>NC_092721.1:46262606-46588869 GCF_047496885.1 Scyliorhinus torazame
CTTGAAAGCAGACGCCTTACAGTACCAAAAAGAAAAGTGTGGTTAGGACTGCCCATCTGAAAGTTAGGAATAAGCCTATTCTTGTGTCATTGGTCATAAAATTTGTAGCCTAGTCCCAATCCCAACCTAGCTATGACTGTACTATCTAGCGGCACTTGCAAAACAAAAACCTGCTCACTCTATTTTGCGTTCCCCCATGCCACTCTGCTCCAGACCTCATTGGTGAAAACATAGACAAAAAGAGCTGAACTCAATAGGTGAAGTGAGAGTGAGAATTACAATACAAACAGATCATTCAACCTAACTGGTTCCTATGCTCCAATCATGCCTCTTCCCACCTTCTTCATCTAGCCCTGTCAGCATAACCTTCTATTCCTTTCTCTATGATTACGTAGGTTCATCATAACTGCATTAATGCATAGGGAAATGAGGGACGAAGGGGAGACTATGGTAGATAAACTAAAAGGGAAATGGGAAGAAGAGCTGGGGGAGGAGATCGAGGAGGGGCTGTGGGCAGATGCCCTAAGCAGGGTAAACTCGTCGTCCTCATGTGCCAGGCTCAGCCTGATTCAGTTTAAGGTATTACACAGGGCGCATATGACTGGAGCACAGCTCAGTAAATTTTTTGGGGTGGAGGATAGGTGTGCGAGGTGCTCGAGAAGCCCAACGAATCATACCCATATGTTTTGGTCATGCCCGGCACTACAGGGGTTTTGGATGGGGGTGACAAAGGTGCTTTCAAAAGTAGTGGGGGTCCGGGTCGAACCAAGCTGGGGGTTGGCTATATTTGGGGTTGCACAAGAGCCGGGAGTGCAGGAGGCGAGAGAGGCCGATGTTTTGGCCTTTGCGTCCCTAGTAGCCCGGCGCAGGATATTGTTAATGTGGAAAGAAGCCAAGCCCCCGGGGGTGGAGACCTGGATAAATGATATGGCAGGGTTTATAAAGCTAGAGCGGATTAAGTTCATTCTAAGGGGGTCGGCTCAAGGGTTCACCAGGCGGTGGCAACCGTTCGTCGAATACCTCGCCGAAAGATAGATGGAATGGAAAAAAGAAGGCAGCAGCAGCAGCCCAGGATCGGGAGGGGGGGGGGGGGGGGGGGGAGGAGGGGAGGGGGGGGGGGGAAGGAGGAACCAGAAGGACTCTCAGGGTTGTTAATATATACTGTATAATACGTATAGGTCGTTGCTACAGATAATTATATATTGGACTGTTAAATTATATTTTTGGAGAGCGTTACTTGTGATAAGGCAGTTGCCAATTAGGGTTAGTTTTCATTTTTGTTATTTATTATTTATTCATTTTCTGTTTATAAAATAGGTCATTGTTATGTGTGTTGTTATAATATTGTGTAAAGGATGTACAATGTACTGTGTTGGTTGACCAAAAATTTTCAATAAAATATTTTATAAAAAAAAATAACTGCATTAATGCTATCCACCTCAATGACCCCTCATGATAGCGAGTTTGATGTATTAACCACTTTCAGTGGTTAATGCCTCCTGAATTTCCTACTTATTAATTACTTACGGTCCCTTGTTTTGGACTTTCCATTCATGGAAATATCTCTATATCAAATCTTATGAGCTTTAAAATTGCCATTTGCATTTTCTCCAATGCTCTATAATATAGATTTGTAATATTTGTATACAATATTTGTAATACTGAAACCAAAATTGTGCACTGTACACCAATTATGTTCTAACAAATGTCTCGAACAAGTCTAAAATAACTTTTATTTTGTCTGATTTCTCAATGAATATATAGACTCTTTAAAATGGCTGCTATTGAAATCAATTTGCCAAATATGTACCCATTCCAAGTATATTGTATAACAGTGGTTCTCAGTATTAACAACACCAAATTTGGCACCACTGCAAATTTTACAATTGTTTGATTAGAGTCCAAATGATTTGTGAAAATGGTCCAAATGTGTAATGAAACAATGGTCCCTGCACCAATCCTTGTGGAACAGCATTTCCCACCTTTTGCCAGCCCAAGTTAAGTACTCTGAACTGTTGTTGTATCCAGTTCATCAATTCTGCTACTTGTCCTGACTCCATAACCTCTGACTGAAGTTATGAGTCGTCCAAGTGGTACATTCATCGAAAGACTTCAAGATCTAAAGGTTGCACTACTGTATTACTCTTTCTACTGTTACTTCCGAGATCAAACATGACCTTTCCCTCTGAAATCCATGCTGGGTGTTCTTGGAGTTTGAGATGTTTTTCTATTACAGCTTCAAATAAAGAACACAGGCTGGATTCACCATATTTGAGACTAAGTGGTACGCCAGCGGAGGAACTGTGGTGTTTTACGACAAAAAAATCGGCACCGACCCCTTACTGATCCTGCGGCCGGTGAGGGGCCAGCTGACGCGCCGAGTAAAACTCCCAGCTCCCATGATGTAAACGAATGGCCAGGTCTGTGGCCACGCATGCAACGACCTGTAGTGGTCGCGCCGTAAAACATGGCGCCAACCGTGCGCGGACCCAACCTGCCACTCCCTGGCCAGCCCCCACCAGCTCCCCGCAGAAGCCCCCACCCCAGCATTCAGCACGGCTCCCGCCCGACTGTGGCAATGTTGGACACAGTCCGCAGCCGTCACGCCGGGTTCCCGACCACTGAAACCACACGTCAGCTGCGCGGTCGGGAACTCGGCCCATTGGGAGGGGGCCTTCAGGTGACGCGCTAACGCCGTTCCAAGGGTGTGCGGTGTGCGATGCGATGATGCCATTCCGGAGTGGGCAGAGGATACAAAACCTGCGTCAAACAGGCACCGCCCCCAATTTCTGCATCAGAAGGAATTCTCCGCCCGATCGGCGATTACGAAATTGGTGTCGGCAACAGTGAACCCCAACCCACATTTTTCCTGACACTCATAAAATGGGCCGAGAGTTCCCTTAAATGCATAAATCACTTTAACTGCAGGTCAGCTCTATTCCCTTTCATTTTTGATAGCATCTAATAATGACCGCATCACCATGTTCTGACTGACAGATAAGCATTACCAGAGCAATGCGATCAAGGATACAGGAGAAGAGTGGAAGATCTGGGTGGGAAGGTAATCCTAACGTTCACTTCCATGGTGATAAAGTGGGGGGCAGGTTCTATTCTCTCACAGGGTGGGTCCAAGCTGATCTGACAGTGAGAGCTGATGGCCACCACTATTTTGCCACAAGTCCTGAATATACTCATGGAGAAGTAACATGTGGCCAAATTCATGCTGTTGGGGACTCAGCAGCTGCCTTGGATGCCAGTTGACTTCAATCAATGGGGTGGGGGATGCAATTAATGGGCCATCCAACAAAACTGTGCATTCCCACATGAGCAGAATGACAGCTGAGAGATGTTACTGGTCTCTCAATGGCACTGCATGAAATCAAACTCAAGCATGATGTGCATTCATGCAGCACTAATCGATCTCTTGGGTTCAACCCCTTGCCAACAGCATGGCATTTCCCCCACAGCAATAAGGAAGTTAAGTGGAATTGAGCACCTACATAAGCTTTTGAGGCATGTTGCATTCGTGATGTTAGATGGATACAAAGAACAAGGAAATGTACAGCACAGGAACAGGCCCTTCAGCCCTCCAAGCCTGCGCCGACCATGCTGCCCGTCTAAACTAAAATCTTCTACACTTCCGTGGTCCATATCCCTCTATTCCCATCCTATTTATGTATTTGTCAAGATGCCCCTTAAACGTCACTATCGTCCCTGCTTCCACCACCTCCTCCAGCAGCAAGTTCCAGGCACCCACTACCATCTGTGTAAAAAACTACAGAAAGAATTCCACCAGGAAGATGGGGCCTGCATTCATTGCTGCCTGCATTATTGTAGACAGAAAAGGAGACAATTGCAAAGGGAGGAGGCTGGCTCGCCAAAGGCAGGAGCAAGACTAAAGGCACAGGAGGTTCAGAGAGACAGAAACATTATGTATAAACACCTCATGCTTTGCCAGTGGCTGTGAAAGTTGTAGCCACACTCACATCTATACCACTTGCTCCTTCCAGTGCTTGACTGGGGACCTCTTAGGTATCACACGCAAATAAAAGGTCACCGTGCCATTGTTGCCAAGGCCAACAATTACATCTACTTCAAGAGAGATGAGGCTAGGACAGGCCAGGGCCAGAGCACTGACCTTTGCTGAGGTTTCTGCAGGTAAGGGTGCCATTGACTGCACTCATGTGGCTAGCAAAGCTCCCTGGCAGCAGGTCCCACAATACATTGCTGAAAATGAGATTGCAATGCCTGGACAGATCAGTACACTCCGCAGAGGGTGTCATAGATCATTGTGGCTTGCTGCACACTACATAACCTGGTCCTGCAAAACGTGAGGGGGTGGGCAACAATTTGCCTGATGAGGTGGAGAAACTGCAAGTCTCTTTAAATTAGGAGGAAGAGCACGAAGGAGATGACAGCGATGAGTTTGAGGAAAGCGATGCTGCAAATGAAGAGGCCATAGCACAGGTCAGACGAGGGAGGCATGCATGAGAGGGCCTCATAGACTTAGGATTCTAGGGGGAGGATGAGGAGGTGGAGTGAGCATTTGAGAAGTCAACTGAAAGAGCAAGCGAACATGAAGTGGAGCATAGCATTTCTGATCTTTTCAACTCTGTACTACAAAATGAGAGGCTGCAGATCTCCACCAGGCTCCACTTGGCCTTATCCTCTGAAAGGTCATGAAGCCTCAGACATATGCTTCGTGGCCAAGAGGAAATACTGTCTGGAGGAGAGCATGTTACCAGCAAAGACCCAAAGTTGCTGACCCGTCATGCAGCTCTGCAATATTCCATTTGTGGCCGCATCCTCTATGGCTCAGGAGTTGATCCACTGTCAGTTGACTCTTAGGGGGCTGCCTTCAAATTGAACAGTACTCTTCGAGGCGATCCATGCCCAGCAATGTGACAGCGCACTGAGTTAGGTAAATAGTGCAACTGCTGGATGAGAATGGGGCCAAGGCAACCAAGGTTGTTCAGCAGGCCTCAATCCATCTACACGTACACACGTCAGCCACCTTCTTCTTAATCCCACTGACATCCAGCCCTCATGGTGGCCTACAATCTTGACACCTTACTATGGATTATGGATATGGACCATCTGAGGCTTACAAAATTCAATCACTTGCATGCCAGCCATTAGCATACCTCATCCTTATGGCATACTTTGTACCCGCAATGTGAAAGATGCCATGAAGCCCCCAGGGTGACGGGTAGCTTCTGCTATATTTTCCCCATATCTCCCCATATCTGGGCAGCATGGTAGCATGGTGGTTCGCACAATTGCTTCACAGCTCCAGCGTCCCAGGTTCGATTCCCGGCTTGGTCCACTGTCTGTGCGGAGTCTGCACGTTCTCCCCATGTCTGCGTGGGTTTCCTTCGGGTTCTCTAGTTTCCTCCCACGGTCCAAAGATGTGCAGGTGAGGTGGATTGGTCATGCTAAATTGTCCTGAAGTGATTGAAATTGCCCTTAGTGTAGAGTGGGGTTGCTGGGTTATGGGGAAAGGGTGGAGGTGTGGGCTTGGGTAGGGTGCTCTTTCAAAGAGCTGGTGCAGACTCGATGGGCCGAATGGCCTCCTTCTGCACTGTAAATTATATGATTCTATGATTCAACATTGTCCAAAGGCACAACTGGTGACTCTCGATCCAGCTAAACGAAACCATTGCCCGCCATGTGACCTTTTCGATTAGTGACTACAGCCCAAATGAACGCATGCACAGCATTGCATCCATACTTTGAAATGATAGCCATGCAGACCACACAGACACCTCCCCCCCCCACCACCCCCCCATCCCTCAACCCCACAGTTACAGACTCTCGGCTTAGGTTCAAGTGCAAGGATACTCGTTCGGCTTGTCAGGACCAGAGTCTTGTGGACTCACATTGGAAAGGTGCTCACAATTGTTGCACAGCTTATTAGATGTAGTTGGGAAGTTGCAAGTGTGACTACCAGACAAGAGCACACACTATCTAGCTGTATATGGTAAAACAATGGAAGCCCAAGAAGATTACAGAGTGCATTGAGTTCCAGGACATATGACCCTTCCCCTTCCCCATGTGTTAGCACTTCCTTCTGCACTCACTCACAGTGAGCCAGCAGACGCATCCAGAGTGACACACATCGAAGAGTGAGCTTGGGAGCTGACAATTTGAAGTTAGGTGAGAATTCAAGGTAGGGTGGAGGAGATACTTTCTAACCCTTGATTTGTCACACTCATTTGCCCTATGCCGGTGACTGCAAGGGAGCTAGCTCATTGGGGGGTAGCAGGTAAGGCAGGCGAGTCCTTCATATCAGGAGCGGAGTGGAGCTGAGCAGGGGAAATCCAGAGTGCAGACTGGGAAGGTAAGTGGTATTTGTGTCTGTGTCTCTCTCTCTGTCTCTGAACGGGAGAAATCCGGGGTGCAGACTGGGAAGGTAAGTGGTATTTGTGTCTGTGTCTCTCTCTGTGTCTCCGAGCGGAAGAAATCTGGAGTGCAGTCTGAGAAGGTAAGTGGTATTTGTGTCTGTGTCTCTCTCTGTCTCTGAGCGGGAGAAATCAGGACTGCAGACTGGGAAGGCAAGTGGTATTTGTGTCTGTGTCTCTCTCTGTGTCTCCGAGCGGGAGAAATCCAGAGTGCATGTCTGGGAAGGTAAGTGGTATTTGTGTCTGTGTCTCTCTCTGTCTCTGAGCGGGAGAAATCAGGACTGCAGACTGGGAAGCTAAGTGGTATTTGTGTCTGTGCCGCTGAGCGGGAGGAATCCAAAGTTCAATCTGGGAAGGTAAGTGGTATTTGTCTCTGTTTCACTGAGTGGGAGAAATCCGGAGTGCAGACTGGGCAGATAAGTGGTATTTGTGTCTGGGTCTCTCTCTGTGTCACTGAGGAGGAGAAATCCGGGGTGCAGACTGGGAAGGTAAGTGGTATTTGTGTCTGTGTCTCTGAGCAGGAGAAATACTGGGGCCGAAAGGTCTTCACCAGGCGACACATGCGCGGGAGCATCAGCGGCTGCTGACATCAACCCCGCGCATGCGCAGGGGAGGGGTTCTCTTCCGACTCTGCCATAGTGAAGACCATGGCGAATGCGCAAGAAAAAGAGTGCCCCACGGCACAGGCCCACCCGCAATCGGTGGGCACCGATCGCGGGCCAGGCCACCATGGGGGCACCATCCGGCTCCAGATCGCCCCGCGCCCCCCCAGTATCCCGGAGCCTGCCCGCGCCGCCTTGTCCCGCCATTCAAAAGGTGGTTTAATCCACGCTGGCGGCACAGGCATTCCAGCAGCGGGACTTCGGCCCAACGCGGGCTAGTGAATCGCTGGGGGTGAGCCCGGCGACTGGCGCGGCGCGATTCCCGCCCCCGCCGAATGGCGTGGTGTGATTCCCGCCCCCGCCGAATCTCTGATGCCGGAGAATTTGGGACATGGCAGGGGCTGGATACACTCCAGCCCCCGGCGATTCTCAGAGACGGTGGGGGCCGGAGAATTGCGCCCTGTTACTCTGATCGGGAGCTATACGGGGTGCAGACTGGGAAGGTAAGTGGTATTTGTGTCTGTGTCTCTCTCTGTGTCTCTGAGTGCAGACTGGGAAGGTAAGTGGTATTTGTGTCTGTGTCCCTGAGCAGGAGAAATACGGGGTGCAGACTGGGAGGTAAGTGGTATTTGTGTCTGTGTCTCTGAGAGGTGAAATACGGGGTGCAGACTGGGAGGTAAGTGGTATTTGTGTCTGTGTCTCTCTCTCTCTGTCTCTGAGCAGGAGAAATCCAGGGTGCAGACTGTAAAGGTAAGTAGTATTTGTGTCTGTGTCTCCCTTTGTGTCTCTGTGCGGGAGAAATCCGGAATGCAGTCTGGGAAGGTAAGTGATATTTGTATCTGTGCCTCTCTCTCTCTGTCTCTGAGTGGGAGAAATATAGGGTGCAGACTGGGAAGGTAAGTGGTATTTGTGTCTGTGTCTCTCTCTGTGTCTCTGAGCGGGAGAAATCCGGAGTGCAGACTGGGAGGTAAGTGGTATTTGTGTCTGTGTCTCTCTCTGTGTCTCTGAGCGGGAGAAATCCGGAGTGCAGTCTGGGAAGGTAAGTGATATTTGTGTCTGTGTCTCTCTCTGTGCCTCTGAGCGGGAGAAATCCGGAGTGCAGACTGGGAGGTAAGTGGTATTTGTCTCCGTGACTCGGAGCAGGAAAAGTCCAGAGTGCAGACTGGGAAGGTAAGTGGTCTTTGCATCTGTGTCTCTCGCTGTGGGCATGATTCTCCCCTACACGGCGGGGCGGGGGGTTCCGGCGTAATGGAGTGGCGGGAACCACTCCAGAGTCGGGCCGCCCCAAGGTTGCGGATGCCAAGACCTCAACTTGAGGGGCTAGGCCCGCGCCGGAGTGGTTTGCGCTCCGCCGGCTGGCGGGAAAGGACTTTCGCGCCACGCCAGCTGGGGCCGAAAGGTCTTTGCCGGGCAACCCATGCGCGGGAGCGTCAGCGGCTGCTGTTGTCATTCCCACGCATGCGCAGGGGAGGGGGTCTCTTCTGCCTAGGCCATGGCGAAGCCTATGGCCATGGCCATGCCTATGGCGAAGGCGGAAGAAAAAGAGTGCCCCCACGGCACAGGCCTGCCCGCGGATCGCTGGGCCCCGATTGCGGGCCAGGTCACCGTGGGGGTACCCCGCGGGGCTAGATCGCCCCGCGCACCCCTCCAGGACCCGGGTGCCTGCCCGCGCCACCTTGTCCCACCATTCAAAAGGGGGTTTAAACCACGCTAGGGGGACAGGCATTCCAGCAGCGGGACTTCGGCCCATCGCGGGGCGGAGAATCGCTGGGTGTGGGCCCGCCGCCCTGCGCAACGCGATTCACGCCCCCACCGACCGGCGATGTATGATTCCCGCCCCCGCCGAATCTCTGGTGGCGGAGAATTTGGGACACGGCGGGGGCAGGAATCACGCCTGCCCTCTGTAATTCTCCGACCCGCTGGGGGGTCGGAGAATCGCGCCCTGTGTCTCTGAGCGGGGCAATCCGGGGTGCAGACGGGGAAGGTAAGTGGTATTTGTGTCTGTGTCTCTCTCTCTCTCTCTGTCTGAGTGCGGGAAATACGAGGTGCAGACTGGGAAGGTAAGTGGTATTTGTGCCTGTGTCTCTCTCTGTGTCTCTGAGCGGGTAAAATCTGGAATGCAGTCTGGAAACGTAAGTGGTATTTGTGTCTGAGTGGGAGAACTCCGGGGTGCAGACTGAGAAGGTAAGTGGTATTTGTGTCTGTGTCTCTCTCTGTGTCTCTGAGCGGGAGCAATCCGGGGTGCAGACTGGGAAGGTAAGTGGTATTTGTGTCTGTGCCTCTCTCTCTCTGTATATGAGTGGGAGAAATCCAGGGTGCAGACTGAGAAGGTAAGTGGTATTTGTTTCTGTGTCTCTCTCTCTGTGTCACTGAGCGGGAGAAATCCGGGGTGCAGACTGGGAAGGTACGTGGGATTTGTGTCTGTGTCTCTCTGCGTCTCTGAGCGGGAGCAATCTGGAATGCAGTCTGGGAAGGTAAGTGGGATTTCTTACTGAGTCTCTCTCTGTGTCACTGAACGGGAGAAATCCAGGGAACAGACTGGGAAGGTAAGTGGTATTTGTGTCTTTGTCGCTCTGCGTCTCTGAGCGGGAGCAATCCGGGGTGCAGACTGGGAAGGTCAGTGAAATTTGTGTCTGTGTCTCTCTCTGTGTGACTGAGTGGGAAAAATCCGGAATGCAGTCTGGGAACGTAAGTGGTATTTGTGTCTGTGTCTCTGAGTGGGAGAACTCCGGGGTGCAGACTGAGAAGGTAAGTCGTATTTGTGTCTGTGTGTCTCTCTCTGTCTCTGAGCGGGAGCAACTCGGGGTGCAGACTGGGAAGGTAAGTGATATTTGTGTCTGTGCCTCTCTCTATCTGTGTATGAGTGGGAGAAATTCGGGGTGCAGACTGAGAAGGTAAGTGGTATTTGTTTCTGTGTCTCTCTCTCTCTCTGTCACTGAGCGGGAGAAATCCGGGGTGCAGACTGGGAAGGTACGTGGGATTTGTGTCTGGGTGTCTCTCTCTGTCTCTGAGCGGGAGCAACTCGGGGTGCAGACTGGGAAGGTAAGTGATATTTGTGTCTGTGCCTCTCTCTCTGTGTGTATGAGTGGGAGAAATCCGGGGTGCAGACTGAGAAGGTAAGTGGTATTTGTGTCTGTGTCTCTCTCTGTCACTGAGCGGGAGAAATCCGGGGTGCAGACTGGGAAGGTACGTGGGATTTGTGTCTGTGTCACTCTGCGTCTCTGAGCGGGAGCAATCTGGAATGGAGTCTGGGAAGGTAAATGGTATTTGTGTCTGTGTCTCTGAGCAGGAGAAATACGGGGTGCAGACTCGGAGGTAAGTGGTATTTGTGTCTGTGTCTCTGAGCAGGAGAAATCTGGGGTGCAGACTGGAAGGGAAGTGGAATTTGTGTCTGTGTCGCTTTCTGTGTCTCTGAGCGGGAAAAATCCGGAATGCAGTCTGGGAGGTAATTGGTATTTGTGTCTGTCCCTGAGCAGGAGAAATACGGGGTGCAGACTGGGAGGTAAGTGGTATTTGTGTCTGTGTGTCTCTGTGTCACTGAGCGGGAGAAATCCGGAGTGCAGTCTGGGAAGGTAAGTGATATTTGTATCTGTGTCTCTGAGTGGGAGAAATCCGGAGTGCAGTCTGGAATGGAAGTGCTTTTTGTGTATGTGTCTCTCTCTGTGTCTCTGAGCGGGAGAAATCCAGAATGCAGTCTGAGAAGGTAAGTGGTATTTCTGTCTGTGTCTCTCTCTGTGGGCGGGAGTCTCTCCTACCCAGCGGGGTGGGGGGTTCCGTCGTAATGAAGTGGCGGGAACCACTCCGGCGTCGGGCCGCCCCAAAGGTGCGGAGGTCTCCCCACCGTTAGGGGCCATGTCCTCAACCTGAGGGGCTAGGCCCGCGCCGGAGTGGTTTGCGCTCCGCCGGCTGGCGGAAAAGGCCTTTGCGCCACGCCAGCCGGGGCTGAAAGATCTTCGCCGGGCAACGCATGCGCAGGGGAGGGGTTCTCTTCCGCCTCTGCCATAGTGAAGACCATGGTGAAGGCAGAAGAAAAATGGTGCCCCCATAGCACAGGCCGGCCCGCGGATCGGTGGGCCCCGATCGCGGGCCAAGCCACCATGGGGGCACCCCACGGGGCCAGATAGCCCTGCGACACCCCCCCCCCTCCAGGACCCCGGTGCCTGCCCGCGCTGCCTTGTCCCGCCGTTCAAAAGGTGGTTTAATCCACGCTGGCGGGACAGGCATTCCAGCAGCGGGACTTCAGCCCAACGCGGGCCAGTGAATCGCCAGGGGTGGGCCCGACGACAGGGGCGGCGCGATTCCCGCCCCCGCCGACCGACGTGGCGTGATTCCAGCCCCCGCCGTATCTCTGGTGGCGGAGAATTCGGGACATGGCAGGGACTGGATACACGCCAGCCGCCGGAAATTCTCAGAGACGATGGGGGCTGGAGAATCGCACCGTGTTACTCTGATCGGGAGCAATACGGGGTGCAGACAGGGAAGGTAAGTGGTATTTGTGTCTGTGTCTCTCTCTGTCTCACTGAGCGGGGGAAATCCGGGGTGCAGACTGGCAAGGTAAGTGGTATTTGTGTCTGTGTCTCTCGCTGTGTCTCTGAGCGGGAAAAATCCGGACTGCAGTCTGGGAAGGTAAGTGGTATTTGTGTCTGTCTCTGAACAGGAGGAATCCGGACTGCAGACTGGGAAGGTAAGTGGTATTTGTCTTTGTGTCTCCGAGTGGGAGAAATCCTGGGTCCAGTCTGGGAAGGTAAACGGTAATTGTTTCTGTGTCTCTGAGCGGGAGAAATCCGAAGTGCAGACTCGGAGGTAAGTGGTATTTGTGTCTGTGTCTCTGAGCAGGAGAAATCTGGAGTGCAGACTGGGCAGGTAAGTGGTATTTGTGTCTGTGATTCTCTCTGTGTCTCTGAGCGGGAGAAATCCGGAGAGCAGTCTGGGAAGGGAAATGGTATTTGTGTCTGTGTCTCTTTCTCTGTGTCTCTGAGCAGGAGAAATCCGGAATGCATTCTGAGAAGGTAAGTGGTGTTTGTGTCTGTGTCTCTCTCTGTGTCTCTGAGCGGGATCAATCCGGTGTGCAGACTGGGATGGTAAGTGGTATTTGTGTCTGTGTCTCTCTGCGTCTCTGAGCGGAAGCAATCGCCAGATCGCCCCGCGACCCCCTCCAGGACCCCGGTGGCCCGCGCCGCCTTGTCCCGCCGTTCAAAAGGTGGTTTAATCCACGCTAGCGGGACAAGCATTCCAGCAGCGGGACTTCGGCCCATCGCGGGGCGAAGAATCGCCAAGTGTGGGCCCGCCGACCGGCGCAGCGCGATTCCCGCCCCCGCCAACCGGCGATGCATGATTCCCGCCCCCGCGGAATCTCTGGTGGCGGACAATTCGTGACACAGCGGGGGCGGGAATATCGCCAGCCCCCGGCGATTCTCCGACCTGCTGGGTGGTCGGAGAATCGCGCCCTGTGTCCCTGAGCGGGGGTAATCCGGGGTGCAGGCTGGGAAGGTAAGCGGTATTTGTGTCTGCCTCGCTCTCTCTCTCTGTCTGTGTGGGAGAAATACGGGGTGCAGACTGGGAAGGTAAGTGGTATTTGTGTCTGTGTCTCTCTCTCTGTCTGAGTGGGAGAAATACAGGGTGCAGACTGGGAAGGTAAGTGGTATTAGTGTCTTTGTCTCTCTGCGTCTCTGAGCGGGAGCAATCCGGGGTGCAGGCTGGGACGGTGAGTGAAATTTGTGTCTGTGTCTCTCTCTGTGTCTCTGAGCAGGAAAAATCCGGAATGCAGTCTGGGAACGCAAGTGGTATTTGTGTCTGTGTCTCTGAGTGGGAGAACTCCGGGGTGCAGACTGAGAAGGTAAGTGGTATTTGTGTCTGTGTGTCTCTCTGTGTCTCAGAGCGAGGCAGACTGGGAAGGTAAGTGGTATTTGTTTCTGTGTCACTGAGCGGGAGAAATCCGGGGTGCAGACTGGGAAGGTATGTGGGATTTGTGTCTGTGTCTCTGAGCAGGAGAAATCTGGGGTGCAGACTGGGAAGGGAAGTGGAATTTGTGTCTGTGTCACTCTCTGTGCCTCTGAGCAGGAGAAATCCGGAGTGCAGACTGGGAAAGTAAGTAGTATTTGTGTCTGTGTCTCTCTCTGTGTCACTAAGCCGGAAAAATCCGAAGTGCAGACTGGAAGGTAAGTGGTATTTGTGTCTGTGTCTCTCTCTGTGTGTATGAGTGGGAGAAATCCGGGGTGCAGACTGAGAAGGTAAGTGGTATTTGTGTCTGTGTGTCTCTCTGTGTCTCAGAGCGAGGCAGACTGGGAAGGTAAGTGGTATTTGTTTCTGTGTCACTGAGCGGGAGAAATCCGGGGTGCAGACTGGGAAGGTATGTGGGATTTGTGTCTGTGTCTCTGAGCAGGAGAAATCTGGGGTGCAGACTGGGAAGGGAAGTGGAATTTGTGTCTGTGTCACTCTCTGTGTCTCTGAGCAGGAGAAATACTGGGTGCAGACTGGGAAGGTAAGCGGTATTTGTGTCTGTGTGTCTCTCTCTGTCTCTGAGCGGGAGAAATCCGGAATGCAGTCTCAGAAGGTAAGTGGTATTTGTGTCTGTGTCTCTCTCTGTGTGTATGAGTGGGAGAAATCCGGGGTGCAGACTGAGAAGGTAAGTGGTATTTGTTTCTGTGTGTCTCTCTCTCTGTGTCACTGAGCGGGAGAAATCCGGGGTGCAGACTGGGAAGGTACGTGGGATTTGTGTCTGTGTCTCTCTGCGTCTCTGAGCGGGAGCAATCTGGAATGCAGTCTGGGAAGGTAAGTGGGATTTCTTACTGAGTCTCTCTCTGTGTCACTGAACGGGAGAAATCCAGGGAACAGACTGGGAAGGTAAGTGGTATTTGTGTCTTTGTCGCTCTGCGTCTCTGAGCGGGAGCAATCCGGGGTGCAGACTGGGAAGGTCAGTGAAATTTGTGTCTGTGTCTCTCTCTGTGTGACTGAGTGGGAAAAATCCGGAATGCAGTCTGGGAACGTAAGTGGTATTTGTGTCTGTGTCTCGGAGTGGGAGAACTCCGGGGTGCAGGCTGAGAAGGTAAGTCGTATTTGTGTCTGTGTGTCTCTCTCTGTCTCTGAGCGGGAGCAACTCGGGGTGCAGACTGGGAAGGTAAGTGATATTTGTGTGGTGCCTCTCTCTCTGTGTGTATGAGTGGGAGAAATTCGGGGTGCAGACTGAGAAGGTAAGTGGTATTTGTTTCTGTGTCTCTCTCTCTCTCTGTCACTGAGCGGGAGAAATCCGGGGTGCAGACTGGGAAGGTACGTGGGATTTGTGTCTGTGTCACTCTGCGTCTCTGAGCGGGAGCAATCTGGAATGCAGTCTGGGAAGGTAAGCGGTATTTGTGTCTGTGTCTCTGAGCAGGAGAAATACGGGGTGCAGACTCGGAGGTAAGTGGTATTTGTGTCTGCGTCTCTGAGCAGGAGAAATCTGGGGTGCAGACTGGAAGGGAAGTGGAATTTGTGTCTGTGTCGCTTTCTGTGTCTCTGAGCGGGAAAAATCCGGAATGCAGTCTGGGAAGGTAAGTGGTATTTGTGTCTGTCCCTGAGCAGGAGAAATACGGGGTGCAGACTGGGAGGTAAGTGGTATTTGTGTCTGTGTGTCTCTGTGTCACTGAGCGGGAGAAATCCGGAGTGCAGTCTCAGAAGGTAAGTGGTATTTGTGTCTGTGTCTCCCCTTGTGTCTCTGTGCGGGAGAAATCCGGAATGCAGTCTGGGAAGGTAAGTGATATTTGTATCTGTGTCTCTGAGTTGGAGCAATCCGGAGTGCAGTCTGGGAAGGAAAGTGATATTTGTGTCTGTGCCTCTCTCTCTGTGTCTCTGAGTGGGAGAAATCCGGAGTGCAGTCTGGAAGGGAAGTGCTTTCTGTGTATGTGTCTCTCTGTGTATCTGAGCGGGAGAAATCCAGAATGCAGTCTGAGAAGGTAAGTGGTATTTCTGTCTGTGTCTCTCTCTGTGGGCGGGAGTCTCTCCTTCCCGGCGGGGTGGGGGGTTGCGGCGTAATGAAGTGGCGGGAACCACTCCGGCGTCGGGCCGCCCCAAAGGTGCGGAGGTCTCCCCACCGTTAGGGGCCATGTCCTCAACCGGAGGGGCTAGGCCCGCGCCGGAGTGGTTTGCGCTCCGCCGGCTAGCGGAAAAGGCCTTTGCGCCACGCCAGCCGGGGCTGAAAGATCTTCGCCGGGCAACGCATGCGCAGGGGAGGGGTTCTCTTCCGCCTCTGCCATAGTGAAGACCATGGTGAAGGCAGAAGAAAAATGGTGCCCCTATGGCACAGGCCGGCCCACGGATCGGTGGACCCCGATCGCGGGCCAAGCCACCATGGGGGCACCCCGCGGGGCCAGATAACCCTGCGACACCACCCCCCCCCCCAGGACCCCGGCGCCTGCCCGCGCTGCCTTGTCCCGCCGTTCAAAAGGTGGTTTAATCCACGCTGGCGGGACAGGCATTCCAGCAGCGGGACTTCAGCCCAACGCGGGCCAGTGAATCGCCAGGGGTGGGCCCGACGACAGGGGCGGCGCGATTCCCGCCCCCGCCGACCGACGTGGCGTGATTCCCGCCCCCGCCGGATCTCTGGTGGTGGAGAATTCGGGACATGGCAGGGACTGGATACACGCCAGCCCCCGGAAATTCTCAGAGATGATGGGGTACCGGAGAATCGCACCCTGTTACTCTGATCGGGAGCAATACGGGGTGCAGACAGGGAAGGTAAGTGGTATTTGTGTCTGTCTCTGAACAGGAGGAATCCGGACTGCAGACTGGGAAGGTAAGTGGTATTTGTCTTTGTGTCTCCGAGTGGGAGAAATCCTGGGTCCAGTCTGGGAAGGTAAACGGTAATTGTTTCTGTGTCTCTGAGCGGGAGAAATACGGAGTGCAGACTGGGAGGTAAGTGGTATTTGTGTCTGTGATTCTCTCTGTGTCTCTGAGCGGGAGAAATCCGGAGAGCAGTCTGGGAAGGGAAATGGTATTTGTGTCTGTGTCTCTTTCTCTGTGTCTCTGAGCAGGAGAAATCCGGAATGCATTCTGAGAAGGTAAGTGGTGTTTGTGTCTGTGTCTCTCTCTGTGTCACTGAGCGGGAGCAATCCGGTGTGCAGACTGGGATGGTAAGTGGTATTTGTGTCTGTGTCTCTCTGCGTCTCTGAGCGGAAGCAATCGCCAGATCGCCCCGCGACCCCCTCCAGGACCCCGGTGGCCCGCGCCGCCTTGTCCCGCCGTTCAAAAGGTGGTTTAATCCACGCTAGCGGGACAAGCATTCCAGCAGCGGGACTTCGGCCCATCGCGGGGCGGAGATTCGCCGGGTGTGGGCCCGCCCCCGCCAACCGGCGATGCATGATTCCCGCCCCCGCGGAATCTCTGGTGGCGGACAATTCGTGACACAGCGGGTGCGGGAATATCGCCAGCCCCCGGCGATTCTCCGACCTGCTGGGTGGTCGGAGAATCGCGCCCTGTGTCCCTGAGCGGGGGTAATCCGGGGTGCAGGCTGGGAAGGTAAGTAGTATTTGTGTCTGTGTCTCTCTCTCTCTCTGTCTGTGTGGGAGAAATACGGGGTGCAGACTGGGAAGGTAAGCGGTATTTGTGTCTGTGTCTCTCTCTCTCTCTGTCTGTGTGGGAGAAATACGGGGTGCAGACTGGGAAGGTAAGTGGTATTTGTGTCTGTGTCTCTCTCTCTGTCTGTGTGGGAGAAATACGGGGTGCAGACTGGGAAGGTAAGCGGTATTTGTGTCTGTGTCACTCTCTCTCTCTGTCTGAGTGGGAGAAATACAGGGTGCAGACTGAGAAGGTAAGTGGTATTAGTGTCTTTGTCTCTCTGCGTCTCTGAGCGGGAGCAATCCGGGGTGCAGGCTGGGACGGTGAGTGAAATTTGTGTCTGTGTCTCTCTCTGTGTCTCTGAGCAGGAAAAATCCGGAATGCAGTCTGGGAACGCAAGTGGTATTTGTGTCTGTGTCTCTGAGTGGGAGAACTCCGGGGTGCAGACTGAGAAGGTAAGTGGTATTTGTGTCTGTGTGTCTCTGTGTGTCTCAGAGCGAGGCAGACTGGGAAGGTAAGTGGTATTTGTTTCTGTGTCACTGAGCGGGAGAAATCCGGGGTGCAGACTGGGAAGGTACGTGGGATTTGTGTCTTTGTCTCTGAGCAGGAGAAATCTGGGGTGCAGACTGGGAAGGGAAGTGGAATTTGAGTCTGTGTCACTCTCTGTGCCTCTGAGCAGGAGAAATACGGGGTGCAGACTTGGAAAGTAAGTGGTATTTGTGTCTGTGTCTCTCTCTGTGTCACTAAGCCGGAAAAATCCTAAGTGCAGACTGGAAGGTAAGTGGTATTTGTGTCTGTGTGTCTCTCTCTGTCTCTGAGCGGAGAAATCCGGAATGCAGTCTCAGAAGGTAAGTGGTATTTGTGTCTGTGTCTCTGAGCAGGAGAAATAAGAGGTGCAGACTGGGAAGGGAAGTGGAATTTGTGTCTGTGTCACTCTCTGTGTCTCTGAGCAGGAGAAATACGGGGTGCAGACTGGGAAGGTAAGTGGTATTTGTGTCTGTGTCTCTCTCTGTCTCTGAGCGGGAGAAATCCGGAATGCAGACTGGGAAGGTAAGTGGTATTTGTTTCTGTGCCTCCCGAGGTCTCTGAGTGGGAGAAATCCGGGGTACAGTCTCGGAAGGTAAGTGGTATTTGTGTGTGTGTCTCTCTCTGTGTCTCTGAGCGGGAGAAATCCGGGGTGCAGACTGGGAAGGTAAGTGGTATTTGTATCTGTGTCTCTGAGCAGGAGAAATCCACGGTGCAGACTGGGAAGGTAAGTGGTATTTGTATCTGTGTCTCGGAGCAGATGAAATACGGGTTGCATACTGGGAGGGAAGTGGTATTTGTATCTGTGTCTCTGAGCAGGAGAAATCCACGGTGCAGACTGGGAAGGTAAGTGGTATTTGTATCTGTGTCTCGGAGCAGGTGAAATACGGGTTGCAGACTGGGAGGGAAGTGGTATTTGTATCTGTGTCTCTGGGCAGGAGAAATCCAGGGTGCACACTGGAAAGGTAAGTGGTATTTGTGTTTGTGTTTCTCTGCGTCTCTGAGCGGGAGCAATCTGGAATGCAGTCTGGGAAGGTAAGTGGTATTTGTGTGTGTGTCTCTCTCTGTGTCTCTGAGCGGGAGAAATCCGGGGTGCAGACTGGCAAGGTAAGTGGTATTTGTATCTGTGTCTCGGAGCAGGTGAAATACGGGTTGCAGACTGGGAGGGAAGTGGTATTTGTATCTGTGTCTCTGAGCAGGAGAAATCCAGGGTGCACACTGGAAAGGTAAGTGGTATTTGTGTCTGTGTTTCTCTGCGTCTCTGAGCGGGAGCAATCTGGAATGCAGGGAAGGTAAATGGTATTTGTGTGTGTGTCTCTGAGCAGGAGAAATAAGGGGTGCAGGCTGGGAGGTAAGTGGTATTTGTGTCTGTGTCTCTGAGCAGGAGAAATCTGGAGTGCAGACTGGGAAGGGAAGTGGAATTTGTGTCTGTGTCGCTCTCTGTGTCTCTGAGCGGGAAAAATCCGGAATGCAGTCTGGGAAGGTTAGTGGTATTTATGTCTGTGTCTCTGAGCAGGAGAAATACGGGGTGCAGACTGGGAGGTAAGTAGTATTTGTGTCTGTGTCTCCGAGCAGGAGAAATACGGGGTGCAGACTGGGAGGTAAGTAGTATTTGTGTCTGTGTCTCCGAGCAGGAGAAATACAGGGTGCTGACTGGGAAGGTAAGTGGTATTTGTGTCTGTGTCTCTCTCGGTGTCACTAAGCGGGAGAAATCCGAAGTGCAGACTGGGAGGTAAGTGGTATTTGTGTCCCGCCAGCTGGCGGAAATGGCGTTTGTTGCCCCGCCAGCTGGCGCGGAAATGTAGCGCATGCGTGGGAGCGTCAGCAGCCGCTGACTGTTTCCCGGCGCATGCGCGGGAGCGTCAGCGGCCGCTGAAAGTTTCCCGCACATGCGCAGTGGGGAGAGTCTCTTCCGCCTCCGCCATGGTGGAGGCCGTGGCGGATGCGGAAGGGAAAGAGTGCCCCCACGGCACAGGCCCGCCCGCGGATCGGTGGGCACCGACCGCAGGCCAGGCTACCGTGGGGTCACCCCACGGGATCAGATCGCCCCGTGCCCCCCCCCCCCCCCCCCCCAGGACCCCGGAGCCCGCCCACGCCGCCTGGTCCTGCCGGTAAATACCAGGTTTGATTTACGCCGGCGGGACAGGCAATTTCTGGGCGGGACTTCGGCCATCCGGGACGGAAAATTGAACGGGGTGTCCCGCCAACCGGCGCGGCCCGATTACCGCCCCCGCCCAATCTCCGGTACCGGAGACTTCGGCGGGGGCGGGATTCACGGCAGCCAACGGCCATTCTCCGACCCGGCGAGGAGTCGGAGAATGACGCCCCGTGTCTCTGAGCAGGACAAATCCGAAGTGCAGACTGGGAAGGTAAGTGGTATTTGTGTCTGTGTCTCTCAGCAGGAGAAATACGGGGTGCAGACTGGGAGGTAAGTGGTATTTGTGTCTGTGTCTCTCAGCAGGAGAAATACGGGGTGCAGACTGGGAGGTAAGTGGTATTTGTGTCTGTGTCTCTCAGCAGGAGAAATACGGGGTGCAGACTGGGAGGTAAGTGGTATTTGTGTCTGTGTGACTCTCTCTCTGTCTCTGAGCAGGAGAAATCCAGGGTGCAGACTGGAAAGGTAAGTGGTATTTGTGTCTGTGTCACTCTCTGTGTCACTGAGCGGGAGAAATCCGGAGTGCAGTCTCAGAATTTAAGTGGTATTTGTGTCTGTGTCTCCCTTTGTGTCTCTGTGCGGGAGAAATCCGGACTGCAGTCTGGGAAGGTGTAGCGCACAATGACTCACGAGAGACGAATAGAGATGAAGTCGATGAGGCTTTATTAAGCGTGACTTGTTCCCCGCAGTTCAGCAACAGACTGGAGCTGCGGGGAGAACTTCCGGTTCTTATACTCCGCCTTCAGGGCGGAGCTAGAGATCAACAGCCAACCAGGACCCGGGATCTGTCAGCCAATGACATCACGGCTTCACAGTCCCACATGACCCCTAATGCATACTACCACATTCACCCCTTGTTAAAAATGAACCCGGCGGGGTGGTGCTTCGCATGGTGGTAGGGGTTTACAAGGCTTGTCCTGGGAGGAAAAACTTTTATTGCATGTCATTACAGTGCCCTACACTTTGCCCTACACTGGGCTATGTACAGGGTTTGTGAACTATTTACAATATTCGTAAGAAGAAAAAAAAACATTCTCGTTAAAGTCCACAACATTCTTGTGTTACACCGATGCCACGAGTCGAGCGGGCGGTCTGGTCTTCCTTGTCGATCGCCTCAGCCCCGGTGGTGGTGCAGGTGCTTGTTCCAGCGTTGTCGTCTCCGGGAGCTTTACGGTGTCTGCTTCTGCTTCACTCCTGGTCGGACATGGGAGGAGGACCGTTCCTCCCGGGAAGGGGGCGGTCGCGGGGTGCGCCGGTGGCAGGGAGGGTTGATTGGTGTCGGGGGGGTGTGCGTGTTGCCGGCGGGCGCCAGGTCTCGCAGGGAGACCGTGTCCTGTCGGCCGTCGGGGTATGCCACGTAGGCGTACTGCGGGTTCGCGTGGAGGAGGTGAACCCTCTCGACCAACGGGTCCGACTTGTTTCCGGAGCAAGATGGGTCCTGGGGCCGCCAGCCAGGTCGGCAGCGACGTTCCAGAGGAGGACTTCCTGGGGAAGACAAGGAGGCGCTCATGAGGCGTTTGATTAGTGGTAGTACACAGCAGCGACCGGATGGAGTGGAGAGCGTCCGGGAGGACCTCCTGCCACCGTGAAACTGGGAGATCCCTGGACCGTAGGGCCAGTAGGACGGTCTTCCAGACCGTGCCGTTCTCCCTCTCTACTTGCCCGTTCCCCCGGGGGTTGTAGCTGGTCGTCCTGCTCGAGGCTATACCCTTGCTGAGCAGGAACTGGCGCAGCTCGTCACTCATGAAGGAGGACCCCCTGTCGCTATGGATATATGCGGGGCAACCGAACAGTGTGAATATGGTGTTAAGGGCTTAAATAACTGTGGCCGCTGTCATGTCGGGGCAGGGGATGGCGAAAGGGAAACGAGAGTACTCGTCCACCACGTTCAGGAAGTATGTGTTGCGGTCGGTGGAGGGGAGGGGCCCTTTGAAATCCAGACTGAGGCGTTCAAAGGGACGGGAAGCCTTGATCAGGTGCGCTCTATCCGGCCTGAAAAAGTGCGGTTTGCACTCTGCGCAGATGTGGCAGTTCCTGGTGACTGTACGGACCTCCTCCACGGAGTAGGGGAGGTTGCGGGACTTTATAAAATGGTAGAACCGAGTGACCCCCGGGTGGCAGAGGTCCTCGTGGAGGGTTTGGAGACGGTTTATTTGTGCGTTGGCACATGTGCCGCGGGATAGGGCATCGGACGGCTCGTTCAGCTTTCCAGGAAGGTACAAGATCTCGTAGTTGAAGGTGGAGAGCTCGATCCTCCACCTTAAGATCTTGTCATTTTTAATTTTGCCCCGCTGTGCATTATCGAACATGAAAGCTACCGACCGTTGGTCAGTGAGGAGAGTGAATCTCCTGCCGGCCAGGTAATGCCTCCAATGTCGCACAGCTTCCACTATGGCTTAGGCTTCCTTTTCCACTGAGGAGTGGCGGATTTCTGAGGCGTGGAGGGTTCGGGAGAAAAAGGCCACGGGTCTGCCCGCTTGGTTAAGGGTGGCCGCTAGAGCTACATCGGAGGCGTCGCTCTCGACCTGGAAGGGGAGGGACTCGTCGATGGCGCGCATCGTGGCCTTTGCGATATCCGCTTTGATGCGGCTGAAGGCCTGGCGAGCCTCTGTCGACAGGGGGAAGGTAGTGGTCTGTATTAGGGGGTGGGCCTTGTCTGCGTACTGGGGGACCCACTGGGCGTAATATGAAAAGAACCCCAGGCAGCGTTTCAGGGCTTTGGAGCAGTGGGGGAGGGGAAATTCCATGAGGGGGCGCATGCGTTCGGGGTCGGGGTCTATTATCACATTGCGCACTACATATCCCAAGATGGCTAGCCGGTCGGTGCTAAAAACGCACTTGTCCTCGTTGTATGTGAGGTTCAAGGCTTTAGCGGTCTGGAGGAATTTTTGGAGGTTGGCGTCGTGGTCCTGCTGATCGTGGCCCTAGATGGTTACGTTGTCGAGATACGGGAACGTGGCCTGCAACCCGTGTTGATCAACCATTCGGTCCATCTCCCGTTGGAAGACCGAGACCCCGTTTGTGACGCCAAATGGGACCCTTAGGAAGTGGTATAGTCGCCCGTCTGCCTCGAAGGCTGTATACTTTCGGTCACTAGGGCGGATGGGGAGCTGGTGGTTGGCGGACTTGAGGTCCACGGTGGAGAAGACCTTGTATTGGGCAATCCGATTGACCATGTCGGATATGCGGGGGAGAGGGTACGCATCTAGCTGTGTGTACCTGTTGATGGTCTGGCTATAGTCTATGACCATCCTTTGCTTCTCCCCTGTCTTTACTACTACCACCTGTGCTCTCCAGGGACTATTGCTGGCCTGGATTATGCCTTCCTTCAGCAACCACTGGACTTCGGACCGAATAAATGTCCGGTCCTGGGCGCTGTACCGTCTGCTCCTAGTGGCGACGGGTTTGCAATCCGGGGTGAGGTTTGCAAACAAGAATGGGGGTTCAACTTTGAGGGTTGCGAGGCCGCAGATAGTGAGTGGGGGTATTGGGCCGCCGAATTGGAATGTTAGGCTCTGCAGGTTGCACTGGAAGTCTAATCCCAGTAATGTGGGCGCGCATAGTTGGGGAAGGACGTAGAGCCTGTAGTTTTTAAACTCCCTCCCTTGCACCGTTAGGGTCACTATGCAGAACCCTTTGATCTGTACGGAGTGAGATCCTGCAGCTAGGGAAATCTTTTGCGTACTGGGACGGATGGTCAAAAAACAACGTTGTACCGTGTCGGGGTGGATGAAGCTTTCTGTGCTCCCGGAGTCGATCAGGCATGGTGTCTCGTGTCCGTTGATCAGCACCGTTGTTGTCGTCGTCTGCAGCGTCCGGGGCCGTGCTTGGTCCAGCGTCACCGAGGCCAGACGTGGTCGCAGTGTCTCAGCGTCTTCTTCGAACCCCGTGGAGCCGTCGATGCTGGGGTCCATTGTTGTCGTCCAAGATGGCGGCGGGGGTGAACAAAATGGCCGGCCCATGCATCGCACATGGCTGGGGGGTCCCAAGATGGTGGCGGGGGTGGACAAAATGGTCGCTCCCATGCATCGCACATGGCTGGGGGGGTCACAAGATGGCGGCGCCCATCCTCCCCTCGTGATGGCCGGGACCCAAAATGGCGCCGCCTGCGGGTCGCACATGGGGCGCTGGGGGGTTTGGGGAGCGTTAGGGATGCGCTGGGCTCTTTCTTCTCCGGGGACAGCGGCGACCCCCCGGGACCGGCACACAGCCGCGAAATGGCCCTTTTTGCCGCTGCTCTTGCAAATCGCTGCGTGGGCCGGGCAGCGCTGCCGGGGGTGTTTCGCCTGGCCGCAGAAATAGCAGCGGGCCCCCCCGGGATGATCTGGCGCTTTAACCGCGCAAGCCTGTGAGGGGGGGGGGGGTTTGTCGCGACGGGGGTCCACGGAGCCCAAGGGGCTGCCGCGCGGTCGGGGCTGTACGCGCGGGCGTTTTGCGCAGCCACATCTAGGGAGGCTGCGAGGGCCCGTGCCACTGAGAGTCCTAGCGACTCTTTTTCTAAAAGTCTTTGGCGGATTTGGGGAGAGTTCATACCTGCCACAAACGCATCGCGAATTAACATGTCCGTGTGTTCAGCCGTGTTTACTGGCGGGCAGCTGCAGGCCCGTCCCAAAATTAGCAGCGCGGCGTAGAATTCGTCTCGCGATTCTCCGGGACTTTGCCGTCTCGTTGCGAGTTGGTAGCGTGCGTAGACCTGGCTCACTGGGCGAACTTAGACGCTCTTTAGTGCTGCGAACGTCTGGAAATCCTCTGCGTCTTCTATGAGAGGGAAAATTTCCGGGCTTACCCTCGAATGCAGGACCTGCAGTTTCTGGTCTTCTGTGATCCGGCCGGGGCCGGTCGGAGGTAGCCTTCGAAACAAGTCTGCCAGTGTTTAAAAATTGCTGCTGAGTTCACTGCATGGGGGCTGATCCTCAGGCATTCCGGGACGATCCTGAGCTCCATAGTCCTTTAAGCACGCTTAATAAATTGTAGCGAACAATGACTCACGAGAGACAAATAGAGATGAAGTCGATGAGGCTTGATTAAGCGTGACTTGTTCCCCGCAGTTCAGCAACAGACTGGAGCTGCGGGGAGAACTTCTGGTTCTAATACTCCGCCTTCAGGGCAGAGCTAGAGATCAACAGCCAACCAGGACCCGGGATCTGTCAGCCAATGGCATCACGGCTTCACAGTCCCACATGACCCCTAATGCATACTACCACAGAAGGTAAGTGATATTTGTGTCTGTGTCTCTGAGTTGGTGCAATCCAGAGTGCAGTCTGGGAAGGAAAGTGATATTTGTGTCTGTGCCTCTCTCTCTGTGTCTCTGAGTGGGAGAAATCCGGAGTGCAGTCTGGGAAGGGAAGTGCTTTTTGTGTATGTGTCTCTCTCTGTGTCTCTGAGCGGGAGAAATCCGGAATGCAGTCTGAGAAGGTAAGTGGTATTTCTGTCTGTGTCTCTCTCTGTGGGCGGGCTTTCTCTCCTACCCGACGGGGTGGGGGGGTTCCGGCGTAATGGAGTGGCGGGAACCACTCCGGCGTCGGGCAGCCCCAAAGGTGCGGAGGTCTCCCCACCGTTAGGGGCCAAGCCCTCACCTTGAGGGGCTCGGCCCGCGCCGGAGTGGTTTGCGCTCCGCTGGCTGGCGGGAAAGGCCTTTGCGCCACGTTTGCCGGGGCTGAAAGGTCTTCGCCGGGTGACGCATGCGCGGGAGAGTCAGCGGCTGCGGACGCCATCCCCGCGCCTGCGCAGGGGAGGGGTTCTATTCCGCCTCTGCCGTAGAGAGTGGTGGGTCTGTGGAATTCATTGCCACAGAGGGCGGTGGAGGCCGGGGCGTTGAGTGTCTTTAAGACAGAAGTTGATAAATTCTTGATTTCTCGAGGAATTAAGGGCTATGGAGAGAGAGCGGGTAAATGGAGTTGAAATCAGCCATGATTGAATGGTGGAGTGGATTTGATGGGCCGAATGGCCTTACTTCCACTCCTATGTCTTATGGTGAAGACCATGGCGAAGGCAGAAGAAAAAGAGTGCCCCCATGGCACAGGCCCGCCCGCGGATCGGTGGGCCCCGATCGCGGGCCAAGCCACCGTGGGGGCACCCCACGGGACCAGATCACCCCGCGGCCCCCCCCCAGGACCCCGGTGCCTGCCCGCGCCGCCTTGTTCCGCCGTTCAAAAGGTGGTTTAATCAACGCTGGCGGGACAGGCATTCCAGCAGCGGGACTTCGGCCCAACGCGGGCCAGTGAATCGCCGGGGGTGGGCCCGACAACAGGCGCGGCGCGATTCCCGCCCCCGCCGACCGGTGTGGCGTGATTCCCGCTCCCGCCGGATCTCTGGTGGCGGAGAACATAGAACATAGAAAATACAGCACAGAACAGGCCCTTCGGCCCACGATGTTGTGCCGAATCTTTGTCCTAGATTAATCATAGATTATCATTGAATTTACAGTGCAGGACTTCCGGGTGCGGCGATGACCAGCTATGTCGCACGTTTCGGCAGCTCCCGGTGGAACGGACTTTTGGGCTCTTAGTAAGAGCCCCAACGGCAATTTTAACGGCTAAAAGCACTGTGCGGTAAACCAGAAGGGAATCCCCCCTAGATACGGATGGAAAAAGGAGAGGAAAGTGGCCGGATTGCGGTGGATCCTTTAGAACAGCGGCAAGGAAGGCAAGCAAAAACCAAGGTGGCGTCGGAAGGTGGCAGTTTAATATGGGGCCCTGAACAACACGAGTTTTTGAAACGCTGCGTGGAAGAGCTTAAAAAGGAGATGAAGAAGGAGCTGTTGGCCCCGATATTACAGGCGATTGAAGGGCTAAAAGATGAGCAAAAGACCCAGGAGCGGGAGCTTCGGGTCGTGAAGGCAAGGGCTGCCGAGAACGAGGACGATATACAGGGCCTGGTGGTGAAGACGGAGATGCACGAGGCACACCATAAACGATGTGTGGAAAGGCTGGAGGTGCTGGAGAATAATGCAAGGAGGAAGAATTTAAGGATTCTTGGTCTTCCTGAAGGTGCAGAAGTGGCGGACGTCGGGGCATATGTGAGCACGATGCTGCACTCGTTAATGGGAGCGGAGGCCCCGACGGGTCCGTTGGAGGTGGAGGGAGCATACCGAGCGATGGCGCGAGGACCGAGAGCAGGAGAAATTCCCAGAGCCATAGTGGTGAGATTCCTCCGTTTTAAGGACAGAGAGATGGTCCTCAGATGGGCAAAGAAAACTCGGAGCAGTAGGTGGGAGAACGCGGTGATCCGCGTATATCAAGACTGGAGTGCGGAGGTGGCGAGAAGGAGGGCGAGCTTTAATCGGGCCAAGGCGGTGCTTCATAAAAAGAAGATTAAATTTGGAATGCTGCAGCCGGCAAGACTGTGGGTCACATATCAAGGGAAGCACCACGACTTTGAAACGGCGGATGAGGCGTGGACATTTATTGTTGAAGAGAAATTGGAATAAGCGGGTTATTAAAAAAGAACGTTTGAGACAAAGTGGTGGGGCGAATATGGGGGGCGAAGAGGGGGGAAAAGGGGGGGAGAGATGATTTTTATGTTGTTAATCCTGCGACCCGGTAACTTTTCTCTCTTCCACAGGTTGTGGGGGAGGGAGGAAGGGAGGTGGAGGAGCTGGGGGCGTTGGCCATTGGGGCGGGCCAAAAGGGAAGCGCGGGCTTTGTTCCCGCGCTATGATAATTATGGCGGGAATAGGGAAGCAGGAAGGAGGGGGCGTCGCACGGTGCGAGCCGAGGTCACGGGGGGAAGCCGAGGTCGGCCAGAGTTTGCTGACTTCTGGGAGCAACATGGGGGGTGTAACTACGCTAGTGAGGGATCTAGCGGGGGGGGGTGGGAGGGGGGATTTACTGGGTTGCTGCTGCTGGGGAGAAGGGGGAGCTGGTATGGGGTGAGGTGGGCGGGGCGGGGGGGCACCGCCTGGGGGGGACACGGCTGCGTGGGAACCGGGTGAGGAGCTGGATAAAAGGGGATGGCTAATCGACAAGGGGGGGGTTAAGAAGCCCCCCAACCCGGCTGATCACGTGGAATGTGAGAGGGCTGAACGGGCCGATAAAGAGGGCACGGGTACTCGCACACCTTAAGAAACTTAAGGCAGATGTGGTTATGTTACAGGAGACGCATTTGAAACTGATAGACCAGGTTAGACTACGCAAAGGATGGGTGGGGCAGGTGTTTCATTCGGGGCTAGATGCGAAAAACAGGGGGGTGGCTATACTAGTGGGGAAGCGGGTAATGTTTGAGGCAAAGACCATAGTGGCGGATAGTGGGGGCAGATACGTGATGGTGAGTGGCAAATTACAGGGGGAGGCGGTGGTCTTAGTGAACGTATATGCCCCGAACTGGGATGATGCCAACTTTATGAGGCGCATGTTCGGACGTATCCCGGACCTAGAGGTGGGGAAGTTGGTAATGGGTGGAGATTTTAACACGGTGCTGGAACCAGGGCTGGACAGATCGAGGTCCAGGACTGGAAGGAGGCCGGCAGCAGCCAAGGTGCTTAAAGACTTTATGGAGCAGATGGGAGGAGTAGACCCATGGAGATTTAGCAGACCTAGGAGTAAGGAGTTTTCGTTTTTCTCCTATGTCCACAAAGTTTATTCGCGAATAGACTTTTTTGTTTTAGGAAGGGCATTGATCCCAAAGGTGAGGGGGACGGAGTATACGGCTATAGCTATTTCAGATCACGCTCTACACTGGGTGGACTTGGAGATAGGGGAGGAAAAAGAACGGCGTCCACCCTGGAGAATGGACATGGGACTAATGGCGGATGAGGGGGTGTGTCTAAGGGTGAGGCGGTGTATTGAAAAGTACTTGGTCCAGGTGGGAGTGGTCTGGGAGGCGCTGAAGGCAGTGGTTAGAGGGGAGCTGATATCAATCAGGGCACATAAAGGAAAGCAGGAGAGTAGGGAACGGGAGCGGTTGCTGCAAGAACTTCTGAGGGTGGACAGGCAATATGCGGAGGCACCAGAAGAGGGACTGTACAGGGAAAGGCAAAGGCTACACGTAGAATTTGATTTGCTGACAACGGGTACTGCAGAGGCACAGTGGAGGAAGGCACAGGGTGTACAGTACGAATATGGGGAGAAGGCGAGTAGGTTGCTGGCCCACCAATTGAGGAAAAGGGGAGCAGCGAGGGAAATAGGGGGAGTGAGGGATGAGGAGGGAGAGATGGAGCGGGGAGCGGAGAGAGTGAATGGAGTGTTCAAGGCATTCTATGAAAGATTATATGAAGCTCAGCCCCCGGATGGGAAGGAGAGAATGATGTGTTTTCTGGACCAGCTAGAATTTCCAAAGGTGGAGGAGCAGGAGAGGGTGGGACTAGGAGCACAGATCGAAATGGAGGAAGTAGTGAAAGGAATTAGGAGCATGCAGGCGGGGAAGGCCCCGGGACCGGATGGATTCCCAGTTGAATTTTACAGGAAATATGTGGACTTGCTCGCCCCGCTACTGATGAGAACTTTTAACGAGGCGAGGGAAAGGGGACAGCTGCCCCCGACTATGTCAGAGGCAACGATATCGCTTCTCCTAAAGAAGGAAAAAGACCCGCTGCAATGCGGGTCCTATAGGCCTATTTCCCTCCTGAACGTAGACGCTAAGATTCTGGCCAAGGTAATGGCAATGAGGATAGAGGATTGTGTCCCGGGGGTGGTCCATGAGGACCAAACTGGGTTTGTGAAGGGGAGACAGCTGAATATGAATATACGGAGGCTGCTAGGAGTAATGATGATGCCCCCACCAGAGGGGGAAGCGGAGATAGTGGTGGCGATGGATGCCGAGAAAGCATTTGATAGAGTGGAGTGGGATTATTTGTGGGAGGTGTTGAGGAGATTTGGCTTTGGAGATGAGTATATTAGATAGGTACAGCTGCTGTATAGGGCCCCGATGGCGAGCGTGGTCACGAATGGACGGGGGTCTGCATATTTTCGGCTCCATAGATGGACGAGGCAGGGATGTCCTCTGTCCCCATTATTGTTTGCACTGGCGATTGAGCCCCTGACAATAGCATTGAGGGGTTCCAGGAAGTGGAGGGGAGTACTCAGGGGAGGAGAAGAACACCGGGTATCTCTGTATGCGGACGATTTGTTGTTGTATGTGGCGGACCCGGCGGAGGGGATGCCAGAGATAATGCGGATACTTGGGGAGTTTGGAGAATTTTCAGGATATAAACTGAACATGGGGAAAAGTGAGTTGTTTGTGGTGCATCCAGGGGAGCAGAGCAGAGAAATAGAGGACTTACCGCTGAGGAAGGTAACAAGGGACTTTCGCTACTTGGGGATCCAGATAGCCAAGAATTGGGGTACATTGCATAGGTTAAATTTAACGCGGTTGGTGGAACAGATGGAGGAGGACTTCAAGAGATGGGACATGGTATCCCTGTCACTGGCAGGGAGGGTGCAGGCGGTTAAAATGGTGGTCCTCCCGAGATTCCTCTTTGTGTTTCAGTGCCTCCCGGTGGTGATCACGAAGGCTTTTTTCAAAAGGATTGAGAAGAGTGTCATGAGTTTTGTGTGGGCCGGGAAGACCCCGAGAGTGAGGAAGGGATTTTTGCAGCATAGTAGGGATAGGGGGGGGCTGGCACAACCGAGCCTAAGTGAGTACTACTGGGCCGCCAATATCTCAATGGTATGTAAGTGGATGGGAGAAGAGGAGGGAGCGGCGTGGAAGAGATTGGAGAGGGCGTCCTGCAGGGGGACTAGCCTACAAGCTATGGCGACGGCGCCGTTGCCGTTCTCACCGAAGAAATACACCACAGGCCCGGTGGTGGTGGCTACTCTGAAAATTTGGGGGCAGTGGAGACGGCATAGGGGAAAGACGGGAGCCTCGGTGTGGTCCCCGATAAGAAATAACCATAGGTTTGCTCCGGGGAGAATGGATGGGGGATTTGGAACATGGCAAAGAGCAGGAGTAACACAATTGAGAGATCTGTTTGTAGATGGGACGTTTGCAAGTCTGGGAGCGCTGACCGAAAAATATGGGGTGCCCCAAGGGAATGCATTCCGGTATATGCAACTGAGGGCTTTTGCGAGGCAACAGGTGAGGGAATTCCCGCAGCTCCCGACGCAGGAGGTGCAGGACAGAGTGATCTCAAAGACATGGGTGAGGGACGGTAAGGTATCAGACATATATAGGGAAATGAGGGACGAGGGGGAGATTATGGTAGATGAGCTGAAAGGGAAATGGGAAGAAGAGCTGGGGGAGGAGATTGAGGAGGGGCTGTGGGCTGATGCCCTAAGTAGGGTAAACTCATCGTCCTTGTGTGCCAGGCTAAGCCTGATACAATTTAAGGTGTTACACAGGGCGCATATGACTGGAGCACGGCTCAGTAAATTTTTTGGAGCAGAGGATAGGTGTGCGAGATGCTCGAGAAGCCCAGCGAATCACACCCACATGTTCTGGTCATGTCCGGCACTACAGGGGTTTTGGGTGGGGGTGACAAAGGTGCTTTCGAAGGTGGTGGGGGTCCAGGTCGAACCAAGCTGGTGGTTGGCTATATTCGGGGTTGCAGAAGAGCCGGGAGTGCAGGAGGCGAAAGAGGCTGATGTTTTGGCCTTTGCGTCCCTAGTAGCCCGGCGCAGGATACTGTTGATGTGGAAGGAAGCCAAGCCCCCGGGTGTGGAGACCTGGATAAATGACATGGCAGGGTTTATAAAGCTGAAACGGATTAAGTTCGTCCTAAGGGGATCGGCTCAAGGGTTCACCAGGCGGTGGCAACCGTTCGTCGAATACCTCACAGAAAGATAGAGGGAATGGAAAAGAAGAAGACAGCAGCAGCAACCCGGGGGGGGAAGGGGGGGAGGGGGGGAGGGGGGGGGGGGAACCAGAAGGACTCTCAGGGATGTTAGTGTATAAGTATAATATCTATAGGTTGTTGTTACAGGTAATTGTATACTGGACTGCTGAATTGTATTTTTGGAGAGTATTTATTTGGGACAAGGCAGTTGCCATTTAGTTTGTTTTTTTAATTTTGATGTTGTTTATATATTGTTTATTTCTTGTTTAAAAAACTGGCCATTGTTATTTATATTGTTATATTACTGTGTAAAAGATACACAATGTACTGTTATGGTTGGCCAAAAATTTTGAATAAAATATATTTTTTAAAAAAGGATTTACAGTGCAGAAGGAGGCCATTCGGCCCCCTGAGTCAGCACCGGCTCTTGGAAAGAGCACCCCACCCAAACTCAACACCTCTACCCAACACCAAGGGCCATTTTGGACACTAAGGGCAATTTATCATGGCCAATCCACCTACCCTGCACATCTTTGGACTGTGGGAGGAAACCGGAGCACCCGGAGGAAACCCACGCACACACGGGGAGGACGTGCAGACTCCGCACAGACAGTGACCCAAGCCGGAATTGAACCTGGGACCCTGGAGCTGTGAAGCAATTGTGCTATCCACAATGCTACCGTGCTGCCCTTAAAAACAAATAAATCTACACTATATCATTTTACCGTAATCCATGTACCTATCCAATAGCTGCTTGAAGGTCCCTAATGTTTCCGATTCAACTACTTCCACAGGCAGTGCATTCCATGCCCCCAGTACTCTCTGGGTAAAGAACCTACCTCTGATATCCCTCCTATATCTTCCACCTTTCACCTTAAATTTATGTCCCCTTGTAATGGTTTGTTCCACCCGGGGAAAAAGTCTCTGACTGTCTACTCTATCTATTCCCCTGATCATCTTATAAACCTTTATCAAGTCGCCCCTCGTTCTTCTCCGTTCTAATGAGAAAAGGCCTAGCACCCTCACCCTTTCCTCATAAGACCTACTCTCCATTCCAGGTAACATCCTGGTAAATGTTCTTTGCACCTTTTCCAAAGCTTCCACATCCTTCCTAAAATGAGGTGACCAGAACTGTACACAGTACTCCAAATGTGGCCTTACCAAAGTTTTGTACAGCTGCATCATCACCTCACGGCTCTTAAATTCAATCCCTCTGTTAATGAACGCGAGCACACCATAGGCCTTCTTCACAGCTCTATCCACTTGAGTGGCAACTTTCAAAGATGTATGAACATAGACCCCAAGATCTCTCTGCTCCTCCACATTGCCAAGAACTCTACCGTTAACCCTGTATTCCGCATTCATATTTGTCCTTCCAAAATGGACAACCTCACACTTTTCAGGGTTAAACTCCATCTGCCACTTCTCAGCCCAGCTCTGCATCCTATCTATGTCTCTTTGCAGCCGACAACAGCCCTCCTTACTATCCACAACTCCACCAATCTTCGTATCGTCAGCAAATTTACTGACCCACCCTTCAACTCCCTTATCCAAGTCATTAATGAAAATCACAAACAGCAGAGGATCCAGAACTGATCCCTGTGGTACGCCACTGGTAACTGGGATCCAGGCTGAATATTTGCCATCCACCACCACTCTCTGACTTCTATCGGTTAGCCAGTTTGTTATCCAACTGGCCAAATTTCCCACTATCCCATGCCTCCTTACTTTCTGCAGAAGCCTACCATGGGGAACCTTATCCTTACTAAAATCCATGTACACTACATCCACTGCTTTACCTTCATCCACATGCTTGGTCACCTCCTCAAAGAATTCAATAAGATTTGTAAGGCAAGACCTACCCCTCACAAAACCGTGGTGACTATCCCTAATCAAGCAGTGTCTTTCCAGATGCTCAGAAATCCTATCCTTCAGTACCCTTTCCATTACTTTGCCTACCACCGAAGTAAGACTAACTGGCCTGTAATTCCCAGGGTTATCCCTAGTCCCTTTTTTGAACAGGGGCACGACATTCGCCACTCTCCAATCCCCTGGTACCACCCCTGTTGACAGTGAGGACGAAAAGATCATTGCCAACGGCTCTGCAATTTCATCTCTTGCTTCCCATAGAATCCTTGGATATATCCCGTCAGGCCCGGGGGACTTGTCTATCCTCAAGTCTTTCAAAATGCCCAACACATCTTCCTTCCTAACAAGTATTTCCTCGAGCTTATCAGTCTGTTTCACACTGTCCTCTCCAACAATATCGCCCCTCTCATTTGTAAATACAGAAGAAAAGTACTCGTTCAAGACCTCTCCTATCTCTTCAGACTCAATACACAATCTCCCACTACTGTCCTTGATCGGACCTACACTCGCTCTAGTCATTCTCGTATTTCTCACATATGTGTAAAAGGCCTTGGGGTTTTCCTTGATCCTACCCGCCAAAGATTGTTCATGCCCTCTCTTAGCTCTCCTAATCCCTTTCTTCAGTTCCCTCCTGGCTATCTTGTATCCCTCCAATGCCCTGTCTGAACCTTGTTTCCTCAGCCTTCCATAAGTCTCCTTTTTCCTCTTAACAAGACATTCAACCTCTCTTGTCAACCATGGTTCCCTCACTCGACCATCTCGTCCCTGCCTGACAGGGACAAACATATCAAGGACACGTAGTACCTGTTCCTTGAACAAGTTCCACATTTCACTTGTGTCCATCCCTGACAGCCTATGTCAGAATTCGGGACATGGCAGGGACTGGATACACGCCAGCCCCCGGTGATTCTCAGAGACGATGGGGGCCGGAGTATCGCACCCTGTTACTCTGATCGGGAGCAATACGGGGTGCAGACAGGGAAAGTAAGTGGTATTTGTGTCTGTGTCTCTCTCTGTCTCACTGAGCGGGGGAAATCCGGGTTGCAGACTGGGAAGGTGCGTGGGATTTGTGTCTGTGTCTCTCTGCGTCTCTGAGCGGGAGCAATCTGGAATGCAGTCTGGGAAGGTAAGTGGTATTTGTGTCTGTGTCTCTGAGGAGGAGAAATAAGGGGTGCAGACTGGGAAGGTAAGTGGTATTTGTGTCTGTGTCACTGAGCAGGAGAAATAAGGGGTGCAGACTGGGAGGTAAGTGGCATTTGTGCCTGTGTCTCTGAGCAGGAGAAATCTGGGGTGCAGACTGGGAAGGGAATTGGAATTTGTGTCTGTGTTGCTCTCTGTGTCTCTGAGCAGGAGAAATACGGGGTGCAGACTGGGAGGTAAGTGGTATTTGTGTCTGTGCCTCTGAGCAGGAGAAATACGGGGTGCAGACTGGGAAGGTAAGTGGTATTTGTGTCTGTGTCTCTCTCTGTGTCACTAAGCGGGAGATATCTGAAGTGCAGACTGGGAAGGTAAGTGGTATTTGTGTCTGTGTGTCTCTCTCTGTCTCTGAGCAGGAGAAATCCAGGTTGCAGACTGGAAAGGTACGTGGTATTTGTGTCTGTGTCTCTCTGCGTCTCTGAGCGGGAGCAATCCGGAATGCAGTCTGGGAAGGTAAGTGGTTTTTGTGTCTGTGTCTCTCAGCAGGAGAAATACGGGGTGCAGACTGGGAGGTAAGTGGTATTTGTGTCTGTGTCTCTGAGCAGGAGAAATCTGGGGTGCAGATTGGGAAGGGAAGTGGACTTTGTGTCTGTGTCTCTCTCGGTGTCACTAAGCGGGAGATATCCGAAGTGCAGACTGGGAGGTAAGTGGTATTTGTGTCTGTGTCTCTGAGCAGGAGAAATACGGGGTGCAGACTGGGAGGTAAGTGGTATTTGTGTCTGTGTCTCTGAGCAGGAGAAATACGGGGTGCAGACTGGGCAGGTAAGGGGTATTTCTGTCTGTGTCTCTCGGTCTGTCTGTGAGTGGGAGAAATCCGGAGTGCAGACTGGGAAGGTAAGTGGTATTTGTGTCTCTCTCTGTGACACTAAGCGGGAGAAATCAGATGTGCAGACTGGGAGATAAGTGGTATTTGTGTCTGTGTGTCTCTCTGTGCCTCTGAGCGGGAGCAATCTGGAATGCAGTCTGGGAAGGTAAGTGGTATTTGTGTCTGTGTCTCTGAGCAGGAGAAATACGGGGTGCAGACTCGGAGGTAAGTGGCATTTGTGCCTGTGTCTCTGAGCAGGAGAAATCTGGGGTGCAGACTGGGAAGGGAATTGGAATTTGTGTCTGTGTTGCTCTCTGTGTCTCTGAGCAGGAGAAATACGGGGTGCAGACTGGGAGGTAAGTGGTATTTGTGTCTGTGCCTCTGAGCAGGAGAAATACGGGGTGCAGACTGGGAAGGTAAGTGGTATTTGTGTCTGTGTCTCTCTCTGTGTCACTAAGCAGGAGATATCTGAAGTGCAGACTGGGAAGGTAAGTGGTATTTGTGTCTGTGTGTCTCTCTCTGTCTCTGAGCAGGAGAAATCCAGGTTGCAGACTGGAAAGGTACGTGGTATTTGTGTCTGTGTCTCTCTGCGTCTCTGAGCGGGAGCAATCCGGAATGCAGTCTGGGAAGGTAAGTGGTTTTTGTGTCTGTGTCTCTCAGCAGGAGAAATACGGGGTGCAGACTGGGAGGTAAGTGGTATTTGTGTCTGTGTCTCTGAGCAGGAGAAATCTGGGGTGCAGATTGGGAAGGGAAGTGGACTTTGTGTCTGTGTCTCTCTCAGTGTCACTAAGCGGGAGAAATCCGAAGTGCAGACTGGGAGGTAAGTGGTATTTGTGTCTGTGTCACTGAGGAGGAGAAATACGGGGTGCAGACTGGGAGGTAAGTGGTATTTGTGTCTGTGTCTCTGAGCAGGAGAAATACGGGGTGCAGACTGGGAGGTAAGTGGTATTTGTGTCTGTGTCTCTGAGCAGGAGAAATACGGGGTGCAGACTGGGAGGTAAGTGGTATTTGTGTCTGTGTCTCTGAGCAGGAGAAATACGGGGTGCAGACTGGGCAGGTAAGGGGTATTTCTGTCTGTGTCTCTCGGTCTGTCTGTGAGTGGGAGAAATCCGGAGTGCAGACTGGGAAGGTAAGTGGTATTTGTGTCTGTGTCTCTCTCTGTGACACTAAGCGGGAGAAATCAGATGTGCAGACTGGGAGATAAGTGGTATTTGTGTCTGTGTGTCTCTCTGTGCCTCTGAGCGGGAGCAATCTGGAATGCAGTCTGGGAAGGTAAGTGGTATTTGTGTCTGTGTCTCTGAGCAGGAGAAATACGGGGTGCAGACTCGGAGGTAAGTGGTATTTGTGTCTGTGTCTCTGAGCAGGAGAAATCCGGGGTGCAGACTGGGAAGGTAAGTGGTATTTGTGTCTGTGTCTCTCTCCCTGTGTCGCTGAGCGGGAGAAATCCAGAGTGCAGTCTGGGAAGGTAAGTGGTATTTGTGTCTGTGTCTCTCTGTGTCTCTGAGCGGGAGAAATCCGGAGTGCAGTCTGGGAAGGTGAATGGTATTTGTGTCTGTGTCTCTCTGTGTCTCTGAGCGGGAGCAATCGCAGTAAGTGGTGTTTTGTGTCTTTGTGTTTTCAAATTGCGGGGGGAAAAAACTGATAAGTGACATCACAGTAAAGCTGTGACCTGATTGGCTGGTAGGAAATCTGCATTAAATTTGAAAAAAAGCATTTAAAAAACTTATTCAAACTAATTACTTAACTGGGTAGAGAAGGAACTAAACCTGAGAGCAGAGGTTAGTACTTAGCATTTAATTTTACAGTAAAAATTGAGCGCCAGGGACCATATATTTAATTGTAACATAATCTAATAACGATTTATGTATTTATTTGGAATTAATTAACTTGTGCTTAAAAGTCACTCAGCGGGGTGCAGTGCTCTAACGGTGGGAGATCGTGACACTTCTAGCATTCGGTCAACTACGTCGGCAGGAAGTGTAACCAATGGTAGCTCCTCACAGACCACGTGGTTCGGTTGGAGCAGCAGTTGGATGCACTTCGGAGCATGCAGGTGGCGGAAAGCATCATCGATAGGAGTTATAGAGACATGGTCACACCCAAGGTGCAGGCAGACAATGGGTGACCTCTAGAAAGGGCAGGCAGTCAGTGTAGGAATCCCCCTCTCTAACAAGTAGACCGTTTGTATACTGTTGGGGAGATAACCTATTGGGGGAAAACAACAGCAGCCAGAAGAGTGGCACAACTGGCTCTGTTGCTCAGCAGAGGAGGGCAAAGTGCAGGAAAGCGATAGTTATAGTGGCTGTTGTATCTTTATTAATAACCACAAGCTGCGAGTATATTTCTTTACAACCAGTATGTTAGTTCAAAAGACAGTTTATTATTAAACACAAGACTTATCTCTCTGTGCAATGACACATGCGGCTACGCATTAAACTATACCTATCAACTAAGATGACCTTTACTTAACTTCTGGATGACCGGCTCGGTGTAGGTAGATAAGGCTTTTATCTGAATCCCCACATGTGTCGGCTGGAAGTCGTCAGGTTCGTCTCGGCTGCAGCTTGTCTCTCTCAGGTAACGATCACGTGTCTTGAACTTGACTGGTCGTTATGCTGCAGTTGGTGTGGGCACAAAAGAGACCGATCCCAAGTTATCCTTCTTTTTCGCGCCATTTTGGGCGGTGCTAACTCAGGAGCCAATAGATTGATAGGGTCTCGATCACCCTAATCGATTCTGGCCAATTAGGGGTGGGTACCTCGATGGCTGGGCGGGTCCTAGTTACCACTGTCCCAAGTATATGCCTTTCCAAATAAGGGGAAGCGGCGCCAGTGAGTCTGCTCCTGTTGCGATTCCTTGATTTGAGTCGATTGTCCTGGGGAAATCGGTGATTGACCTTTAACAGGTGCAAGTTTCAGTTTGGTCTGGTTTTCCTTTGCACAATACACAGGGGCTGCGTACTGTCTGTGTCCCAACTTGACCACAATTCCCATTATCCTTTGCAGGCAGCCATTTTAGGTGGCCACAGGGCACAGATAGGTGCTTCTGTGGGCTTGAAAAAAACTCCAGGATGGTACGTTGCCTCCCTGGTGCCAGGGTCAGGGATGCCTCCGAACACAGAACATCCTGAAGGGGGAGGGTGAACAACCAGAGATCATAGTACACATAGGTACTAACGACATAGGCAGGAAGAGTGATGGGCTCCTGCAGAAACAGTTCAGGGAGATAGGCAGTAAGCTAAAAAGCAAGACCTCTAGAGTTGGAATCTCAGGGTTACTCCTTGTGCCACGTGCCAGTGAGGCTAGACACAGGAGGACAGTGCAGCTAAACACGTGGCTAAACCAGCGGTGTAGGAAGGAAGGTTTCAGATTTCTTCCGCGGCAGGTGTGACCTGTACAAGAAGGACGGGTTGCACCTAAACTGGAGGGCCTGGGAGGTTTGCTAAAGTCACTCGGGAGGATTTAAATTAGTATGCAGAGGGGTGGGAACCAGAGTGTTCGCTTAGAAGGTGTAATAACTGAAGGGGAAATAGAGAACAAAAATAAGAGAACAATATCACCCTGTCTCCTCAAACGCAGTGGTTTCAAGTGTATTTGTTTCAACGCCAGAAGTATAACGGGTAGGTAGATGAACTTAGAACAGTTATTAGTATTTGGAACTATTATGTTATGGCTATCACAGAAAAGTGGTTAAAGGAAGGGCAGGATTGGCAGCTGAATGTTGGAGGATACAGATGCTTAAGGAGAGATAGAGGGGAATGTAAGAGGGGTGGGGGAGTAGATTTACTGGTTAAGGAGAATATTATAGCTGTACTGCGGGAGGATACCTCGGAGGGCTCATGCAATGAGGCAATCTGGGTAGAGCTCAGGAACAAGAAGGGGGCAATCACAATATTGGGCGTTTATTACAGCCCGCCCCCAACTGCTATTGAGAGATAGAGGAGCAGATAGGTAGAGAGATTTTGGATAGGTGCAAAAGTAACAGGGTTGTTGTGGGAGGGGATTTTAATTTCCCCTATATTGACTGGGACTCACTTAGTGCTGAGGGCTTGGATAGGGCAGAGTTTGTAAGGAAGGCTTCTTGATGCTATATGTAGATAGTCCAACTAGGGAAGGGCAGTACTGGACCTGGTATTGGGGAATGAGCCTGGCAGGTGGTTCAGGATTCAGTCGGGGAACATTTTGAGAGTAGTGACCATAATTCCGTACGTTTTAGAATACTTTTGCATAGGGATGAGGGTAACCCTCGTGTTAAGGTGCTAAAGTGGGAACAGCAAATTATGATAGCAGTAAACAGGAATTGAAGAATTTGGATTGGGTGCAGTCGTTGGAGGAAAATCAACATCGGACATGTGAGAGTCTTTCAAGCGACAGTTCATTAGGATTCAGGAAAATCGTGTTCCTGAGAGAACGAAGGATAAGTATGGGAAGTTTAGGGAGCCTTGGATAATGAGGGATATTGTGAACCTACTCAAAAAGAAAAAGGGAGCTTTTGCACGTTGTAAAAGTGTGGGGGCAATCAAAACCCTTGAGGAGTATAAAGGAATTAGGAAGGTACTTAAGCAGGAAATTAGGTGGGCTAAGAGGGGAACAAACTCAAAAGCAACTTCTTCCCCGCTGTTACCAGGCTCCTAAATGACTCTCTTATGGACTGACCTGATTAACACTACACCCTTGTATGCTTCACCCAATGCCGGTGTTTATGTAGTTACATTGTGTACCTTGTGTTGCCCTATTATCTATTTCTTTTATCTGTTCATGTACTTAATGATCTGTTGAGCTGCTCACAGAAAAATACTTTTCACTGTCCCTCAGTACACATGACAATAAACAAAATCCAAATCCAATAAGGAGGAATGAGGTGAATCCAAAGTGTTTTATTCATATGTAAAAAGCAAGAGGGCGGCCAGGGAAAGGATTGGACCACTTGGGGAATCTGTGTTGAGCCAGAGGAAATGGGCGAGGGACTACATGAGTACTTTGCATCAGTGTTCACCAAAGGAAAGGACTTTGTGGAAGGTGATTCTTGGGTAGGATGTGTTGACAGTCTGGGTTATGTTGACATTGAAAAGGAGGAGATATTGGGTCTTTTAAAAGATATTAAGGTGGATAAGTCTCCTGGGCCGTCTGGGATTTACCCAAGAATACTGAGGGAAGCAAGGGAGGAAATTGCTGGGGCCATGACTGACATCTTTGTATGCTCATTGGATACAGGTGAGATCCCAGAGGAGTGGAGAATAGCTGTTTAAGAAAGGTAGCAAGAAGACACAGTGACCTGAAGGCACGGTGGCACAGTGGGTTAGCCCTGTTGCCTCATGGCACCGAGGTCCCAGGTTCGATCCCGGCTCTGGGTCTCTGTCCGTATGGAGTTTTCACATTCTCCCCGTGTTTGCGTGGGTTTCGCCCCCACAACCCAAAGATGTGCAAGGTAGGTGGATTGAACACGCTAAATTGCCGTTAATTGGGGGAAAAAATGAATTTGATACACTAAATTTATTTAAAAAAAGAAAGGTAGCAAGGATAATCCTGGAAACTATAGGCCGGTGACCCTCACATCGGTAGTAGGTGCATGATTGGAGAGAATTTTCAGGGACAGGATTTATACCCATTTGGAAACAAGCGGACGCATTAGCGATAGAAAGCATGGTTTTGTGAAGGGGAGGTCGTGCCTCACTAACTTGATCGAGTTTTTTGAGGAGGTGACAGAGATGATTGATGAGGGGAGGGTGGTGGATGTTGTTTACATGGACTTCGGTAAAGCATTTGGCACGGTGCCTCATGGCAGACTGGTACAAAAGGTGAAGTCACACAGGATCAGAGGTAAGGTGGCAGGATGGATACAGAACTGGCTCGGTCACAGAAGGCAGAGGGTAGCAGTAGAAGGATGTTTTTCTGGATTGAAGGTTTTGACTAGTGGTGTTCCACAGGGATCTTTGCTGGGGCCTCTGTTGTTTGTAGTATACATAAATGATTTGGAGGAAAATGTAGCTGGTCTGATTAGTAAGTTCGTGGGTGACATCAAGGTTGATGGAGAGGCAGATAGTGTTGAGGATTGTCAGAGGATACAGCAGGACATAGATAGGTTGGGAGACTTGGGCAGTGAAATGGCAAATGAAGTTTAAACTGGACAAATGTGAGGTAATGCATTTTGGTAGGTCTAACATCGAGGGGAAATATACATAAATGGCAAAGCTCTTCGGAATATAGAAAGTCAGAGTGATCTGGAGGTACAGGTCCACAGATCTTTGAAAGTGGCAACACAAGTGGACAAGGTAGTCAAGAAAGCATACAGAATGCTTGCCTTCATTGGATGGGGTATTGAGTATAATAACTGGCAAGTCATGCTGCAGTTATATGGAACCTTGGTGAGGCTGCACTTGGAATATTGCGCACAATTCTGGTCGCCACACTATCATAAGGATGTGGAGGCCCCGGAGAGGGTGCAGAGGAGGTTTACCTGGATACTGCCTGGTCTGGAGGGTGTTAGCCAAGCGGAGAGGCTGAATAGACTCGGACTGTTTCATTAGAACGATGGAGGTTGGGGGTTAACCTGATAGAGGTCTACAAGATAATGAGGGGCATGGATAGAGTGGATGGGCAGGCACTCTTTCTCAGGGTGGAGGGGTCAGTCACCAGGGGGCATAGGTTTAGGATCAATGGGGCAAAGTTTAGAGGAGATGTGCAAGGCAAATCTTTTACACAGAGGATTGGTGAGTGCCTGGAACGAGTTGCCAGGGGAGGTTGTGGAAACAGATACATTAACAGTGTTAGCGTTCAAAAGGCATCTTGACAAATACATGTACAGGGTGGGTATAGAGGGATACGGCACAAGGAAGTGCTGAGGGTTTTGGCCAAGGTTGGTATCATGACCGGTACAGGCTTGGAGGACTGGAGGGACTGTTCCTGTGCTGTACTGTTCTTTGTACAGTACACCTTCAACCATACGAATGCTGTGGGAGGTTACCTCTACCCCTATGTCACACAGCCAACATGGAAAAGGAGATGACTCGGAGAAGTATTTGAATGCCGTGCCTTCTGCATAAACAGATAACATGACGGGCAACGCATCACTGATGTCAGGAATAGATAAAAACGGCCAAACACTCTGGTGCTATGACTGCACAAACAATTGCCCCTGAATATGACATCAGCAAAAGTCAGGGGAGGGATCATGGTGTGTCAACTGAGTGACCACAACACAGCTGTTAATAAAAAGGAGGCAAATACATAAAGAGATATGGAATGGGACATTTTACATGGGACCAGTATTTCCTACTTTTCTTAACCCTACCGCTATGTCTTGGTGCAGTGAAGGTAGAGGCAGCCTGCTGACTGCTAGCCCTGTTGTCTGTAGTGACCTTGGTGGGAGTCCTTGGAGGGCTCCAGCCTGCTTTGGGTGAGCTGCTGTCAGGCAAGTGCCTGTGGATCTGGAACTGATGGGATCTCAGGAAGAGAGGATTTTGACCGAGCAGACATTGCCAGAATCACCTGGGTGGATGGCCCAGAGGTGTTGAGCTGCCAGTCCTCTTCCTTATGGGTGCCTGAGGGCCCCTGGCTGTCTCCTCGAGGGGAAGAGGAAGCTAGAGTGACACTGTTAATGGCCAGCTATGGTTTCAGTGATGGAGACGTCCGCACAACAGTGCAGTCCGGAACAAGATCTCCATGGCGGCCGCCATCCTGCCAGCATTGACCTCAATGCATTGGCATGGTGGCACAATCACCTTTCCTAAAATTTACGTGATTGTCTTTGTAGCACCGACAATTGATTGAAGACCGAGTCCGGAGACTCATAATCTGACTGGGAATCAGCAGAATCATGGCCTCCAGCAGTCCTCCAAGTGCCGGTGACCTTGGATGTCCCTGCTCCTACCTGCTGTGAAACAGATTGTGTGCTATAATCGCCAGGTTTGATCCCGAGCCTAGTCTATATCTAGGTGCCACCAAGGTGTATGTCACTTGTGGAGGGTGTGGGTTAGCGACGCGAAAAGACTTTGAAGTTGCTGTCCTCAGCTGAAGTGCTTTTCAGTGCTGGCGCCAGGTTTCAAAGCCTTCGGCTCTTGGCCGATGTGCTTGGAGAGAAAGTGGAGACTATTAGTGCACAGCAGCAATGTTACACACAGAATAGGAGCTGGTTTAGCACAGTGGGTTAAATAGCTGGCTTGCAATGCAGAACAATGCCAACAGCGCGGGTTTAATTCCCGTACCGGCCTCCCCAAACAGGCGCCGGAATGTGGCGACTCGGGGCTTTTCACAGTAACTTCATTGAAGCCTACTTGTGACAATAAGCGATTATTATTAAAATAGTGGACTCAAGGGTAACATTGACAGAGGATGATATGACGCAGGATCCTCATGCGGGTACTTGCTGCTGACCTCACCATCGCCATACCAATGGTCCACATCCTCTCCACCCAGCACTATGGTGCGGTTTTATGCACACGGCCACAGTTTAATTAGGGCACCCAGCGTGAGGAAGCGGTGACATAATGGCATGGCGGGCGAATCAGAGGTCGCCCACCAGTGAGACAGTGTGTGTTCTGTGCCTGATCATTTATGGAGGCTAGAAGCAGACGAAACGTGAAAACCCACCCAATATGGCTGGTGGGGGAAAAAGGCAGCTTTTCACACCCGCTATCGCTCTTAGTGCAATGCAAAGGACAGACTTTTACGTGGCTGGGCAGGCACAGGCCCGACCAGGAAGTGCATAAAATAGGGCATGATGACATCGGATGTGCATCCCAATGTCATACTACACTTGGATAATATTTTGATCGGTGGGTGAAGCAGCAGCATGCCTGCCAACAACTAGTGAGCCAGTTGAAGGGATTATCTGCCCTATTGCCTGTAATATTACACTGGCCTTGCAGTTTTTAGGCCATCGCACAGGCAGAATGAGCAAGCAGGCAATAGGTTTTCCAACTATTCTCCATATAGGGTGGTAAATTTGGGGGTGGTGTCTCAATCTGAAGCCCCTTCAGATTTGGAGCACTCTCCCCTCCGATACGTAGGACATCCAACCCTCCCTCAGTGATCACCCCCCTCCCGACTCCCCAGGGCACCCCCAATCATCCCACCTCCAGGATCTACCTTGGCAACAGTCCCAGGACTTAATTCCAGGCAGAGCCTTGCAGTGCATTTTCTGGCACGGGACTTCATTCCAAAGATGGACAGAAGTCCCACCCACTGCCAATTGAGCGTAAAATGACAGTGGGCTTCTGAGAGTCAGCTGGAGCATGTTAAGCACTGACTCTGCACTCCTAAATTTTCTACCCAAAATTTTGGCTTACTTGGGTCTTTATTTAATGCATCCCCGAGGGCCGCATCATAATTTTTCTTCTTGCATGTCTATTGAATGCTCTAGATTCCCCACACATCTTCCTTTAGAAAGTCCTTGCCTGGTTGCATTAACAGCTTGCTTTTGCCAGAAACATGGCTGACTTTTGATGACCTTTGCCCTTAATGAATCCTTCCTGCATGGCTATAGGTACCACATGCCCCACTCCGACTGCCATAGTTGTGGTATCGGCCTCATCACCAAATCACTGGTTCGTCCCCTACTCCTGGGCATTTGTGCAGCTTATCTTATACCCAATCCTACTATAAATCTTTATTGTCTACATTCTACCGAAGAGCCACACCAATTTTCTTCACAGCCTCAGATACTGCGTCAGGAGGTTTCGCATCTTTGGTGATTTTAACTTATCTTGCTCTCTCTCCCAAGTACACTGCCTGCCTAACCACCTATACCTCTCCCTCGATTTAAGCTTATGTACCATATTCACAGGCAAACAAACCTGTGTCAGGGAACAAAGACCTCACACTATATATTTTAATAAAGTATACATAGATATCTTCATTGCTAATTTCTAACATTTTAAAACCCGGATACAAACTTTTAAAATGACTGAAGCAATGTTTTTCAGTGACCCTCAAACAAAAGGAGCTACTCTGGCAGTATCGCAGAAATGTGCACCTCATTATCTCAGGAGAGACACCTGCAGGCTGCAGAGACCAAATTCAAAGAGAACTATACAAAGGCCATCTGCATTTAATAAGCCTGCTTGGCCAATTGGAGCCTATTTGTCTGCTAAGACAAAGGACCCTGCAACTTCCTTTTCAAAGCTTAATGTCTGGAACATTTTGCAATCTCAAGTGAAACAGGCAAGGGATACCCAACCTTTGTCAAAGCCAGAGTGGTGAGGTCGGAGTCCTATACGTGGACATAGTTTGTGGGACCAGTAAATTGCCTTGCAGAACTGCAAGTTCAGTCTGCCATTTTACCATCTACAAGCAGCAGCACAAAAGGGCTCTGCCCAGATTATATACCTGGCCCCATCTACACTGTGTTTTTTAATACATTTAGAGTACCCAATTCATTTTTTCAATTAGGGGGCAATTTAGCATAGCCAATCCGCCTAGCCTGCACATCTTTAGGTTGTGGGGGCGAAACCCACACAAACACGGGGAGAATGTGCAAACTCCACACGGATAGTGACCCAGAGCCGGGATCGAACCTGGGACCTCGGCGCCATGAGGAAGCAGTGCTATCTATGCACACCATGCTGCCCTTACACTGTTAATACTGGGACTTCTGTACGCCTACAAGACTGATTTCATCTGTGTGACCAACAACTTTTGTGAAGTCAACTCCACTGGAAAGTTACCTCCGTGAAGGAATACTCCATTGGACTTTTATTTTCAATTATGGACACCTGTGAAACAGTATTTACTTTTCTGTAGTCTTTGTCCTGTAACTCTCTTTTCTATCCATATTTTACTCAATGAGTGTATAGGGGGCTGTGATGAATCCCTGCCACATTTTGTGAGTGAAAATAAGCTAACCCTTTGAGTTCACCCGATCACAAGTTTGCTGTGGGGTTATTAATAAAAATTGGAACACACAAAAACTGAGGGGTTGGGTAATAAGCCACTGCTTATAAAGGGGGAAGCAAAACATCTTTCTGTTTATGGACAGGTGGGTGAGAGGAAAACTCAGGGCTGCTTAAATGAATCTTCTTCTCCTGTCCGTAACTTGCCATCTCATAACATAAACTCCCATTTTGTTAATCAGATAAAATCCTTCTGTCCACTTCAAACAAAAAAAACACTAGTCACGAACTACCTAGAGCAACACTTTCAAATGAATTATCATCTGGGCCAGCTGCCTTGGCTTTGCATTTGTAATAGATATAGGACAGAGGTCAGAGGTAGGTTCTTTACACAAAGAGTAGTGAGGCCGTGGAATGCCCTACCTGCTACAGTAGTGAACTCGCAACATTGAGGGCATTTAAAAGTTTATTGGATAAACATATGGATGATAATGGCATAGTGTAGGTTAGATGGCTTTTGTTTCGGTGCCACATCGTGGGCCGAAGGGCCTGTACTGCGCTGTATCGTTCTATGTTCTATTCCAATCAAACTGCTTTGAACCTTTTAAAACCATTGCTTACCTCGGCAGTTCTCCTTCATGTGTCCTCATCTACTCACTCATGCACCCAAAGTTCAATATTTGTGTCAGGTAACCAGTTTGGCCAGCCATTCATTGCCACATCTGGATGGACCACAAAATAGTATCCAGATGTGCTCTCATCTGCCAGAACTGTTCACTATACAATGCCTGATTTCAGGAGAAATCGATTTAGCTCCAGACTCCAAAAAATGCTAATAACCACAAGAGTTAACTCTTCTTTGGTAGAGATTATGATTGTGTACTTGAGTTAGTCACAGCAGCAAAAAGGAGGCCATTCAGCCCATCAAATCTGTGCTAGCTGTCTCGAGCAATCTAGTCAGTTCAACTCCTCATGCACTGTTCCTGAAGCCTCTGGACGTTTATTTCCCAAATGCTCATCAAATTTCCTTTGTCGCTACATCCACCACCCTCATAGATAGCCAACTCCAGATCATTAGCACTCACTTTTTAGAAAATATTTTCCTGACATCTCGGCATCTCTCGGCCAAAACTTTAAGTCTCTGTGTTCTCTAGTCCTTTGTACAACAGCTAATGTAACTGCTTTTCTTAGTGTACTTATCTAAATCTGTCATCTTGTACATCTCTATCAAATCTCCCTTCAGTCTCTTTTGCTCCAAGAACAACCTCTCCAATCTGAAAAACTATTTGCCATGACCTCCTGTCCCTCAGCCATTAAAGAAAATCCAAGCTAACTGACTATTCCCTGAGCTTCAAAGTGTTTTGTGAATTGCTTTTCTATGGTGGTACATCAAGCACGTTGCCCTCAAACCTGTTGTTTCACAAAAATCAACAAATGTCGTCAACTACGATCTTCATTTTACAAATCTGTACTTGCTCTTTCGTCAAGTCTCTCCGTAGCAACCCCCCCCACCCACACACACACCACCACCACCAACGTGCCACTGACCAGCTGTAGTTACGAGGACAGTCCTTGCACCATTTCCTGAATAAAGATGTCCCTCCCATTTTCTGGCATCTCCCATCCAGCGAAGGTTGAAAGACAATAGAAAGCCTTCCATTATCCCCACTCACCGAGCAACCTGAAATGCAAGCCACCAAGAGCAGGCAAATAGTCCACTCCAAGCATAGCTAGCCTTTCCAGTACATCTTGCCTACCAATTTTCAACCTATTACCTCTGCCATCACTTCTGATATTTTTTCAGCATCCCTTGGTAAGCACCGACAAATACTATTCTAGCCTTGCCTCATCTCCAAGCAGACATCAGCTTCTTTGTCCCAAATAGGGCCCACACTGCTTCTTAGCACTTACATGTTGAAAGAAGGTTTTCATGTTAAGGGACATTGTGTTCTCATTCTTTGTCAGTCTTAGTTTCCTCATCACTTCCCAATTCAACCATTGTATTTGGCCTGGTTCTCATTTGAGGAATTCACCAGACATGCGTTTTTGTCTCATCATACTATCAATCTCATTATCAAATGTTCTCCTGCCTTTCCCAGTTGTTGGAATGTACCGAACCTATATCTGAAACATCTTCTTAAAGGTCACCTTAAAAAATGTGTTTTATCTTTCAGTCTTCAGTGGCATTTTACCCTGGCTCGAGCCCCTTCCACACATTGATATTAGCCCTCTTCAAATTTTTGAAATTCTACTTACATTGCTATTTGCTCTTCTCCATTACTAATCTAAATCTTTATACAATGATTACTTAACAACCATCACCTGACATTGGTCCACTTCATTCTCCAGCACCAGATCAAGCGATGCCTCTTTGGACTGAGAACATACTGGTCAAGGACGTTCTGAGGCTCTGTGTTGCTGGCCTGGCCCGTTCCTCACTCCGGAGCTGTGCCAATTACCCGAGTCGTTGGCTGCTTCATCTGGGGATCAAGAATGAACTGTGTTCGAAGGGACATGATGTACAAACCTCTAGCTAAAGGGGAGGGGGTAACATGCCCAACATTGCCCTAATTCTGATGGTCACCTTTGTGTGTAGCTGCATCAAATTGTGCATAGATCCTTGGTATAAACACAAAGTGTCAATATGTGCTGAGGTTCTACTTCTCCCCAGTATTGTGGAGGATGGGCCTGGCCACGCCTTCATGGACTGCTCCAAGTAGTTGGACCATGCCATACCATTGCCCCTAGTGGAAAATTTATACTAAGAAACACCTTTGACCACAAGTCAATCAGGTCATGGTCCGCACGTAACATCCTAGAAGTCCTATGCGAAAAGGAGATGGTGGATCCTGTCAGATGGTTCTCTGAACAAATTGTCATGATCATCCGATCATCAGCACCATAACTTTCAAACAAGCACCAAGACCTAGCTTGGTGAGAAAGGCTCTCTAGTCAGATCCTTCCTACACACCCGGAGTCTCACCTCATCTGCAAGATGCCCTCACTGTGGCAGGAAGAGACCATTGCCCACCTCCTTGCGGAATGTGCCTTTGCAAAGGTGGTCTGGAGAGAGTGGAGGTGGTTTTTGTCGAGGTTCATCCGAGAGCAGCTCCATGACACAGGACTGTGCTCTATGGGCTGTTCCCCAGGGGGACACAAACGAGACAAACATCAGCTGTTGCTAGAGGATCATCAACTGTTAAAGATGCTCTTTGGTCCACCCAAAACTTCTTGGTCTACCAGTACAAAGCTGGCCCGATCAAGTGTTGCAGAATGATATATTCCAAACCCCAGGACTGTGTGTTGAGGGGAGCACAGTGGTTAGCATTGTTGCTTCACAGCGCCAGGGTCCCAGATTCGTTTCCCGGTTTGGGTCACTGTCTGTGCGGAGTCTGCATGCTCTCCCAGTGTCTGCATGGGTTTCTTCCGGGTGCTTCGGTTTCCTCCCACAAGTCCCGATAAACATACTGAACATACTGTTAGGTAATTTGGACATTCTGAATTCTCCCTCAGTGCATCCGAACAGGCACAGGAGTGTGGTGACTCGGGTATTTTCACAATAACTTAATGAATGAAAATGTAATGTAGTGTTAATGTAAGCCTACTTGCGACAATAATAAAGATTATTAAAACTAAAGCTTGGGCAGCCGCTGCAGAGACTCAATTGGGGGAGGGGGGGGTGGAAGAGAAGATCGCTGTCGAAGACCTTTCAGACAGAGTGAACAGAGGGGGGGGGATTTGTGACTCGCATTGAATGTAGACAGTAAATATTACATGTGACAATTACATTGAAGCACCTCACTACACAACTTAAATATATTTGTATCATTTTTAATGACCCTTTCAAAATGTTTTAATTTTTCTTTGACTGTACTGAAGCATCTCAAAGTGCAACATGATGAATGTAGAAAATCTGATTATTGCATTGTGCGACAGCCACAGAAATGCTTGTATTGTTCTTCCCAGACATTACATTTTTTGGAAAAAATTACTGGTCAAGGAAATTCTGCTGAGCACATTCGTCCCCTCCTTACTCTAATATTATGGCAATTGATACTTGGGTAACTAAAGTCTCCCAATATCGTTCTTGCATGATTTCCCTCCATTGCCCACGACAAAATACTTCAGTAGCATGATCACATCCTTTTACCTCTCAATTTCACCCAAATGAATTGCCTCACAGATATCTACTGACCACCACAATATCTTCCTTAACTTGCACGACCTGATTTTTGCCTTTCCGCTTTTCTGTAAACTTGTATTCATGAACATTAAGCAGTCAATCCTGCACCATTTTTAAGCCACATTTCCATTGTTGCCACAACTTCATACTGCCACATGGCGATTTGTGCTCATCCGTCACCAGCTTTATTCAACACTTTCTACATTTACATGCATTCTAGGGCAGTCTGTATTCGTTAGAAGTCTTAGCTATTCTTCTGCTAAAATGGTACTACCATCTTGCACTCATTTATTTATGTGCTTTAACCACTTTCTACTTCTATATCCTGGTACCCAATCCTCCACCAATTTAGTTTAAACTCTCCATAACACTCGTGAACCTTCTCAAGAGGACATTTGTCCCAGTCCTTTGAGGTGCAACCTGTATTTTGGACAGGTGCCTACTGTTCCAAACTGCCCCAAGAATCTAGTCACCTCCACCACTAACCACACCCCACCCCTCTAAAACTATACATTGACTCTTGTGACCAGGAGAGAAGGGACAAACGCTCTCTATTCAACCTCACCAGCTGGTCACAACAAAGGTCTAAGTTTTTCTTCACAAGGTTACGCTGTTTCCAAATCAGAATGCATTCTACTAGTTAAGATGCAACAAGGAGTCAATCAACAAAGGTAAAATGAATATATGGTCAAGTGTCCTTTGATTGTTGTAGTGTAACTTTAAATGTTTCAGCTGGTTTAGGTTGTGAATCAAGTCAAATGTGGATGCTGCAGTTATTACAAGATTGCAGTTTACTGTAGAATTGGCTTCTCAAACAAGGCGACATTCCAAAAGGCCAGCCCTTAATTTGTTCTTCTGCTGCAGACTTTGACACTGCCGAGAGTGTGAAAATAGATAAGTCCCCTGGGCCGGATGGGATTTATCCTAGGATTCTCTGGGAAGCTAGGGAGGAGATTGCTGAGCATTTGGCTTGGATCTTTAAGTTATCTTTGTCTACAGGAATAGTGCCAGAAGACTGGAGGATAGCAAATGTTGTCCCCTTGTTCAAGAAGGGGAGTAGAGACAACCCAGGTAACTATAGACCAGTGAGCCTTACTTCTGTTGTGGGCAAAATCTTGGAAAGGTTTAAAAGAGATAGGATGTATAATCATCTGGAAAGGAATAATTTGATTAGAGATAGTCAACACGGTTTTGTGAAGGGTAGGTCGTGCCTCACAAACCTTAGAGTTCTTTGAGAAGGTGACCAAACAGGTGGATGAGGATAAAGCAGTTGATGTGGTGTATATGGATTTCAGTAAAGCATTTGATAAGGTTCCCCACGGTAGGCTACTACAGAAAATACGGAGGCATGGGATTCAGGGTGATTTAGCAGTTTGGATCAGAAATTGGCTAGCTGGAAGAAGACAAAGGGTGTTGGTTGATAGGAAATGTTCAGACTGGAGTCCAGTTACTAGTGGTGTACAAGGATATGTTTTGGGGCCACTGCTGTTTGTCATTTTCATAAATGACCTGGAGGAGGGCGTAGAAGGATGAATGAGTAAATTTGCAGATGACACTAAAGTCGGTGGAGTTGTGGACAGTGCGGAAGGATGTTACAAGTTACAGAGGGACATAGATAAGCTGCAGCGCTGGGCTGAGAGGTGGCAAATGGAGTTTAATGCAGAATAGTGTGAGGTGATTCATTTTGGAAGGAATAACAGGAAGACAGAGTACTGGGCTAATGGTAAGATTCTTGGCAGTGTGGATGAGCAGAGGGATCTCGGTGTCCATGTACATAGATCCCTGAAAGTTGCCACCCAGGTTGAGAGGGTTGTTAAGAAGGTGTACGGTGTGTTAGCTTTTATTGGTAGAGGGATTGAGTTTCGGAGCCATGAGGTCATGTTGCAGCTGTACAAAACTCTGGTGCGGCCGCATTTGGAGTATTGCTGCAATTCTAGTCGCCGCATTATAGGAAGGATGTGGAAGCATTGGAAAGGGTGCAGAGGAGATTTACCAGAATGTTGCCTGGTATGGAGGGAAGATCTTATGAGGAAAGGCTGAGGGACTTGAGGCTGTTTTCGTCAGAGAGAAGGGTAAGAGGTGACTTAATTGAGGCATTCAAGATGATCAGAGGATTGGATAAGGTGGACAGTGAGAGCCTTTTTCCTCGGATGGTGCTGTCTAGCACAAGGGGACATAGCTTTAAATTGAGGGGAGATAGATATAGGACAGATGTCAGAGGTAGGTTCTTAGAGTAGTAACGGCGTGGAATGCCCTGCCTGCAACAGTAGTGGACTTGCTAACACTAAGGGCATTCAAATGGTCATTGGATAGATATATGGATGATAAGGGAATAGTGTAGATGGGCTTTAGTGGTTTTACAGGTCGGCGCAACATCGAGGGCCGAAGGGCCTGTACTGCGCTGTAATGTTCTATAGCACTTGCAATCGGTGGCAGCTATGCCTCAAAGCACTTCACCCTTTGTGTACTTCCCAAACGTTTTTGGGTGTGCCTATCCAGTACTATGCATTTATCTTTTACAGGTTGAGGATGTTTGAACTGTAGGAAATGTGTCACTCTTCATACTCCTAAGGGTGGTTGTTAGTTTCTCAGATTTTGAAATTGTGCCTTGCAATTTTAAGTTATTCGAGTAAATTTCAAAAAAAGCCACAGCTTTTTAAAATTAAAAATAATCTTTGTCATAAATAGGTGTACATTAACACTGCAATGAAGTAGAGGTAGAATTCAGAATGTCCAACCTACAGCACGTCTTTCAGGACTGATCCACAGGCACATGGTACTCGGAATAACCCAAAGGTTACTACTTTTATATCCTACATTATTTGCAGAGGAATCCTCTTCTGCCGTCTGCCATTTAACTTTGAACCTGTTCTCATGGCTGATGTGACAATGTAGCCACTTAAAATGGCCAACTCCCGGTTCAAAATGGCGAACGGCAAAGGCTGATGGGAAAGTTAGCCAACAAGACAAAAACCAGCAGCTGCAGGTTGGCTGTGTATTTACCTCTGGAAAGGCCAGACAATATAGATACCAGCAACCATCAGCATAACAAAACAACAGCGATCTGCATACTAATGAGCAACCCCCGGGAACAATAAGCAACATTTAGACACACAAAGCAAAACCAGACTCTTCGGCGCCAGCAGGAGCCGACACAAAAGGTGAACGAGCACCTCAAGACCGCCCATCGATCAGGGAACCGCTCCAGCATTGGAGAAAATCGAACCAAGCGATTGGGACAAAGTCCAATCACTTGGGACCAGGTACATGGTCCGCCCCGAAAGGTGGGAAGCCCCTGGGGACTATAAGAATCGAGCCCCAAGTTCAAATCGCTCTCTTCTTCTCCACCTCTTCGCTCTCTTCACGCTCTTCTTCCTGCCCAGGTCACCCAGCAACAACGAACCAACATTGACCGTGACCGGAGCAGTGAAGGTCGAAATCGTAAGTCTTAAATCAACGCTCGCTACGAGATAGGTGCTCCTAGCTTCCAATCCATACCAACTTCGAATCCCGCAGGCTCAGAACCAGAACGAAAGGCCATTTGTTCCGCTGATCTGGTAGGCCAGTTCAAAGTTAAGTATAGGTCTGTTAGTTGTAGAAGTAGCTTAGACGTAGAATTTGTGCATGAGTAGCGATTACTGTGTATAATAAATGTGCTTTGATTTAAACCTTACTAATCGGTGTATTGGATTATTGATTATTACTCGGACTTGAACCTCGTGGCGGTATCATAAAGATACCTGGCGACTCGAGAGCAAAGGTAATAAAAGAGCAATTGAATCAAGGCAAAGTTAGCAACAACTCCAACCATCCACCTTTGCACCATTTTCTATTTCAGTGCCACTATACAAAACACTATTAGTGTTCATAATTCTCCAAATCTGGTTCTGTCTTATGGGTTCTAGTATGCTGAATAACTACCCGAATGCAAGAAATTCAGTATTTCTGACATGATGTATAGTTTCTGAAACCTGATCAGTCACAAACTGTGACTTCCTGTATGGCTCCTCAAAACATCCCCACCCCTCTATGCTTGGCTACACTACCCGCACTGCATTCCTCAGTGGTAGCTGTCCACTCATTCACCCCATGAGCGCATTGCCAGTCCCCAATAGTCCTCTCCCCCCCCCCCCCCCCCCCCATATTGTCCGATTAAGACACTGCGACCAGGTGAGATAATCCAAAATCACATTAGGGTCCATCTTCAATGGAAGTCACTATTACTTCACAAATGCTTCTGTTCAAACTTTGACTCAATTTGTTGCATCGATACCATACAAGCAGAAATTGAATGTGATTTCCCCATTCCTTCTCCCTGGCCAATGAGGTTGCTTGCAACTTTGCTTCATATTTGAAGGAATCAAGTTTCTAACCTACTACTTACATGACGGCCTAGTTTAAAATTTCCAATTTTGTACATGGAAATGCAAACATGCCTTGACTAGACTTCTGCAATGCTAGCCTCTCCCCACAAACTACAAAGGGGCTGGTTTAGCAGTGGGCTAAACAGCTGGCTTATAATGCATAACAATGCCAGCAGCACAGGTTCAATTCCCATACCAGCCTCCCGAACAGGCACTGGAATGTGGCGACTAGGGACTTTTCACAGTAACTTCATTGACACTTACTTGTGACAAGTGATTATTATTACCCCAGAACTATGTTTCAATCTCTCAAAATCCCATTCTGACATCTGTACCAATCTTGTCTATGCTACATGTGGAGTTTATAAATCAGCTGGACACACTAAAACAAACTTCCTCTCCTTCACTATTTTTGAAAGCCATCCTTTGCCAAAATTTTGGTCACCTACACCAAGTAATTTGTCAGCTCTTATTTGATAATCTTCCAAATAGATCCTATATGAATGTTCCCTTAAATATAATTTCTCTTTACCCATGGCATACTTGCTCAATTGTCCTTGTATTTCAGAATACAAGATACTTCTATTACTGGCCTTCGGGATATATACTGTTCTGATTGCAAAGATGCTCCTATGCTTATCATCTGCTTGGCACTCTTCCCAAAATAATTCTCACTTGTTTCTTACATACTGAAAAAACACACCATTCATTTCTGCCTAGCACATTTGAGTATGATAGAAGTGAATCCAATATTTTCATGTATATTTGAAGTTTGATCATCACTAATTGAAAAAATTAGAACCTGGAACACACCAATTCAAAACCAAATGAACTTTTATTTGGAGGACTCCCTAGAGCAAACCCTACCAGACTAGTGGAAACTGAATAAACAGGCAGTAGATAAATAGACAAGAAATTGGGCAGCATGGTAAGTTGCTTCACAGCTCCAGGTCCTAGGTTTGATTCCCAGCTTGGGCCAATCTGTGCAGTCTGCACAAGTTTCCTCCCAGTCCAATGTGTAGGTTAGGTGGATTAGCTATGCTAAATTGCCCTTTTATCCAAAAAGGTTAGGTGGGGTTACTGGGATAGGGTAGAGGTATGGGCTTAGGTAGGGTGCTCTTTCCAAGATCAGGTGTAGACTCGATGGGCCGAGTGACCTCCTTCTGCACTGTTAAATTCTATTAAATTGTGGGGAAACTAACAAATAAACCAGGCTTCATGCTGTAAAAATTATATCTCTACCAGTGCACTACTATTCAGCCCGTGCCTGCACTGTCCTATGTTCGGATAGAGCCCCAGCTAACCCAGGAACATGCCCTTTGGCCCTCCAGCCTGTACCAGTCATACCATCCTTGGCCAAAACCCTCAACACTTCCTAGTGGCATGTCCCTCTATACCCATCCAATCCATGTATTTGTCGAGATGCCCTTTGAACACTGTAAATCTAATAAGAATGACCAATTCACCAAACCTGCATATTCTGTATTGTGCATGGAAACTGGAGCCACCATCGGAAACGCAGACATGGGTAGTAAGTGCAACTGTTGCAGTGGACTGAGGCTGCAATAGGTGGAGGCTAACAAGTTGACAAATATGTAATTGACAAAAGAATGTAAATAGTGGTGATTGATTTATGGGTGGCATATTTCAGAAAGGTATGCAGTCAGTCAAAGGACAATCAGAAACAGGCAACACATGGTTCTAGTGTGGTGGTGCAAACCACTGGCTCAAGGAGTCTCTGCACCAACCCTCCAAAGGAACCTACCTAGGCCTTCTCCGTTGCGCATTCATCATGACTGATGCAAAACACCCAACTGCACACCCCTTTGCATGGGGGGGGGGGGGGGGGGGGGGGGGAGGAAAGAGAAGCAGAGCACCTAGAAGAAATTCAGTGAGAACCTGGGTCTCCGGTGCTGTGAAGTAGCAGTGCTAACCACTGTGCCACCCTACCTGGTACTCTAGAACTTAGTCATACTCCCTATACACACACACACGACTGCATGGCAAAATTGGTCAGCATCAACAGGGCAGAGGTGAAGATGGTTAGCAGTTTCAAATTCCATGGGGTGTACATCTCCAAAAATCTATCCTCGTCCACACTACCACCAAGAAAGCACAACAGTGCCTATACTTCCTCAGGAAATTTGGCATTTCCACATTAACTCTTACCAACTTTTACAGATGCACCATAGAAAGCATCCTATCTGACTGCATCAGTATGACAACTGCTCGGCCCAGGACCACAAGAAACTTCAGTCGTGAACACCACTCAGTCTATCACATGAAATCCATGGACTCCATTTGCACCTCCAGCTGCCTGGGGAACGTGGGCAGCATAATCCCTCCCACCCAGCTTACTCACTCTTCCATTGGGCAGGAAATACAACAGAAGTCTGAGAACACACGTGAACAGACTCAAAAACAGCTTCTTCCCCGCTGTTAAAACTCCTAAATGACCCTCATTAACACACCCTGTATGCTTCATCTGATGCCGGTGCTTATGTAGTTACATTGTACACCTTGTGTTGCATTGCCCTATGTATTTTCTTTTATTCCCTTTTCTTCCCATGTACTTAATGATCTGTTGAGCTGCTCGCAAAAAAATACTTTTCACTGTACCTCTGTACACATGACAATAAACAAATCCAATCCAAGGAATGTTCAGAATAAGCACACCATTCAAGTAGTGACAGCATATTTTATTGTTGTTAGTCATAAGGGCATACATGGTAATAATGACCTATAACAATTAATTATGGGCAATTAAGGCTGGTTTTCAGACCGGATGAACCAGATTGCCATTCAAGTAAGAATGCCCACTAAAATCTCAAACTGAAAAAGTAGTACTTGACAGACATTAGGCCTTCCCAATGTTATATATCTTTAATACACATCGATTGGAAGTCAAGTTTCTACGTGGGTTACAAAAATTATCGCAGTCCCATTATATCCAAACATATCTTGTGTTAAGCTACTTTAAAACATTTAAGCTACTTCATCACAGCAAGATAAAAGGACTTTGTACAGAAAATTCTGGTAACAAATTAAGACAGCTTGAGGCAACCAAACCTAGTCAGTTAAATAACCTGCAGAATGTAGATATATATGCTATCAATAGTGTAAATTTCAGCTCAGGTATTCTAAGCATAGATGTAACTAAAAGATGCAAAGACAGCCAAATTTCCGATTAAATCCTGCATCCATCCTAAAAATCATCCAAAAGACAAAATCCACCAAACCTGGCTGAAATCAGCAAGAGCATCAAGTCAAGCAGCAAGAGCATCAATTTTACAAAATGTTTATTCTGAATAGGCTATCCCACCTTTTTTCCTGGGATTGACAGGAGGGTAGAAAAGGCAAAACAAGCCCTCGGTCAAATTTAATTACTGGTTGTGGACCAAGTAGCATCTGATTATTCATCTCTGGGACTCAAAAACCAGCCAACCAATGTCCAATACATTTACCAAACATGGACCATAAAGCTCAAATAAAACCAGTGGCAAAATCAGTATATTGGTCCTTTAAAGGATGAGAAGGGAGATTTAATGGGAGAGATGAGGAAATGGCGGAGGAACTGAACAGGTTTTTTGGGTCGGTCTTCACAGTGGAAGACACAAATAACATGCCATGCCAGTGACTGATGGTAATTAGGCTGACAGGTGAGGACCTTCAGATGATGGTTATCATTAAGGGGGTAGTGATGGTAGGGAAATTGCAAATGCACTAGTGATAATTTACCAAAATTCACTAGACTCTGGGGTGGTCCCGGCAGATTGGAAATTAGCAAACATGACACCACGGTCTTAAAAAGGAGGTAGGCAGAAAGCAGGTAATTATAGGCCAGGGAGCTTAACTTCAGTAGTAGGGAAGATGCTGGAATCTATCAAGGAAACAGCGAGGCATCTGGATGGAAATTGTCCCACTGGGCAGACGCAGCATGGGTTCATAAAGGGCAGGTCGTGCCTAACTAATGTGGTGGAATTTTGTGAGGACATTACCAGTGCGGTAGATAACAGGGAGCCAATGGATGTGGTATATCTGGATTTCCAGAAAGCCTTTGACAAGGTGCCCCACAAAAGGTTGCTGCACAAGATAAAGATGCATGGCATTAAGGGGAAAGTAGTAGCATGGATAGAGGATTGGTTAATTAATAGAAAGCAAAGAGTGGGGATTAATGGGCGTTTCTCTGGTTGGCAATCAGTAGCTAGTAGTGTCCCTCAGGGATAAGTATTGGGCCCACAATTTACATAGATGATTTGGAGTTGGGGACCAAGGGCAATGTGTCCAAGTTTGCAGACGACACTAAGAGGAGTGGTAAAGCAAAAAGTGCAGAGGATACTGGAGCCTGCAGAGGGATTTGGATAGGCTAAGTGAATGGGCTAGGGTCTGGCAGATGGAATACAATGTTGACAAATGTGAGGTTATCCATTTTGGTAGGAATAACAGCAAAAGGGATTATTATTTAAATGATGAAATATTAAAACATGCTGCTGTGCAGATAGACCTGGGTGTGCTAGTTCACCAGTCGCAACAAGTTGGTTTCCAGGTGTTTAAGGCGAATGGAATGTTGTCCTTCATTGCTAGAGGGATGGAGTTTAGGAGTAGAGAGGTTATGCTGCAATTGTACAAGGTGTTACGGAGGTCACACCTGCGTTCAGTTTTGGTCTCCTTACTTGAGAAAGGACGTACTGGAACTGAAGAGTGCAGGAGATTCACTAGGTTAATCCCAGAGCTGAAGGGGTTGGATTAAGAGGAGAGGTTGAGTAGACTGGGACTGTACTTGTTGGAATGTAGAAGGATGAGGGGGATCTTATAGAAACATAAAATTATGAAGGGTATAGATGCGGGCAGGTGGTTTCCACTGGCGGGTAAAAGCAGAACTGGGGGCATAGCCTCAAAATAAGGGGGAAGTAGAGTTAGGACTGAGTTTAGGGGGAACCTCTTCACCCAAAGGGTTATGAATCTATGGAATTCCTTGCCCAGTGAAGCAGTAGAGGCTCCTTCATTAAATGTTTTTAAAGATAAAGGGATTAAAGGTTATGGTGTTCGGGCCGGAAAGTGGAGCTGAGTCCACAAAAGATCAGCCATGATCTCATTGAATGGCGGAGCAGGCTCGAGGGCCAGATGGCCTACTCCTAGTTCTTATGTTAATTCTAAAAGCCACTAGTTTTCTCCATTGCAGAAAAAAAACAAAAAACATTCATTGATTATCATAGAATTTACAGTGCAGGCCATGCGAGTCTGCACCAGCTCTTGGAAAGAGCACCCTACCCAAGGTCAACACCTCCACCCTATCCCCATAACCCAGTAACCCCACCCAACACGAAGGGCAATTTTGGACACCAAGGGCAATTTATCATGGTGAATCCACCTAACCTGCACATCTTTGGACTGTGGGAGGAAACCGGAGCACCGGAAGACACCCACACACACACACAGGGAGGATGTGCAGACTCCGCAGACAATGACCCAAACCGGAATCGAACCTGGGACCCTGGAGCTGTGAAGCAATTGCGCTACCCACAATGCTACCGTGCTGCCCCAAATTCACTTTGCACATTTGTCAGCAAACATTCACAATTAATTAGATTGCCCCCGTGTTGCACACTGGAGTTATGTAATGCTGACCAAATCTCCTCCTCCCTCTCCCCCCTCCGCTACAAATCCATCTACAAGCCTATCAAAAGGCAGGTGGATGCTGCTACAGGTAGCACATCATCCAGGATGTGGAGATGCCGGCATGGGACTGGGGTGAGCACAGTAACAAGTCTTACAACATCAGGTCAAAGTCCAACTCGCATTCTAAGTATCGCCTTGCATCTTTGACTATGTTTCTGGAACACACCTCTTCATTCACCCAAGGAAGGAGTGATTGGAAACAAACTTGTTGGACTTCAAACGTGGTGTTGTCAGACTGCTGACCATCATCCAGGATAGCAGTCTACTTGGTTAACATCAATATACCCCTTCCTACCAGGGAATGGGAATCCAGAGTATGGACTACCAGATTATGGGCACTCAAACTCCAGCACCTCCGTCCTCATGACCTGCAAACGGTCACAATCCCAAATCCCTATCCCAAAATATCTAGATCGGGCAGCTTACTCAAAAGAATAGCCTTCACATACTCTTCAATGTGTAGCTGCACTATTAGAGATGTAATGGGATGGCAAACACGTGACATGTGATCAGCTACTGACATGGAAGTCGGTCAGTGGTCTTCTTGCATCCAGGTTCTTGCTGCTAATTCCAACTATGCCCACCATCCTTAACAGGCCGGGACAAGTGCAATACCAAGTGCATTTGTCAGCATTGCAATAAATCCCAACCTATGCAGGACAGGGTTGCAGAGAGCACACTTCAACACTAGTTGTATTTTACTTCTATAGTCAGTTTTGCATGGATTTGCACAGCAATATGTATTAACAGCTGGATGCAAACCTGCAAAACTAACTAGAGAAGCTTTCCATGGTAAAAATTTGTACAGCTGCAGTGTTAGCCAATAGTACTCAAGTGCTTATATTGCAGTAGATTACTGCAACACTACCTGCACTATAAGCACTTTAATACTGCTTGAGCTATTAGTCTCCAACAGCAAAGATTCAAACCACTTAACAGTCAACCCAGTCCACCATCAGTTTTGCATAGATTTGCACAACTAATTTCTTCTTGTGGTGCAACCATGCAAAACTGGTAGAGAACTGCAATACTAAAGATTCATTATGACAAAATTGGCACACCAAAGCTGATCAGAGTTACTTATGCCAGAAGGAGCACTTAGGGCAGTAGATTCTACTCTACTTCACTATCTGCACTAGATGCACCTTAACACAAGAGACTTTACTAAGAAGTCAAGCGGTGAGCAAAATATTCTTAAAATGTCAGGTTCAAGGAGGGGTTACTGTCAACATAATGCTTGAAGTGCCTCCACTGCAGTAGATTTTAGACACTACCTGCACTGTAAGCACTTTGACATTACTTCTGACCTAGGCCACACAGCAAATTATTCCAGTTTCTTTCAGCCACTTCACACCTGCAGAAAGACAAAATTAGTTAGTCGGTTGTAAAATTATAACTAATATATTTGCCAGGGAAATTCATCCTTAGGACTGTGTTGGTATTCACACAAACAGGAAGCAGAGATTGTAGGAGTCAGCTAACTTGAATGAAGTATTCTTACACCATTTCTGAATTTAATTCTTTTTTTTTTGGGGGGGGGGGGGGGGTCCACCACTGGAGTTTTAGCATTGGGATGAGATCTGGTCCCAACTCAGGTTCTAGGCAACATCAGATTTTCAAGTTGGAAATTACAACTCTGCCCGTATCATCCAAGTTGATGGGACACAATTTAGTTAATTGTTTAAGCTGGGAAACATGCACTTATGCTTTATTGAAATGCTGGTAGCAAACAGTTAAGATTGTAAATGGCAGAACCATTACTTTTAAAATCTGTCAGCCTGACAAGATATACTACAGGCATATAAAATTCAAAAGCAATCACAGAAGTTGATCACTTCCATTATATACCCAAAAAGATAGGAAGCTCAGTAAACCCTGCTGCACAATTTCAGTTTAACCCCCATTTACAGAATTATAGCAGCGCAGCACGCAGTGATTAAAATGTGAATTAAAGGGACAACTCAAACCTGCCATTTTTCTTCTGCACACTGCATTAAATGCAAGGCTTCATTTGAGACAGGTTTGACATGTGAGGTGCAGTTAACTGATGGAGGTAAAATACCTACTTGCAGAGCAGACGTTATCTACATTAACATTAAATTTCCATGCACTAATACTCACTTAGTGGTGAGAACTTGAAACTACAAAATAAAATGGGTGAAGCAGATAAGATGCCTTTAAGCCAGGGAAGTGCAGGGCAAAAATGTAATGAGCTGTAGTGGTGCAAGAGACATTAGCATCAGCTATTTCAATCCGATAAACCATAGCCAGGTAATAAAAATAACTAAGTACAAAGCAAATCCCAAAATGGGGACGGGGAAGAAAAACAGGCGATAAAATTTTTTTAAAAATCACCCCACGATATTCAGTTTTGGGAAATGAGATTGTGCAAGACTGTTCCTCACATGTTAATGCATTGGCTCCCTTCAAAACGTTAAGTGTGTAGGTTATTCCTTCACTGCCCCCCAACTTGGGGGCAGGTTTAATCATGCTCCCCAAGGAGGAAGAAGCCACCCTAGGGGGTGGGGGAGGCTGCATTCCCTCTGCTCTGTTATGCTGCCAGAATGAGAAACTGCCCCATGAGCCAACACTCCCGTTTTCCCCCATACCACCAGTGAATGTAGTCTGCTATCCCTCTGCATTCCCCTATGGTGCTTGGGGGGGAAGCTCCCTGTGCTGCTGTAAGGGGGGGGGGGGTAAGCTCCCTGTGCTGCTGTAAGGGGGGGGGGGGGGTGAGCTCCCTCTGCTCTTCCCCATGCCGAGGTGGGGCGAGGCTCAGCTCCCGGGGGGGGGGGGTGAGGAGTAAAGAGAAAGGCTGAGCTCCCTCCCTCTGCCCCATGCTGCTGGAGGGGGAAAGAGGCCGAGTTCCCTCCGCCCCGCCCCATGCTGCCGGAGCGGCGAGAGGCCGAGCTCCCTCCGCTCTGCCCCATGCTGCCGGAGCGGCGAGAGGCCGAGCTCCCTCCGCTCTGCCCCATGCTGCCGCCACATTTCGCAGGAGGCGCCACTCGACGTCGCGGGTCAACGGTCGGTCAGAAATGACGCATCCGCCTAACCTAGAGCACATTTTACATCACGGCGGGCAGGTGAAAATGTGCGACAGCCAAAACGCCTCGGAAATTTGGCATCCAAAACACGGGTGGGAAAAAATTGGGGAGGGGGGCCGCCGCCGACCCTCGAGGTTTCTGCCCCCCCCCCCCCCAAAAAAAATAAACCCGCTGGAAACGGAAAGGCCGGGGGCCTACACGCGTGCAGCATGGCGCATGCGTACATACTCCTCCCCGCACAACATGGCGCCGCCGAGACTGGAAACGTTTTCTTAAATTAATAAAATAATAATGGGGGGAGAAACACCAAATGGCGGCGGCGGGCGCGGGGGGGCCCGAACGCCCCGAGCCATGCTCGCGCTCACCTCACCGATCTGGATCCCACACGGCGACCCCCTCCCCCTGCAGAGCTGCGCGCGCGCCGCACACGCGCCTGCCGCTCCAACCGTTTAGATTCAAATTTTTTAGAATCCCAACACGCGGTCGCAACCGTAACCGGGGGGGGGGGGGGGCGGAGACAGAGCGCCCGCGGTCCCCGCTCTCAGTACCCGGGAGGGGAGGGTGGAAAGGGGACACTACACGGCCGCCGCTCCTCCTCTAGGGCTGCGCGGCCTAGGCCCACCCAAACATGTGGCTTTTTGTTCTGAGCGACTCCGGGGGGGGGGGGGGGGAGATTAGTGAAGGGATTTAAAAAAGAAATACGAACGTCGCCCGCTGACTGCCAAACATCCAGGGACCGGCCCGAAATGAGTCGCACCGACCGAGGCAGCAACTAAACGATCCGCTCAGGAGAGGAGACCCTCCCCTCCCCCCTTCCAGCTTTTGTGACCCAGTTGCAGCTCGTGGAGGCGGCCCGGCCCCCATCGCGCACGGACTCGGGCACCCGTCGCCCCAACCACCGGCTGAAACGTAATTCGACATAAAAATTAACACAAAAACCCGCGGGATACACTACCAACTAGCGGCGGCGCCCAACTTGTTGGGGTGGAAACGCGAGAGAGAGAGAGAACACGAGCAGCCGACGCACAGCAGCAAGGCCCCGGGCTGCAAGGAAAACCCGGAGGGGAACGAGAAAGAGCGCGGCCGCGAAGGAGAGAAAGCGAGAAGCAGCGAGCGAAAGCCAGAAATGGAGGGGAGGGGGGAGAAAACCCACCCCGACCGATCGGGCCCACCGCACACAAGCTCCTCACTCACACTGGGGGGCGAACGCAGGCTTCGGCCAACGACCCGGCGCTGCAGCGCGGAGGTGGGTGGGGGCGGAGAAAGGAGAAGGAAGAACACAAGAGACCGAGAGAGAGGCGAAAGCGGCTGGATGAGTCTGTTGTCCACGGAGAGGATTCGGCAGGAGGTGGTGAGTCTCGCCCGGGCCCCGGGAGCCCCGCCGTTCACAGCCAGCACCTCGAGGGAGCAGAGAGCGCGGAGACAGTTGAAACCGCTGCGATTTCTCGAAAGTGGCGCGAATGCAGCACCATGTGGGTGAATGAAGGGCGGTTCCCGGTTCAACGTAAATATACTACACACAGGCTCATTAGCATGTGTGGGCTGTCAATCACAGCCGCTGCCATGGCAACCCCGCAAAAAAAACTCCGCCTGCCTTTGCCAGCAGCTTCTGCAGCGTTCACAAGCTCCTCCAGACCAACTTTAATTCATTTCGACCCCCTTCCTTAACTTCTCCCAACTTTTTCGAAACGGTGGCGACCGTCAACCGCCACTAAATTAATTGGGATGATCGATTCGCGGCTGTTTCTCCAGGCCGAATTTACCCCGGCGCTTTCTTCTTCACCTTTTAGACACGTTTTCAGTTAATTCAAATTAAGGTCCAAACAAGCTTAACTACCAATTTACTGGAGATAACAAACAAAACACTAGTCGTTGTTGCCCTCGTGTTATCGACGCGGGGAGGAGGGGGGGACGGACATTCACACGTGCCCGCCTTTTTTAAGGCGCCGCCACAATAATGAAAACGTAAACATGTAAAGTGCACTTTTCAACCAAGTGAATGAAAATGTCGAGCTGGTTAATAACTTGAATGTAAAATATATTGCATTCACGAAACACAATTAACCGGGATTCTGAAGCCTCTCGAAATTTAATGTAACACATTTCAAAAAGACAATGTATATTTAGATACTCGGTACCAGCATTGAGCAATACTTAAGGTAAAATTGGTACTTTTGGTGCTGAGTGAATTGAAATGTATGGTGATCACCGACAATTAGATCAATCTGTGTTGAGCTAAAGTGTTTAAACCGATTTACCTATTTAGGACACGATTAAATAGGTAGTATTTTGATTAATCACCTGTGTTATCATTCCTTGAATACTATTAACTATTGATGTCAGCAGGCAATAAGAAAAGCTGTTTTTTCATATTTGACATCAGTTGAACAAAGGGCATTTACCATTTTGGTCCCAAGGTCTAATAACTATAAAAGAAGATTGCATAGTAACAAGGATGATATTTCTTTAAAGTAGCAGTATGACATATTTCAATGTTCAGACACAGTGGCAAGAAATATAACATCTCTACTCAAAGATGTAATAAAAGTGTCTGTAATATATAATAAAGTGTAGCAAGTTTTCAAAACATCAACTTTATTCTTTGAGAAGTAACAGAAAGAGTAGACTGAGGTGTTGCCTGCAATATATTTTGGATTTTCAAAATGCACTTGATAATGTACCACACATTAGACATCAGACTAAAGTTAGATTTAGATTTATTGTCACGTATACCGAGGTATAGTGGAAAGTATTGTTCTGTGTAGAATCCAGGCAGATCATACCATACATGAAAAACATAGGACATATGATAAATACACAATGTAAATACATAGACATAGAAAAGGGGTGAAGCATACAGAGTATAGTGCTACAACAGTAGAGAAGATGCATAAAGACATCAGTTCAGTCCATAAGAGGGCCATTCAGGAGTTTGATAACAGTGGGGAAGAAGCAGTTTTTGAATCTGTTGGTGTGTGTTCTCAGACTTTTGTATCTTCTGCCCGATGGAAGAGAGAATAACCCAGGTGGGAGGGGTCTTTGATTATGCTGCCCGCTTTCCCAAGAGAGCAGGAGGTGTAGACAGAATCAATGGAAGGAAGGCGGGTTCGCGTGATAGACTGAGCTGTGTTCACGAGTTAGAGCACGTGGAGTCAGTGAACAAGTAGCAGCATCAAGGGAAGAGGTTAGGAAGGGCCACCATTAAGTGAGCGGAGGTTGGAAAGGGTCACCGTTGGGTGAGAGGAGTTTGGGAGGGCTGCCATTGAGTGGCAGGAGGTTGGGAAGGGCCACCATCGAGGAAGAGGAGGTTGGGAAGTTTGGCCAAGGAGCGTGAATTGTGGACACTTGTGAAGCAGGATATGGAGTTAAACTTAACGTAGAGGCGGGTGCTTTCCAATGTTTACCTTGGCCAAGACTGAAGAAAGCACCCACCGCCACAATGCTCAACCAAAACAGAACAGTCCTCACATTAGGCAAGCAAGAAAGGAAAGACAGGGGAATCTGGCATGTCCTACTCAGCCAATGATTTTTGGCAGTATCCAAATCAGCCAATCTGTTGCTTTGAACATCATCCCGATTGACAGGCTACTTAGTCAATGATTACTGTTCTTGCAGTGAGCCCAGGGCCCCCTTGAGCATAAGCCTTTTGCAACTTGTGCACCCCCTCGCCTGGGCATAATGGACAGTAAGCTGGCTACATAACAGAAAGCAGAGACAGGAGCTAAAAGGATAGTTACTTGAATTGGCAAGAGTGGGAAAAGATGTTCCACAAGGATTAGTGCTGTGACCACTGTTGTTCACTATATCTTTTTTAAAGTAAATTTAGAGTACCCAATTCATTTTTCCAATTAAGGGGCAATTTAACGGGGCAATCCACGCATCTTTGGGGCAAAACCCACGCAAACATTGGGAGAATGTGCAAACTCCACATGGACAGTGACCCAGAGCCAGGATTGAACCTGGGACCTCGGCACCGTGAGGCGGCAGTGCTAACTGCTGCGCCACCGTGCTGCCCATTCACTATTTATATTAATTTGAATTGAGGAACTGGGAGAACACGTTCAAAATTTGAGGATAACACCAAGTCGATGGTATAATTAATACTGAGGAAGACTGTGACAAAACTTCAGAAGATGTTAATAAATTACAGATTAGACGTGTAATTGACAATTGAATTTCAGTTTAGGTAATTGGGAGATGATGCATTTTGCTACACAGAAAAGGGAAGAGTCTAAATTGGATAGAGGAGCAAAAGGGTCTAAGGGTACAAATCGCTAAAAGTAACAACACAGGTAAATAAGGATATTTAAAGCACTAGGATTTATTTCTAGAGGGATCGAGTTGTAAAGAGAAGTTATTTTAAGTTTGCATTGACCCTTGGTTTGACTGCATTTGGAGTACGATGTCCAGTTCTAGTTTATAAAAGGGATGTAGAGACACACTGGGCAATGTGCACAAGCGTGATATAAAAACTTAGAGTTAAACATTCTTCAGTTCTCCATCTGAAGGCAGCTCTGTCCTACAGTACCAGTACCTCCACAATGGGTAGGGCAAAGAGGCAGGACCCAAATCCATCCCATGCCACAACAAAGTTAGAACCAAATGGTTGGCACCACTCTGATCTGCACCAGCTGTCCCGTGGACTGAGTCAATCAGCCGCCCAAGGATTTCGAGTTGCTCTGGCAACATGCATTTCTACGTACATGTTGTTGAACGGAGCTGTGCATAGTAATGGTAGAAGCTCCAATTTTCTTTCCAGCACATGGCTGACCAGGAGTGTCTCCTGTTCTTAACCGCCTGTCATTGGCGTATATTGGAAGCATTCATTGCATATAAAAAAAACTTAGGGAGAACCTGATAAAAGATCTTTAAGGTAACAAAGTAGTTGGATAGATGTAGAGATGTTTCCACTTATGAAGGCAAATAAAACTCGGGGCCATAAAAGCAAGATCAAATATACCCAACAGGGAATTCAAGGGAAAACATCTTTACATTAAAGAGTGGTTAGAAAGTTGAACATGCTACTACAAGGTACTCATGAAGTGAATATCGTAGATGCATTTAAGAGGAAGCAATATAAATACGGGCACAATTGTAAAGCCGCAACTCACTTGAGCGAGAGCGCAACGTAGCCATTAGATCGTGGGAGAGTCCAAAATCGGGAACTGCGCCAGGCACCGATCGGTTTGCGATCTAACCGGCCTGCTTCCGTTGGTGAAATCAGGATCCTGCCTTAGCATGAATCCAATAATCACCACTTAAAGCCAATCTCCATACAATTAATGGGAATGACCCTTTTCTAACGGTCTCCTGTGATCTAACCGCCTCCCCAGCAAGCGGTCACACGGACGGCAATTAGTACACCTTTTAAAAAATATACAGCTGGCGGAATGGTTGCTGTGGGGATCCGAGGAGGTGAGTAGCCATCTTCATTCCCCGTCAATGAGCCCGGGGAATGGTGCGAAGGGGGGTTGTGTGAGGGGGCAGGTTGGTGGGGGACCCACCGTGGGGGCGGCTTCGGGCGGGGGGGGGGGGGGGAGGGTGGACTGCCATTGGTGGGGAGAGAGGGTGCCTGGGCTGGGGGAGTGGTGGGTGCCTAGGCACAAGATCTGGGGTCCGGTGACCAGGGCCCCCCCCTACCGCCGGGGATGCATGGGCAGGAAATGTTGGATGGCAGGGGATGTGGGAAGGGAAGAGCGGGCCCATGGGGGAATGGAGAGTCCCGGGATGGAAGACCACTGATTGCTAGTCTCACACACTCTCCAATTCCTTACAGATATTACATGGGATGGATGACATCTTGGGTCATGCGGAGGCTGCCCTCACGGTGCTGCTGGCAGGCCAGGCGCTGGAGAAGGCGGAGGCAACAGTGTCGAGAGAGGCTCAAGGCGGCGGCCTATCTCCAGGGCCCCGCCTCACACTCTGAAGACCCTGCCACCCATCAGAGGGACCCAGAGGGGAGGCCAGTGACGGCCCATGGTGTACTGGCGTCGCTGGTCTTTCGAACCGATGACAGACAGCATGTGCCGCAGGAGGCTCTGTCTCAACAAGGGGATTCTGTGGCACCTGTGCCATGTCCTTGCTGAGGGGGAAGGTACCCACTCCTGGTGGCCGTCAAGATCAACTCCCTGAACCTTTATGCCTCAGGATCATTCCAGAGCTCAAATGAGGACTTGTGCGGCATCTCACAAGCTGCAGCCCACAAGTGCATCCGAGATGTACTGGCACAGCAGCGGGGCGACGCGCTGGAGGTGGGGGAGTGGAACATGCGGCCACCGAGGAGGAGGTGCCAGTCTTGGAGGGCCTGGAGGATGAGCCCAGAGTGGACCCGCAGGATAAGCCAGAGGATAGAGGACAGGCGACAGCAGCGAGGGTCTGTTAAGCCCAGGGAGGCCCTCATTCTCGCCTGCTTCACATACGACGTGGCTTCATCTCTCCCCGCCGCCACCCATTCACCTCCTAGTGTCTGTGTAACATCATCCCAGGGTGATGGGACTGTCAACAGGTCGGAGGCAGGGGGTGATGATAACCCTCTAAGCTGGGTGCTGGTGCTCCTCAATCTATGCCATATATGGTCTCTGACTCCTGACTGTTTGCTGAGTGCTCGCTCGCATCCATCACCTGCCTGGGGGTATGAAGGGAAGTCCAGAACCCCGTTCCCAGGAGACAGTGCAGGGGACTGAAGGTCGGCCTGCATTATGGAAGAAAGTGCCAGAGGCGTCATATTTCTCAGGTGCAACGTTTTTTAATACTGTACATATGTGTCCCCAACTGCCCCGAGCCCCCAATGGTGCTGCTCGCCCCTTCTGCACCCCTCCCAACCCTTCCCCGCCCCCACTCCTTCCTCCCCCCAATCTCTTTCCCCCAGTGGCCTTTCAGTGATCCTTGACCTGTACTGCTGCGTCTAGGTGTGTCCACAGGGTGCACATCAGAGGTGGAGGCAGCCTGCTGCTTACCGCATCTGTCCCCGCCGCCACCCATTCACCTCCTAGGGTCTGTGTAACATCATCCCAGGGTGATGGGACTGTCAGTGGGTCGGAGGCAGGGTGTGATGATAACCCTCTGAGAGCTGGGCGCTGGTGCTCCTCAATTTATGCATTCAATGCCCCTGGCGGGCGCCCTCTAGCGGGCTGGAGGGCCGCGCCCCACTTGCCGACAACCCATGCCTCGCCATGCGACCCTGTTCTGGGGGCTGACTCCTAAATGTAACGTTGTCGGGCGGGGGGGGGGGGGGGCACACTTGGGGGAACTGGTGGCCGCCGTCGCCGCTCTGAAGGATGACCCCGGGTTTGTACCCAGTGACTCCTCCTCCTGGTCGGTACCCATAGGACCCTGGGGGTCACCTTGGGACAGAGAGGCAGCTGGATTGATCCCCGGCTGCCCCTATGTCACCTGACTCGGCCAGTCCTGGTGGCTCCCCAATGTCTGCCCTTCGCGATGTTCCTCAATGACTGTGACACGCTCTGGAGCATCCTGGCAAGATCCACCTGTGACCAGTACACGCCCCCCAGCGACCGGGGCATGCTCTGGAGTGCCTTGGCAATGCCCAGCTGAGACTAGGACATGCTCCACAGTGCATCAGAAAGGTTCACTTGGGACTGGGACACGCTCCCCAAGCGAGTCGGACATGCTACTGAGACCCTCAGCCATGACCATCACTGACTGAGCCACGCCTTGGATGCCACCACTCGCCCTGCCAATGTCGTGCACCAGACTCTCCACTAGGGTCGCCATCCATGCATTGCCAGCGCTATCTCCTGCGCACGTAGCCTCTGGGACTCCTCCAATCGGCTATGGATCTGCTGGAGTGTCGCTGACATCCCCCTCTGAATATCACGGCCGGACCCTATTGACTGCATCATCTCCGGGTAAACCTGGTTCAGGGGCTCAGAATCTTACTGGGTCCCAGCTGGTCCTGAGACCCAGCAGACCTCTGACTACTGTCTCGCTTGGACGTTCCTGCCTCCATCTGATGTGCATCAGCAACTGTGTGGTGCTCATCAGAATGCAGAATTCTGGGCCAGTGCCAATCCACCTGTGCGCCCTTGTGGAGGTCGTTGATCTTCTTACAGCTCTGGGTGCCGGTACTTCTGGTGACACTCCCAGTGCTGATGGCTGCTGCCACTACCTCCCAGGTGACACTGGTTGCCCTGTGGCTGACCCTCCGAACCTCTGGGGAAAAAAGGGCATCCCATCTGCACTCGACCACATCCAACAATCTGCCTTGGTCGGCATCCCCTGGGCTGGTCTCCTCGGTGGCATGACCGCGAGCTGTGTGGGGTTTACTCTGCAAAATTGGATTAAGTGCTGCTCCCCCTCGTTGGCAGGGTGCTGGCAGGTGCGGTCCTGGCGAATCAGCCAGCGTGACCATCATTTGCGACGTTAAGCCCGTGGGGTCACGTTAAGTGGACCTATTAACGTTTGATACCGGTGACGGCCTCACCGGGCTGCGTGCCGGGAAGCTTGCAGCAGTACCTTCTCGCTACCACACTTAGAAACCTTTCCATTAAATTGCACCTTACATGTGAGGAGTTTGCACATTCTCCCCTGTCTGCATGGGTTTCCTCCCACAGACCAAAGATGTGCAGATTAGGTAGATTGGCCATGCTAAATTGCCCCTTGGTGTCCAATGGTGTGCAGGTTAGGTGGATTGTCCATGATCAATGCGCAGGGTTACGGGATAAGGTTGGGGAGTGGGTCTGGGTGGAGTGCTCTTTCGGAAGGCGTCAGTGCAGAATCAATGGGCCAAATGACCTCTTTCTGCACTGTAGGGATTCTATGGATGAGTGAGAAAGGAATAGAAGCTTTGTTAATTGGACTAGTTGAGGTGGAAGGAGGCTCATGTAGACCTTAAAGATCAGTGTGGACCTTTTGGATTGCCCCTTTGTCTTTGTTCAACATTCTGTGTAAATAATAAAAGTAAATTGCCCACCCTATTGAAGTCAGACACAGTGAGAACTAATAAGCCCTTGAGAATTTTTGAAAATGTAGTCTGGATTAGAGAGAAGTGACCATGGCATTATATATTTTACCAATAATCAGTAATTATACTTGGCATTGCCAATATTTTTGCACATAAATGCATGCCCACATATTTCTTATTTCTGACAGATTTAAAAAAATCTTTTTAACATTTAGTATTTCACAACTTTGCAGAAAACATAATTTCCAGCAGTAATATTAAACAGATGTGTTAAAATAAGGCTGCCACATGAAGATAGTTGAAACATTTTTATTATTTTACTGCCTATCTTGGCCAACTGACATTTGTGCCTAGCTGTTAACGAAAAACAAATTAGGCAATAATGGATCCACAGGAGTACAGTCAAGTGTAATTGAAATTAAAACACTCCTCTAATCAAGCTGTCTGTTCTTAATTTACAATCTATTCCACAACCATAAATTTAGTCTTGTCTTAGTTCTCCTCCAGTAAGAAGTTCAAGCATCTTTTTGAGTACATTCGTGCTAACCAATATCTAACCAGTCAATAGCATAACCCAGCAATGTAACAACAATATCCCTTATGATCTATATTAGAAACTTGTGCCTTTCATAGATGCCCCACAAGCATCTCTGAAATCTCTTGAAGGTAGACTGGGAAAATATTTGATAAGTTAATGTCAGATATTAATCACGGCACAGCTTCATTTCACAGCAAGTGAATGGACAGAGCAACAGTTGTGATTGGAATTAGTTCAATCAGTACAACTTGTCTTGTTCATTAGTACAGATTCATCAACATTCTTTAATAAAGTAGCTCTGTTTACAACCCTGAATTCTAACCATTGAATTGGAGGGTTTTGTTTAAAAATCTAACTTTGTGTCCCTATCTTGTATCTATTATTATAAAACAATTGCTAATGTTTTATTTCACTGTTTTCACAACCAGAACCAAATGCTGAACAATCCTCCACCAATTACTCATATCTCAGGACATCCCAACACAATTTGTGTCTATTTTTTGCATTCATTCTAGAGATGTGAACATTGCTGACAAGGCCAGCATTAATTGCTCATTCCTGATCGTCCTTGAGGAGGTGGTGGTGAGCTGCTGCCTTGAACTGCATGCAGATTGTTCCTGTTACTGCCGATCCTATTTCTCATCTGAGGTCTTAGATAAAGAACATAAGCAACACCCGTGCTGAACTGATGCTTGACAGAAAGTATAGCTGAGATCTACTCAACTCGGAAGATGTAAACATGACCTCCAAAATAGTGGAAATCACCTTCCAAGTAGTGAAAGCACACTCTCAAGAAATCCTTTGTGCAAAGATTTTTCACAAAAGCAAGGAAGAACTTAAATAATGTTTTGCCTGTCATTTGTTCAGCCACATCATTCCCACTTTCTTGATTTCACTGGTGAGTTCCATGAAGGCTGGAAAACTGTTAAGGTTCAAATCCACAGATAAAACAGCCCTTTATGATCACTTGACATGTTACAATTAGAAATCCACTTCTCCCATGAGAGTTTCCTGCACACAGCCAAAAATGCTGCCCTCAAAGGCAGACATTGGTGGGTTGCTGCAGGCTTCCTGATGCGCTGTCGATTCCAGCTCATTTAACCAGCCACCAGCTCCCAAAACCCATTCTTTTCCAGGTTAAACTTTCCCCATTATTGTCAACAGTCCAAATTATGAATGGAGTGTTTCTATGCATGAGTGTGGTAGATAAGGTTAGTGATGCACAGGCGCAGATAGTCTCATGGAAATATGATAGTGTGCCGATAATGGAGACCTGGCTCAAAGAGCAAGACTGGATACTAAATATTCCAAGTGACAAGGGCCAAATGATCCAGGCCCTCCTGCAACAGGAAGCTCGGAACACAGGGGAACTTAATTCAACTGGAGGCCAAAAATTATTCCCCCAACAGCGAGTTGAGCTTTTGCAATTAAGTTCTCGGGACTTTAAAGGTGGGTTAAGCTTCCCATCGACCAGTGTCAGTAAGACCTACTGCATGCATCTGCATGTCATACATGCTCATTAAAAAGGCTAGCTCCTCAGAATTAAGTGCTCCCTCCAAAATAAGTTCTCTGCCAACAAGAAATTCAAAAGTTTTCATTTATGACTGCATATAAGTGGCATGAATCCGTTATGTAGACTTTTTCCAGTGATTAGCTGTTGCATTGTCCTCTGGGGAGCATATGTAAATGTCAGTCTGTGCTTGAGACTGGGTGGTGCAGGGCAAATTGCATGGGGATGACTAAGGGAGGAAAGAAGGTAGGCAGACTCAACAGGAATGGTGGAGCAGTGGCCTGACACGAGAGTCGGGGTTAATACAGGCTGTCCACGATCAAGAGAGGCAGCTAATCCACTGAAGTGTGTGTTGGTCATATTTTTGGTTGTGGGAGGAAATGCCTGGGTGGTTATAGTAGCAATGGGAAGCATCTAAATGTCAAGATTTGGATCCTGAGGGTTAGGCTTTGAGTACTGGGAAGCAGAGGGTAAACTGATGGTGATGGGGGAAGGTGGATCCAAGAATGTGGCGGTAGCAGCGTCATGGTGTGGTATTGTAGGATTTCATGGGATCGATGTGTCGAATGGCCTCTTCTGCACTGTAGGAATTCTGTGATTCTAAGTCTCTTACGGCCAAGTGCAGAGGCTCATCATTTGCATGGGGTCAGCACGGTCCAGATCTCCAGCAATCCTTCGAGTGTCAGAGACCTCGACTGTCACTTCCTCCGTCAACTGTTGTCCCATGTCAGTGATGTGCTCACCAGATTGTGATGCTGAGCCTAATCTAAGACATGCACACACCAAGATGCACACCTCTGAGAGAATGGAGCTGCAAGTGGGTCCCTTGAAGCATCATCCTCCGAGATGGGATTAGAACTGGAGGTGTAGGTTGCCTGGGTTCTTTTGCTCCCCCTTTTCCTGCTGGTACCTGGAGTGGAGAAGAAAAAAAATCAGCTCACGCAGGCTCCCTTATTAAAACAATGTCTCACCGCCAGCGCATTTGACAGCTGCAGACTCAAGGCCTCCCTAGTGACTTGCTCGGGGTGGGAGAGATGGGGAGGGAAATCTGTCTTGCCTTCAGCATATGCAGTCCTGGTCCTCCCTGGCTAAGCCAGCAGTTTCCTCTTCAAAGCTGGTGAGGTCTGGCAAGCTGCCGCCAGTCTTGGCCCCTCCTTCTGTTGTGAGATTTCTTGTCCTGCAGAAGAAGGACTGAGGCCATCCCAATGGGTGCATGAGAAGTTAGGAACACGCAAGCCTATGGCAGTTCTTGAGCTCTCCCCGGTAAGTGGAACAAGCAGATATCCTGCAACTGATAAAAGATTGAGAGAATAAAGTGGCTGCCAGACATTCAGTTTGCATGTTCCATCTGCTGCTGAGTCCTGCAACTTGAACTCCTGTCTGACAGTTCCCTGCTGTTGCGCACATACACTGCCTGATGACCTTATGAGTGTCACTTTGAAGTGAGTAGACTGTCATTTACCATGGTGGAGGATATCAGATCCTTCATCCTTTTCCTGCGCTGCTGGGGGGTTGTTTTATGGGCCCACTTGGGTGCTAATTTACACTGCAATTTTGGTCCAAGCTACCACAGTGAGATGGAGGGTCTCCTGCCATCTCTGGGAAACAGAAACTCCTACCTTTCCTGGACAGCCTAGAGAGGAATCTGCAGGTTGGCATCAGTAACCATGGGGCAACATGGTGTCTGGTCTGGAACATTCAGGATGGATAATCTAAAGCTTCTGGTTTACAGTGAGTTAACGGCTGTAAAGGTGCCTTTAGGTTTGGTGGCAGGACATTCAACCACCTGAGGTAAGGACGGACAGCAACTACGTGCCTGCTCCCACTGTGAGATTCACTAAGCTTCTTGTGCATGCGCATGTAATTTTTAAAAAAAATTAAATTAAGGGGAAATTTAGCGTGACCAATCCACTTCCCCTGTACATGTGTGGGTTGTGGGAGTGAGACTCATGCAGACACGGGGAGAATGTGCAAACTCCACACATACAGTGACCCGGGTCAGGATCAAACCTGGATCCTTGGCGGTGTGAGGCAGCAGTTCTAACTATCATGCCGCCCTGCATGCACGTGGTGTAATGAACTGAACACAAGATCGTGCATGGCCAGCCGTCCTGCCCCCAAGTGCAAGTCAGTCTCATTTCCACCACCGAACCTATTCTCCAGAATAGAAGAAACCGCCAAGTTGTTCACAAAAGACAGGAAAGAAAGGAGGAGTAGGAGTAGTATTGATTAAAAAGAGAGGATGTCCCAGGGAGGTCAGGACAGAATAAATTTAGTTATAACTAAGAAACAATAAAGGTACTATTACATTACCAGATGTATTCTTTAGGCCACCACTGGCGAGAAAGGTATAGCGAAACAAATTTCCAAAGAAATTACCGTGAGTTGCAAGAATTAGGGCCTGAATTTTGCGCACATTTTGTACACACGATCTGCGGACCCAGACGCGATAGGAACTGAGGTGCAATTTCATGCTGGCTGGCCAATTAAGGTATGGCCAGCGCGAAACATAACCAGATATTAGTGCAGCGCTGCCAATGCGGGTGGGAGCATGGTAGATACTGGGTCCAATGGGGACCCTGAGGGGTGGTTTTAAAAACTGTGCAAGCAGCTCCCTGAAGGCTCCCAGGAGTTGTTCAGAAGCCTCTGAGTCTAATATTTGCTGGAAGTTATATCCTCAGCATCAGCTGGACACATCTGATGGGAGAGGAATGCAAGGGGGTGCTGTGCCCCACGATTCTCTGATGAGTGTTTATGCATTCCCATGGAGACCATGCGTGCCCAGCGTGATAGTCTCATCCGCAGGATGGCAGGAGGAGGCTACCCAACAGATGAAGAAGGTCTGGTTGGAGGTGGCATCTCAGGTGAGCGTGCATGATGTACTGTGTCACACATGAGTGCCGTGCTGTGAAAGGTTCAATGATCTTTTGAGGTCTGCAAGTGTGAGCACCGACTTTGCATGGAACTGTGTCTAGACATCTTGGGGGGAGGCCTTTCATCGTGGCGCTCGGGGTGTGAGATGAAGAGCGCTAAATGACACATATCTCTGTGCCAGCCAAGGCTGGAAGATGTGTCTGCTTTCTTTGGGTGTAGCAGAGATGTGCCAATTTGACTGGCTCCTCAAGCTGGGTGTTGTGGGGGAGGTATGGTGTTGCATGCCAGGATGGACTAATGAATTCACTTTTGTTCGTACAGGAGAACAGCCTGAATACGCTGGAGCACACACAAACAGGTGGTGGGGTGCCCAACATCCCTAATCCTCTCCAGGGTTGAGATGGACGCCCTGGACATGGAATGCGAGCAAAGAGCAAGTTCCACAGGTCACGGAGAGGCATGGGTCTTGGAGGACGTTAAGTGGACAGATGAGAGATTGGGGTGTGCAAGGTAGGGTAGTGGCATCTCCAAGAGAATTTCAAGTCAAGAGTACCCATTACTGGTCGAATCACAATGCATCAGTGAGGCAGTTGTCCTTTGCAACAACCAACAGTCATGCATTTTTTTTTAGAAAATATTTTATTGAAGCATTTGTAATTTTCACAATTTAACATATTGACATTTCTAAAACAACCACGGGTCGATGCGCAAAATACCCTCTAAAATAACAACAAAAGATAAACCACGTACCCCACTTCTCCCGCCCTATCCCCAATTACCCGTATACTAAATTCCCTGTCCTTATTTAACATTACCATGCCTCCAATTTTCCTTCCCCCCCCCGCTTTTTCCCTTTCCCCCCTTACTGTTGACGTTCAGTTTTTGTTAAAGAAATCGATGAACGGCTGCCAACTCCGGGCAAATCCCTGTATTGATCCTCTTAAAGCGAACTTGATTTTCACCAGACTGAGAAACTCTACCATACCGCTGACCCACACTCCTGATTTTGGGGGCTCCAAGTCCCTCCATCTCAGCAAGCTCCGTCTCCGGGCCACCAGGGAGGAAAAGGCCAGGATATTGGCCTCCCTCCCCCTCTTTGCCCCGGATCTTCCGACACCCCAAATATTGCTAATTCTGGACTCGGAGTTACCCTACCTTCCAGGACTTCTGACCTAACATCTGCAAATCCCTGCCAGAATTCCCTCAGTTTCGGACATGTGCAAAACATATGAACATGGTTGGCCGGGCTACCCCCACAGTGCCCACATCTGCCCTCCACCTCCTCGAAGAACCTACTCATCCGAGCTACCATCATGTGAGCCTGTGGACTACCTTGAACTGAATGAAGCTAAGTCTAGCACAGGACGAGGATGCATTTACCCTTTTCAAGGCATTTACCCACAGTTCAGTTTCCAGCTCCCCTCCTAACTCCTCTTCCCACTTCCTCTTCATCTCTCTGATAGGGGCCCCTTCCCACTCTAATAATTCCCTGTATATGTCTGAAACCTTCCCACCTCCAACCCGTGTTTATGACAGCACTTTATCCTATAGTCCCCTCAGGGGGAGGCGAGGAAAGCTTGGGACCTGTCTCCGTACAAAGTCCCGCAATTGAAGGTACCGAATCCCGTTCCCACCCGGCAAATCAAACTCCTCCTTTAATGTCTCCAAGGTCAGAAAGCCCTCCTGGATGAATAGGTCCCCAAACCTTCTATCCCTGCCCGCTGCCATACCCTAAAGCCCTCATCCAGCGCCCCCAGGACAAACCGGTGATTGTCACAGATCGGTGACCACACTGACACCCCCTCCAGTCTCATATGCTGCCACCATTGCCCCCACACCCTCAGGGCTGCCACCACCACAGGACTTGTGGAGCACTGAGCCGGCGAGAAAGGCAGGGGTGCCGTCAGTAAAGCCTCCAGACTCGTACCTTTGCAGGATGCTGACTCCATCCGCTCCCAGACCAACCCCTCGCCCACTACCCACTTCCTGACCATCGATTTGTTGGCAGCCCAGTAATAGTTATTAAAGCTCGGGAGAGCCAACCCCCTTCCCCGAGGGCCCGTTCCAGGCGAGTCCTCTTTACTCTCAGGGTTTTACCCGCCCATATAAACCTCAATATCACCACATTCATACTTCTGAAAAAAGCCTTTGGGACAAAAATCGGGAGACACTAAAAAAAGAAAAGCAGTCTCGGAAGCGCAGTCATCTTCACTGTCTGAACCCTCCCTGCCAGCGTCAGTGGGAGCATGTCCCATCTACAAAAATCCCTTCTCATTTGATCCACTGCTTTGCCCAAATTTAACTTGTCAAGCTGCCCCCAATCCTTGGCCACTTTAATCCCCAGATACCTAAAACTCTTCCCAACAACTTTAAAATGTAGCTCCTTCAGCCTCCTTTCCTGCCCCGGTGCCTGAATCACAAACATCTTGCTTTTTCCCATATTTAACTTACAGCCTGAAAATCGCCCAAATTATCTTAATACCTCCATGATTTTGGTCATCCCCCCAACCGGGTACGTGACATAAAGCAGCAAATCTTCCCCTAGAGAGAGACCCTGTGTTCCCCCCCCCCCCCCCCACCGCCCCCTTCACTATACCCCTCCAGGTATTTGCTGCTTTCAGAGCCAGTGCTAAGGGTTCGATGGCCATGGCAAACAGTAATGAGGAGAACGGGCATCCCTGCCTTGTCCCCCGACAAAGACTGAAGTATTCTCACCGAACCTGGTTAGTTCTTACATTTGCCACCGGGGCCTGGTACAGCAGCCGGATCCACTCCACAAATCCCTGCCCAAACCCAAACCTGCCGAAAATATCCCATAGATACTTCCACTCCACTCGGTCGAAAGCTTTCTCCACGTCCATGGCAACTACCACCTCAGCCTTGCGCCCCTCCACTGGCATCATAATTACATTAAGAAGCCGTCTAATGTTGGATGTCAGGTACCTACTGATCCAATCCTGACTGATCCTCCCCAATTATCTTCGGGACACAATCCTCTATTCGAGTGGCCAGGATCTTTGCCAATAATTTGGCATCTACATTCAAGCGGGAGATTGGCCTTTACGATCCACAGCTCTCCGGATCCTTGTCACGCTTCAGGATGAGAGAAATTGATGCCTGTGATAACGTTGGGGTGAGTACTCCCAGCTCCTTGGACTCGTTCAAAGCCTTAACCAGGAGCGGCCCCAGTAACCCAGAGAACTTCTTATAAAATTCCACTGGGAATCCATCAGGTCCCAGGGCTTTACCCGATTGCATCGCCCCCAGTCCATCTATCACCTCCCCAAGCCCAATCGGGCCCCCCAGGGCCTCCACCAGCTCCTCATTTACCTTTGGCAACTCTAGCCTCCCCAGGAATTGATTCATGCCCTCCTCCCCAATCGGGACTCCGACTCGTCCAGTGTGGTGCACAATTGCTGAGTACTCAGTGTCCTCAACCCCTGCTAACAGTGTTTTATACAGAAGAAATCTATCCTGGAGTATGCTTATGTACATGGGAGTAGAATGAATATTCCCTGCTCCTTGGTCTCTCACATCTCCACGGATCCACCCCTCCCACGAGCTCCATGAATCCCTGCAGTTCCTTTGCCATTGCTGATAGGTTCCCCAACCTAGCACTCGACCGGTTCAATCTTGGGTCCAGGACCGTATTAAAGTCACCCCCCATGATCATCCAGTGCGAGTCAAGGTCTGGGATCTTCCCCAGCACCTTCCTGATAAACGCAACATCATCCCAGTTTGGGGCATATAGATTCACCAGCACCACTGCCATTCCCTCTAGCTTCCCACTAACCATAATAAATCTACCTCTATCCCCCCCACCTCGAATTTCACCCTTTTATTAATCAGGATTGCCACCCCCCCTTGTTTTAAAGTCCAGTCCTGAATGAAACACTTGCCCGACCTATCCCTTCTTTAATCTAATTTGGTCTCCCAGCTTCAGGTGTGTCTCCTGTAACATAGCCACGTCCGTTTTTAACTGTCTCAGATGTGCGAACACACAAGCTCTCTTAACCGGCCCGTTCAGTCCACGAACATTCCATGTAACCAGTCTGGTCGGGGGGGCTTGTGCCTCCCTCCCCTGTCAGTCAACCATGACCTTTCCTTGGCCAGCTCCTAGCCCGTGTTCCACACCTCACTTGATCCGCCATCTGATCTCCATCTCCAGTCTCCTAACTGTCCCTTACCCGTCAGCAGTATCCCCACTCCAACCCACCCCTCCCCCCCCACTTCATCTTTCCTCAGCCCTCTCTCCACTTTGCTCCCTTGATCCAGCTATCCAGCTAGCTCAGCATCTCCCACCCTCTGGCGTCACAAAACCTGCCGACTGCCAGATTCTATCACACCTAGCAATAACACAAGCACTCAACACAGTAACAACAATCCCAAAAAGCAAACAAACCATCCCCCAATGCGCAGGGAACGAGGCAAACCCTTCCCCCTTTAACCGATTCTTATCAGTCCCATCACCTTCAAACAGAATCAAACACAAAAGAAGAAGCTTCAAGCAGCTTAAGCAAAATTATGCATGCAAGAATCAACCATCTTTCTTACAGAGAATAACACACCCCGTCACAACTTTAAAGTTCTTTCCTCTGTGATCCAGTACATAAAGCAATAAATCAGAATCAAATTACACAAGAAGAGAGAAAGGAAAAGAGAAAAAAATAATTTTTAAAAATAAAATAAAACATCAAAACCCTTTTCTTCCCGAACATCGCAACTTAACTCACAGAATTAAAGACTGAAATTTTAAACAAGACAAAGCAAAACACAGAACCATTTTTCCCTCCTTCCTGCCACTCCATCCCTTCCCTCAAACTCAGCCCACCACAGTTAGAATTTAAAAGTCCTGAAGTCAGATTATTGTCTTTCATAAAAGTAGCCACCTCTTCCGGAGAATTAAAGTACAGCTCCCGGTTCTCGTAGGTCACCCAAAGACTTGCCGGGTATAATAGTCTAAATTTAATGTCTTTCTCAAACAGGACCGCCTTAACTTTGTTGAAACTTGCTCTCCTCTTTGCGAGTTCTGGCCCCCAGTCTTGGTACACCCGGATCTCTGATTCTTCCCACATGTACCGTTTCGTCTGCCTGGCCCACTTCATGATACGCTCCTTGTCGATGAATCGATGTAGCCTCACCACCATGGCCCTCGAGGGCTCACAACCCTGGGGCTTAAGTATGAGCACCCTATGTTCCCGGTCCACCTCCACAAACACATCGGACCCGACCATCTCCTGCAACATCTTCCCCACATATGCTCCCGCATCTGATCCCTCCTTTCCCTCTGGCAGCCTGATGATTCGGATATTTTGCCTGTGAGACCGGTTTTCCAAGTGTTCTACTTTATCTAGCAGTCGTTTCTGGCTGTCTTGTAGTATGCTAATTTCCAACGCCATTGCAGCGGACTCCTCCTCTCGTTCAGTCGCCACTCCTGCAACTTTAGAATGTCCTGTCCCTGGGTCGTCATTTTCTCCTCCATCCGATAAACCAGCTCCTTAATCGAGGCTATCATCTGGGTTCAGTCTTCTGTATACTCCTTACGATGCCGGGCGAACTTCTCATCCAGGTACTTGACCCACTTCTCCATCGACCAGTGAGCTGGCGTGGACACGCTTTGTCTCGTTACCATTGAGCTCGATGACCTCTGATTTTTGCTTTCACTCATCTTTTGGTTTCTCCTTTTTCGACTCTTATTTGGACACAATTCCATAAATTGAGGGTCACCTCCTTTTCCTCTCACTTCGATCAACTTACGTTGAGAAATTTTCTGAAAAATCCGGCTTAAACACCATTAAAAAAAGGGCGAGAGCTGCTGAATGTGCATTTACTCCATGGCCGCCACCAGAAGTGCCCCAACAGTCATGCATGCAAAATCACCTGATAATGATGACCATAACTGACATCTTCTATTCCTCCCTCAGAAGCGCCATCTTCATGACGCACCGCAGACCCTGAGGGCCCCCACTTGACTCTTGAGGAGGAACGGTCAACTGATGCACCCATGTCAATCTGGAATGAGAGGTCATAGTTTTAGGATAAAGGGTAGCAGATTTAAAACAGACGAGGAGAAATTACTTGTCTCAAAAGAGTCATGGATCTGTAAAATTCACTACTCCAGAGTGCAGTGGATGCCAAGACTTTGAGTAAAGGAGAATGGGCAGGAAAGTGGAGTTGAGGTCGAGAGGAGATCAGCCATGATTGTACTGAATGGCGGGGCGGACTTGATGGGCTGAATTGCCTACTCCTGTTCCTAGTTCTTATGTTCTTATGTCACATCCTCTCTCTGCACCATGCACCTGTGCAGATTCAGGCACTTCGGCTCAGTTGGTAGTGCACAGTGTTGAGGGCACAGCACACTCACATGAGGAGCTGGCAGAGAGAGAGTGACGATTGCCCAGGGCGCCAGCAATTGGAGGACTGCTGGAGACCAGGACCAAGCTAAGTCCAATGCAGGTGACGAGCCCCTGAAGTCGTCCATCAGGGGCAGCTACTGGATGTCCAGCGGAATGTGCATGAAGATCGGCAGAGATCCCTGAGGTTCTGCGTGGCATGCTCTCTGTCTTGGAGGAGCGTGTGCACTGCATAGACTCAGAGCTCCACGCACATAACCTCTTGAGCAAGTGGGGACTCTCATGGAGAAGCATCTCTAGGAACAGAACCATGGCTTTCTGGAACTGCGCTCAGACCTGCAAACCCACACACAGGCAGTGATCTTAGCAAGTCATGCTGGCGGATGAGCTTCATGTCACACTTGCAGGATTCTTTCATTGTGCTCCAGATGAAGGCAGCAGCTCTTCCGCCCCCCTGCCAATGCCTGCGGCATTTTATGAGGTTGAAGCGACTGAGTGCCCAGCTGTAGTGCTGAACGCTCTCTACCAGGCGGTGCCTGCACAGGGTCTGTTGGTCAGACAATGTCTGCCAGGGTCATCAGGGCCGATTAGACACCCAGTCCAAAAGAGAAAATGCTGGAAAATCTGGCAGGAGAGAAAAGAGCTAACGGTTCAAGTCCAGATGACCCTTTGTCAGCTTTGACAAAGGGTCATCTGTACTCGAAACGTTAGCTCTTTTCTCTCCCTACAGATGCTGCCAGACCTACTGAGATTTTCCAACATTTTCTCTTTTGGTTTCAGATTCCACGTCCGCAGTAATTTTCTTTTATTTTAAGACATCATAGTCAGCCGGCAGCCATTAATGTCGTTGCCAGTGAGGAGGGCAACGATACCAAGATGCAACACTCGTAAGCAAAAGTTTAAACACAAGATGCGTTGTCACAGGTTATACAACTTTAGTTAATGTGTGTTCTATATTAAAATTATGTTAATGTGACCATCATGTAAACATATCATTATGTGTCACAGACTGAATGTGCTTCATGACTTTCATCGGTGCTGGGCATTGGAGTGGCTTCTGACAGACGGAAAGGGTTGAAAACATTATTCCAGCGGTAACTTGACAGAAAAGCCACAAGACTGCCTCCCTAATCGACTTGCCTCCCAGAAGGTTCCTCACTTCTGCATCCAGACCTCACCCTGTTCCTCATCAGACAGACAAACATAGATAACAGGAGTGGGCCATTTGGCCTTTTGAGCCTGCTCGACCTTAAATTATGATCACGGCTGATCAACCAACTTAATAAACTATTCCTGCTTTCCCCCCATATCTTTTGATCCCTTTACACCCAAGAGCTATATCCAACTTAGTGAAAACATACAAGGTGTGATTCTCCGTTGCCCGATGCCAATATCGTAATTGGCGATCAGGCGGAGAATCCCTTTCAACAGCCAAATCGGGGCGGCATCAGTTCGACCCCAGTTTTCTATTCTCCGCCCCCTCCAAAATGGTGTAATCGCGTCGCGCGGCGCATTACATTGTAATGGCGTTGGTGCGTAATTGGAAGGCCCTTCCTGATGCTCCGCCCCCGATGGGCCGAGTTCCCGACCGCGTGGGAATGTTTAGTCTCAGCGGTCGGGAACCCGGCCTGGCAGCTGCGGACTAAGTCCAACACCGCCACAGTTGGCCGGGAGCCGTGCTGCCAACCGGGGGGGGGGGGGGGGGGGGGGCTTCCGTGAGGACTGAATGGGGGTGGCCAGTGGGGCAGTATTTGGCAGATAGGCTCCACGCACGGCCGGCCCCATGTTGTACGGCGTGACCGCTGCTAGCACCTCACTGGTCCCAGGATTGGTGAGGGTTCAGCACCGATTTTGGCGTCGTAAAACGTCACAGTTCCCACGCCGGCATCAGCACTTCGCTGCAAAATCTGAGAACATAGCCCACAATGTTTTGGCCTCATTGACTTTCGGTAGTAGTAAATTTCACAGGCTCACCACTCTCTGGATGAAGAAATTTCTCTTAATCTCAGTCCTAAATTGTTTACCCATATCCTTACACTGTGACTTCTGGTTCAGTACTCCCCTGCCATCGGGAACATCCTTCCTCTCACTACCTTATCAGGTTTCTATGAGATCCCTCTCATTCTTCTAAACTCCAGCGAATATTATCCTAACTGACTCAATCTCTCCTCAAATGTCCATCCTGCCATCACAGGAATCAGTCTGGTAAACCTTCACTGCACTCCTATAGCAAGAACATTCTTCCTCAGATAAGGAGACCAAAACTGCATACAGTATTCCAGATGTGGTCTCACCAAGGTCCTGTATAATTACAGCAAGACATCCCTGCTTCTGTACTCAAATCCTCTCGCTATGAAGGCCAATGTACAATTTGCCTTACTTACCACCTGCTGCTGCACCTGTATGCTTACTTTCAGTGGCTGGTGTACAAGGACACCCAGGTCTCATTGCACTTTGTTGCCCCTCTCTCAATCTATAACCATTCAGATAATCTGTATTCCTGTTTTTGCTACCAAAGTGGATAACCTCAAATTTATCCACATTATACTGCATCTGCCGACTTAGCCAACTTGTTTAAATCACACAGAAACATCTCTGCATCCTCCTCATAGCTCGCCCTCCCACCTAGCTTTTTGTCATCTATAAATTTGGAGATATATTTCCCTCATCTAAGTCATGAATATATATTGTGAGTAGGTGGGGTTCGAGTACTGATCCCTGCGGTGCCCCACAAGTCACTACCTGCCATTTGGAAAAAGACCCGTTTATTCCTACTCTTTGCTTGCTGTCTGCCAACCAGAGTTCTATCCATCAGAATACACAATCCTCAAACCCATACGCTTTGATTTTACACGCTAATCTCTTCTGTGGGACTTTTCGATAGCCTTCTGAAAGTCCAAATAAACCACATCCACTGACTCCCCCTCGTCAACTCTTCTATTTACATCCTCGAAGAATTCCAGTAGATTTGTCAAGCATGATTTCCCTTTCGTAAATCCATGCGATTTCTGCCACTGTTTTCCAAGTGCTCTGCAATTAAATCTTTTATAATGGACTCTAGCATTCTTCCCACTGTTGACATCAGGCTGACTGGTCCATAATTCCCTGTTTCCTCTCCACCTCCCTTTTTAAATAGCGGGGTTACATTTGCTGCACTCCAATCGGTAGGAACTGTTCCAGAGTATACCATCCTGTATACATTTTTCTGTGGGGTTGTTACTAATTTGATTTGCCCAATCTATAAGCAGATTAAAGTGCCCCATAATTACAAATGTTCCTTAATTTCCATCTCTTAATTTCCTCTTTACTGCAATTACCAACATCACCATTGCAGTTTGGGGATCTTTATACAGTCCCCTAACAATTGTTGTCCTTTTGGTGTTTCTCAACTCTACCCATGCACATTCCACATCGTCGGAGCTAATATTCTTCCTCGCTATTATGGTAACGTCCTCTTTAACCAGCAGCCACCCCACCATCTTTTCCTTTTTGTCTGCCCTTCCTAAATACTGAATACCCCTGGATGTTCAATTCCCATCTTTGGTCACCCTGCAGCCATGTCTCCATAATTCCACCTATATCATATCCGTTTGTAATTTATTTGCGCGATTAATTGATCCACATTATAGTGAATGCTCCTCGCGTTAAGGCACACAGCCTTATGGTTTGGCTTTTTAACATTTGTTGTCCCGTTACCATTATTTTCCAGTGTGGCCCTATTTGATTCAGGCCCTTGATTTCTTTGCCTATCAATTTTCTTATTCCCCTTTTTGTCTTTGTTCTTGTTCATGTTTCCCCCTTCTGCTGACTCCTTGCATACGTTCCCATCTCCCTTACCATTTTAGTTGAAACCCTCCCCAACCACTTTAGCAAATATTCCCCCCAGGACATCAGTTCCAGTGCTGTTCAGGTGTAATCTGTCCAGTTTGTCCCATCTCCCCCAGAACCGGTCCCAATGTCCCAGGAATCTGAAACCCTTCCCTTTTTCATTTATCTATTAGTTGATATTATAGTTGGACTAAGTTAAGCTTAAGATTAAAAATGGCAGGAGATCTCAGACCCATGTTATGCTCCTCTTGCACAATGTGGGAGCTCAGGGACGTGGCTGATGTCCCTGGCTCCTACACGTGCGGGAAGTGTGTCCAGCTGCAGCTCTTGTTAGACCGCATGAAGGCTCTGGAGCTGTGGATGGACTCACTTTGGAGCATCCGCGATGCTGAGGAGGTCGTGGATAGCGCATTTAGCAAATTGGTCACACCGCAGATTAGGATTGCTGAGGGAGAAAGGGAATGGGTGACCAAAAGGCATATAAAAAGCAGGAAGGCAGTGCAGGTGTCCCCTGCGGTCATCTCCCTCCAAAACAGGTATACTGTTTTGGATACTGTTGGGGGAGATGGCTCACCAGGGGAAGGCAGCAGTAGCCAGGTTCATGGCACCATGGCTGGCTCTGCTGTACAGAAGAGCGGGAAAACGAGTGGAAGGCCTATAGTCATAGAGGATTCAATTGTAAGGGGAGTAGATAGGCGGTTCTGTGGTCGAAAATGAGACTCTCGAATGGTATGTTGTCTCCCAGGTGCTGGGGTCAGGGATATCTCAGATCGGCTGCAGAACATTCTGAAGGGGGAGGGTGAACAGCCAGTTGTCATGGTGCATATAGGCACCAATGATAGAGGTAAAAAACGGGATGAGATCCTACAAGCAGAATTCAGGGAGTTAGGAGCCAAGTTAAAAAGTCGGACCTCAGAGGTAGTAATCTCAGGATTGCTACCAGTGCCACGTGGTAGTCAGAGTAGAAATGAAAGAATAGGCAGGATGAATGCATGGCTTGAGAGATGGTGCAGGAGGGAGGGGTTCAGACTTTTGGGACATTGGGACCGGTTCTGAGGTAGGTGGGACTACTACAAATTGGACGGTCTACACCTGGGCCAGACTGGAACCAATGTCCTTGGGGGTGCTTTTGCTAACGCTGTTGGGGAGGATTTAAACTAATGTGGCAGGGGGATGGGAACCAAATGAGGAGGTTAGTGGACAGTAAGGAGGTAGTAACTAAAACTGTAAGGAACTAGATCATGAAGTCAACGTGACTAAGGGGAAGAGTAGGCAGGGAGCAGATGATGAACGCAAAGGGACTGGTGGTCTCAGGTGCATTTGTTTTAATGCAAGAAGTGTAGTAGGTAAGGCAGATGAACTTAGGGCTGGGATTAGTACCTGTGAGTATGATGTTATTGCTATTACTGAGACTTGGTTGAGGGAAGGGCATGATTGGCAACGAAATATCCCAGGATATCGATGCTTCAGGCGGGATAGAGAGGGAGGTAAAAGGGGTGGAGGAGTTGCATTACTGGTCAGAGAGGATATCACAGCTGTGCTGAAGGAGGGCACTATGGAGGACTCGAGCAGTGAGGCGATATGGGCAGAGCTCAGAAATAAGAAGGGTGCGGTAACAATGTTGGGCCTGTACTACAGACCTCCCAACAGCGAGTGTGAGATAGAGGTACAAATATGTAAACAGATTATGGAAAGATGGAGGAGCAACAGGGTGGTGGTGATAGGAGATTTTAATTTTCCCAACATTGACTGGGATACTTAGTGTCAGAGGTCTAGATGGAGCAGAATTTGTAAGGAGCATCCAGGAGGGATTTCTAGAGCAGTATGTAAATAGCCCATACTCAGGAAGGGGTCATACTGGACCTGGTATTGGGGAATGAGCCCAGCCAGGTGGTTGAAGTTTCAGTCGGGGATTACTTTGGGAATAGTGATCACAATTCCGTAAGTTTTAGAATACTCACGAGAGTGGTCCTAAAGAAAGAGTGCTAAATTGGGGGAAGGCCAACTATACCAAAATTCGGCAGGAGCTGGGGAATGTGGATTGGGAGCAGCTGTTTGAAGGTAAATCCACATTTGATATGTGGGAGGCTTTTAAAGAGAGGTTGATTAGAGTGCAGGACAGACATGTCCCTGTGAAAATGAGGGCTAGAAATGGAAAGATTAGGGAACCATGGATGACAGGTGAAATTGTGAGACTAGCTAAGAGGAAAAAGGAAGCATACATAAGGTCTAGGCGACTGAAGACAGACAAAGCTTTGGAAGAATATCAGGAATGTAGGACCAATCTGAAATGAGGAATCAAGAGGGCTAAAAGGGATCATGAAATAACTTTAGCAAACAGGGTTGAAGAAAATCCCAAAGCCTTTTATTCATATATAAGGAGCAAGAGGATAACAAGAGAAAGGGTTTGCCCACTCAAGGACAAAGGAGGAAAGTTATGCGTGGAGTCAGAGAAAATGGGTGAGATTCTTAACGAGTACTTTGCATCGGTATTCACCGGGGAGAGGGACATGACGGATGTTGAGGTTAGGAATAGATGTTTGATTACTCTAGGTCAAGTCGGCATAAGGAGAGAGGATGTGTTGGGTATTCTAAAAGGCATTAAGGTGAACAAGTCCTCAGATCCGGATGGGATCCATCCCAGGTTGTTGAGGGAAGTGAGAGAGGAAATAACTGGGGCCTTAACAGATATCTTTGCAGCATCCTTGAACACGGGTGAGGTACCGGAGGACTGGAGAATTGCTAATGTTGTCCCCTTGTTTAAGAAGGGTAGCAGGGATAATCCAGGTAATTATAGACCGGTGAGCCTGTCGTCAGTGGTAGGGAAGCTGCGGAAGAAGATACTGAGGGATAGAATCTATTTCCATTTGGAAGAAAATGGGCTTATCAGTGATAGGCAACATGGTTTTGTGCAGGGAAGGTCATGTCTTACCAACTTAATAGAATTATTTGAGGAAGTGACAAAGTTGATTGATGAGGGAAGGGCTGTAGATGTCACATACATGGACTTCAGTATGGCATTTGATAAGATTCCCCATGGTAGGCTGATGGAGAAAGTGAAGTCTCATGGGGTCCAGGGTGTACTAGCTAGATGGATAAAGAACTGGCTGGGCAACAGGAGACAGAGAGTAGCAGTGGAAGGGAGTTTCTCAAAATGGAGAACTGTGACCAGTGGTGTTCCACAGCGATCCGTGCTGGGACCACTGTTGTTTGTGATATACATAAATGATCTGGAGGAAAGTATAGGTGGTCTGATTAGCAAGTTTGCAAATGACACTAAGATTGGTGGAGTAGCAGATAGTGAAGGGGACGGTTAGAGAATACAGCAGAATATAGATAGATTGGAGAGTTGGGCGGAGAAATGGCAGATGGAGTTCAATCCGGGCAAATGCGAGGTGATGCATTTTGGAAGATCTAATTCAAGAGCGAACTATACGGTTAATGAAAAAGCACTGGGGAAAATTGATGTACAGAGAGATATGGGTGTTCAGGTCCATTGTACCCTGAAGGTCGCTGCGCAGGTCGATAGAGTGGTCAAGAAGGCTTACGGCATGCTTTCCTTCATCGGAAGGGTATTGAGTACAAGAGTTGGCAGGTCATGTTACAGTTGCATAAGACTTTGGTTCGGCCACATTTGGAATACTGCATACAGTTCTGGTCGCCACATTACCAAAAGGATGTGGATGCTTTGGAGAAGGTGCAGAGGAGGTTCACCAGGATGTTGCCTGGTATGGAGGGCGCTAGCTATGAAGAGAGGTTGAGTAGATTAGGATTATTTTCATTAGAAAGACGGAGGTTAACGGGGGGACTGTAGCCACCTGGGTAGGCCAACTCCCGACGTAAAATGGAGAACAGCAAAGGCTGAAGGGAAATTCAGCCAACACAGGCAGAAACTAGCAGGTGCAAGTTTACTGTGTATTAAACTCTGAGCGAGATTCACAAGAAGAGCTTAGGAAAAGCTTGCAAGCCGATGGCAATCGTGTCCTGCTTGGGACAATTGCGATGCATAGAGGAGGTCGTTAGGACGCTCCGGAAAGAGGTAGAAGGCATACATCGAATGAGCAAGGTCGATGTCAGTGAGGTAGAAAGAGAGAACGTAGAGTTAAGGAGGAAGTTGGCAGCAAAGGACGGAGAGGTGGATGATGCCAAGCGGGCACACCAGTCTTGTCTGGCGCACCTAAGCAGCTTCCAGTCCCAGTACGAAAAGGCCTATCAGGACACGCAATGTGCAGTCCTGGTACAAGAGGAAACTGAGAAGCAGGTAGAGGCATTGCAGAGGCAGTGTAGTGACCTGAAGGCAGCGTTAAGAGCACTCCATGCTGCCACCACGGAGCAAAGACAAAGCTCATTAGACCACGCAAAGTGCCGGAAGCGGATTGCAGAACTGCAATCTCTGCTTTCAGTTCAAAAAGGATTCCAGGAAACCTTTGGATCACAGTTAGACGAGGAAGACGGCCCTGATTGGGAAGAGTTAAATGAAACAGCGCAGAGATATGTTCAGGGAACATGTGCGCAGGAAAGCCCCAGAAGAGAAAAGCGCCCCAACCCCCACAGAGCAGATAGTTCAGGCTCCAATGAACCCAGTAACCACCCACCGCACAGCCACATCGGACGACACGGAATTTCTTTACACACCCCCTTAACAGTGACCCAATTACAGGACGCATGCGAGAAAATCACACCGTTCCTCCCCACCTCAGACCCCCACCACTTCTTTGCCAGAGTAAAGCAGCAGGCGACCATGTACGGCCTGGATGAACGAGAACACGTGAAGCTCACAGTTTTGAGTTTAGACTCTTCGGTCGTAGCAGCCCTTCCCGACCCACAGAATGTAGGAGGAGGCACCCTTGCAGAAATGCATACCGCGTTCCTGGACGCGATCGGGTATAACCGGGGTGACCCAGTAGATGGTCTCAATAAGTGCAGGCAAAAGAAAACCGAGCACCCCACAGCGTTTGCTGGACACCTGTGGATCCATTTTGCAGCAGTTTTCGGAGACTTAGACCGCGCCCATTTCTCCCCAGACAACATGGCCAAATGGACCCGCACCCTTATCTCCCATGCCACAGAAACAGGACAAAAAGCTTGTGCGAATTATGATCCCTCAGAGGAGGCTCAGAATGAGAAATGGGTCGTAAAAAAATTGTCCCGCCCCTGGGAGCAGTCTGTACAAAACAAACCCGCTCTAAAAAATTCCGAAGAACAGCAGGCAGAAGCAGACATACACGCAGTTAAGGCACACCAGAACCCCGCATGGGTAAATGAAGGCAAGAACAGCCCCCCACAAAAGTCACAGGAGTGTTACAACTGTGGACAGTTGGGACACTGCAAGAGAATGCAATACCCCACAAAAGCCACAGAGAGCACAGCAGGCAGGCACCCTGAATAAGAATAAGACAGAGCCCATACATAGTGTGAGCACCCGATCAGATCAGACGGACCTGAACGGAACGGACTGACGGTGTTCGGGCTCCCCCAGTTGGGTCTGCGACACCCTTTGGGATAGGTCCGGCCGACCAGTAGTTGCAGCAAAAATACGGGGACAGCCCATCGAGTTTCTCTGGGACACAGGAGGGTCCCGCACCACAATAAATTCCTCCACCATGTTCCAAAAGGACACGTGGCCCACTACAGCCACTATCACCCTCAGCGGCTTTACAGGGCACTCACAGCAGGGGCACATCACAGCCCCTGTACCCATTCAAATCTGCAACATCACCACCAAGCACCCCATAGTTTAAGTCGACCTGCCCCACGCAGCAGAACACATTTTGGACATACACTTTATGAATTCCCACAATCTATCCTTTGATCCAGTCAACCAATGTGTCTGGAAAATGCCAAAATCCGCAAGAGCCCCCGCAACGCTCACCATAGGAGAATATGCAAACAAGATTAGCGCAGTAGGCAAATTTTGGTTTGACCCGACTACGATTAGCACAGACAAGCAGGTTAGGGCAGTTTTACAAAAGAACAGGACAGCATTCGTGACCCACAAACACGACTGTGGCCGGATGACTGGTTCAGTACAAATCACAGGATCTGACCCTAGACCCCAAAAGCAATATGGATTTCCTCAAGAGGCAGAGGGAGAAATCGCAAAAGTTATCGACAGCTTATTAGAGCAGGGTGTACTCAGATCAGTAGCCTCCACTAATAATGCCCCGATTTGGCCAGTGAGAAAGCCCGATGGATCATGGCAACTGACCATCGATTACCGGGAACTCAACAAAATCACCCCCACAGCAGACCCCACAGTAGCCACAAGTCCCGAGACCATGCTCAAGCAGGGACTCAATTCCCGATACTTTACGGTTTGGGATATCAGTTATGGATTCTGGTCCATTCCATTGGCAAAGGCGTGCCAGTACACCTTTAAAAACCAACAGTACACGTGGACATGCCTTCCACAAGGATTCCACAACTCCCCCTCCATTTTCCACCGACAGCTGGCAAATGGTTTAGCCAAATCTTCTTGCCCCGAGTGTCTGGTCCAGTATGTAGACGATCTACTACTGCAGACAGACACCAAGGAAAAGCACATTGAGCTTCTGTCCGAATTCCTGGAACTCCTACAGAAAATTGGATGTAAAGTAAACCCCAAAAAGGCCCAGATTTTGGAAAACAAGGTGATATATTTGGGCACAATTATCACACATGGTAAACGCGAGATCGAGCACAAAAGGATTGACTCGATTGCAAAATTGCCCCTTCCCCAGAACGTTTCAGCCCTCCGGTCGTTTTTAGGACTGGTTGGCTACTGCCGAAACCACATTGACGGTTTCGCCAGCAAGGCAGCACCCCTCTCAGACCTCCTAAAGAAAGGAGCCCCGTGGGAATGGCTTCCGCAGCATACGGAAGCTGTGGACTCGTTGAAATGAGCACTCATAGCAGCCCCCGCACTACAAGTTCCAGACCCACTTTCCCCCTATGCGGCCCCTTTCGGCCGTGCTCCTCCAGGAACGGCACGACCAGTTAAGGCCCGTGGCGAACGCCTCCAGAGTTTTAGATGCTGTGGAGCAGGGATTTTCAGCCTGTGAAAGGCACCTCACAGTTTTTTGGGCAGTGCAGTATTTTTCTTACATTACCGGACTAAACCCCATCACAATCCTGACGGAACACACCCCCACCCAACTTTTACTGGACGGACGACTCAACGACGGTACAGTTAGTTAGATAAGAGCAGCCAGATGGACCCTTCTTTTGCAGGGACGGGACATCACTGTTCAAAGGACAAAGACCCACACTTTTTTAGCCGATGACCTTCAGTACCCCGGAACCCTCCATGAATGTGAAATCATCTCTCCACACCACAACACAGGCCCCTTTATTGCTAACACCACCCCCCCCCCAAAAAGATAGGTAGTTCAACCCAGAGCCCCAAGCACACACACGTGCGAGCCCATTAGGATATATGTGGATGGACCTTCCACAATATTAGAAGGGAAGCGCATTACAGGATTCGGCATTTACGTCGAGGACGCGCAGGGACGCGCCCTAGAAGAAATAGCAATAAAACTTCCAGGACAGTTAGGCGCGCAGGCGGCAGAACTTGCGGCCATCGCATACAGAGTGGAACACCCAGATTCCTTCCCCAGCCCAGCAGACATATATTCGGACAGCCTCTATGTCTGCAACAGCCTTACGGAATTCCTACCCCTGTGGAAAGCAAGAGGATTTGTTTCCGCAGACGAAAACCCCTCCCTTCGGCCCCATTGCTCCGTCACATTTTAGAGCGAGCACAGAACAGGACTTTTGGAATAGTTAAAGTTCGAAGTCACCATCGTTCCTCCCCCCCTGGAAACGTAAAAGCTGATGCACTGGCTAAAGCAGGTTCCGTGCATGGATATTTTTGGACACCCCTCGAAAGCGCACCAGTGAATGCAGTTCAGGTCTCACAGACTAATATTGAGGATTTAATGCAGGCCCAGAAGCAGGATAGCAATCTCAGGGAGATTTTAAAAGGAGAAACTATCCAGCGCCCTGTGATAGGTTTAAAAATGCTCTGACCACACATGACGGTGTGGGGTTAAAAGACACCCTTTATGTGGTTCCTGAACAGGACAGGAACCAGCTCATTTGTTTGTTCCATGACAGTCATGGGCATCAGGGAGTCAATCCCACTACAGCCCACCTCAGGCAGCTCTGTTGATGGCCGAGTTTAAAGGACGATGTAACTCACTACATTGAGAATTGCCTTATCTGTGCCCAGAACAACCCGGACAGATACGCCAAAAAGGCTCAGCTCAGCCACACCCGACCCGTTAATGGCCCCTGGACTAACCTCCAGATTGATTATATTGGACCATTGCCCCCTTGCAGGAATGGTTATAAATATGTACTCGTGGTGATAGACACGTTTACAAAATGGGTGGAAGCATTCCCATCCAGAACGAACACGGCAACGACCGCAGCCAAGATTTTAACCCACCACATCTTTACGAGATGGGGACTCCCCCACAGCATTGAATCCGACCAAGGTTCCCATTTTATGGGACGTGTCATGAAGAACGTCTTCACGATATTTGGCATTACCCAAAAATTCCACATCGCATACCACCTCCAGTCAAGTGGTATCGTGGAGTGCATGAATCGGACCCTAAAATCCATCCTCAGGAAAATGGTCCAGCAAAACAACACCACTTGGGATTCAGTCCTCCCCTTTGCGCTGGTGTTTTAGCGAAATATAGTTCAAACATCCACAGGTTACACCCCACACACTCTCATGACCGGATGCCCCATGAAAGGCACAGAATTGTTATTAGGATTAGATTTGACCAGCCCCGAAGTGACGGCCCTGCACACGAGAAAGCAGCAGAACAATGAGTGGCGAATGTTAAAACAGCTCAGCTAGCAGCCGCAGTGAAATTCGGCACAAGAAAGAAACAGAGCAAGGCCTGTTTCGATAAGACAGTGCATGCGACTGAGTTCAGTGTCGGACAGCAAGTCATGCTCTCCGTATACAACCCCAGCACATTCCTGTCACTTAAGTATTTGGGTCCGTACTCCATTGAGGACAAAGTAAGCCCTTCCGTCTACAAAATAAAGTACCCCAATGGAAAGACTGCGTGGTTCCATATCAACCAGCTGAAGGCATATGGAACACAGTCTAACCATGCACATCACGTCATGCTCGCGCAGCAGACCACGCCCCACCCACAGCCAACGTAACCCTCCCCTCCCCCAACAAGTCCAGCCCAGCCACGGACTCAACCCCGACTCCACCCCCGAAATATACACTCCGCCCCGGGACGCCCACAGACTGCAGCAGCAGTGACAGCGACTGTGACTCGGACAATAGCCACAGCACACCTCCCTACTATCCCCATGCAACAGGACCCACACCCAGCGAATTTAACCATGATTCGAGTGATCCCTTCATGATCACTTTCCTAAACAAACCCCACCACCGACCTACAATGACAAACCCGATTCCGTCCCTACAGAACTAGACACCACCTTTTGGGACCGAGATAATTCATACAGACTTGTCCGGAATGACGAGAGCAATCCCAAATCACACCATGCAGCCCTGATACACTCGAGAGTTTGGCATCTGGGAGAAGATGACGACTTTGAGTCTGACTCCCAAAACGAGAACCCCTTTGCGACCCTGTTCTAAACCGATAACTGAGGTGTCCAGATGATGTTTTAAAAAGGAACCGCTTGGGAGAAAACGGTGTCCTTTCTGATGGAACCTGCAGCATGTTTAATGTTGTTTGTACTAGTATTGTTAAATGTTGTATGTTAGACCGGAAATCTTTTTCCACGGCCCCACACCACCACCCTTCAGACGCCCACTGGCAGTCAGAGGAACTAGTTTGTCCGCAGAGACTTGTTAATGTCCCAGACGCCAGTTCAGAGGAACTCGTCTGTCGACAGATACACAGACCCCCGTTCGTAACTGCCCTTCTGGTTCGAAGGAAGAACTAATACGGCAACCCCCCACGATGACTACACTTCTTGCCTGTTCTTGTCGGTTGCTCAGGCAGTGGAGAAACGGCATTGGGACCCGCCCTGCCTGGGAACCCCCCCTCTGGTCAGCTACGCTCGGGTAGGGCACACACGGCATTGGTCGCCGTCCTACCCGGGCACTTCATCCAAACCTTACCCGTCGCGGCCCATACGCACCTCATTTCGGCAATTTCCATTTAAAAAGTTTTGTTTTGTTTTCAGGTAACCCTTAGGTTGCCAACCCTCTGCTATTTATATCCTCAAACATTTGGATGGTAAATCGCACAGTGTGCGAGATGGCTCGCACTGTTTCAGTATTTGTAAGTGTGTCTTGTCCTGAAATTCGGTTTTGGGAGAAAAAAAATGAGGGAGTCACACATAGTGACCAATTATAAAGTGAGTAATTGGCACTAAAGGACAGACAGGCTATCATACGAGATATTAAACCAAGATAATAACAGATACTATGCTTGATCCCACAGAAGCTCCAGGACCAGAGAAGAGAAGAGAACAGAGAGAAGAAGAACCATGAGGACATCCTCCGTGTGGCTCATCACCATAATGGACATTTGGTTGCGCGCGAACGCGAACCCCCTGACCTCAACCCCCCACAGCTGTTAATGATTCACTTCCCCATAGCACCCAGAGCCCAGTCACAAGCGACGCCACACCATCTTGGTGTGACAGGTTTATAACCTGGTACTCCCTGTCCTACTTGATAGAATCCCTACTAGTATTGGCGATACTCTTCTGCATCGTGCAGACTATTCATCTGAGGAAATAGCAAAGGAGAGCCTACCGCGCTCGCACCCCGGTATATAGGATAAGATCCCCTATTTTCGGTACGACCCGACCCCCGCGATCTATAATAAAGAACATTTGTTTGCGTTCCTTTTTTTGAATAAAGAAATGTTTCATGAGCGACTGTACAATCCTGAGCTTGACTGCCAAGTCAGGTCAAATGTGAATAAGGCTGCCATGATTTTGTACTGAAGGAGGCTGGAGAGGAAATTGCTGAGGCCTTGACAGAAATCTTTGGATCCTCGCTGTCTTCAGGGGATGTCCCGGAGGACTGGAGAATAGCCAATGTTGTTCCTCTGTTTAAGAAGGGTAGCAAGGATAATCCCGGGAACTACAGGCCGGTGAGCCTTACTTCAGTGGTAGGGAAATTACTGGAGAGAATTCTTCGAGACAGGATCTACTCCCATTTGGAAGCAAATGGACGTATTAGTGAGAGGCAGCACGGTTTTGTGAAGGGGAGGTCGTGTCTCACTAACTTGATAGAGTTTTTCGAGGAGGTCACTAAGATGATTGATGCAGGTAGGGCAGTAGATGTTGTCTATATGGACTTCAGTAAGGCCTTTGACAAGGTCCCTCATGGTAGACTAGTACAAAAGGTGAAGTCACACGGGATCAGGGGTGAGCTGGCAAGGTGGATACAGAACTGGCTAGGCCATAGAAGGCAGAGGGTAGCAATGGAGGGATGCTTTTCTAATTGGAGGGCTGTGACCAGTGGTGTTCCACAGGGATCAGTGCTGGGACCTTTGCTCTTTGTAGTATATATAAATGATTTGGAGGAAAATGTAACTGGTCTGATTAGTAAGTTTGCAGACGACACAAAGGTTGGTGGAATTGCGGATAGCGATGAGGACTGTCTGAGGATACAGCAGGATTTAGATTGTCTGGAGACTTGGGCGGAGAGATGGCAGATGGAGTTTAATCCGGACAAATGTGAGGTAATGCATTTTGGAAGGGCTAATGCAGGTAGGGAATATACAGTGAATGGTAGAACCCTCAAGAGTATTGAAAGTCAAAGAGATCTAGGAGTACAGGTCCACAGGTCATTGAAAGGGGCAACACAGGTGGAGAAGGTAGTCAAGAAGGCATACGGCATGCTTGCCTTCATTGGCCGGGGCATTGAGTATAAGAATTGGCAAGTCATGTTGCAGCTGTATAGAACCTTAGTTAGGCCACACTTGGAGTATAGTGTTCAATTCTGGTCGCCACACTACCAGAAGGATGTGGAGGCTTTAGAGAGGGTGCAGAAGAGATTTACCAGAATGTTGCCTGGTATGGAGGGCATAAGCTATGAGGAGCGATTGAATAAACTCGGTTTGTTCTCACTGGAACGAAGGAGGTTGAGGGGCGACCTGATAGAGGTATACAAAATTATGAGGGGCATAGACAGAGTGGATAGTCAGAGGCTTTTCCCCAGGGTAGAAGGGTCAATTACTAGGGGGCATAGGTTTAAGGTGAGAGGGGCAAGGTTTAGAGTAGATGTACGAGGCAAGTTTTTTACGCAGAGGGTAGTGGGTGCCTGGAACTCACTACCGGAGGAGGTAGTGGAAGCAGGGACGATAGGGACATTTAAGGGGCATCTTGACAAATATATGAATAGGATGGGAATAGAAGGATACGGACCCAGGAAGTGTAGAAGATTGTAGTTTAGTCGGGCAGTATGGTCGGCACGGGCTTGGAGGGCCGAAGGGCCTGTTCCTGTGCTGTACATTTCTTTGTTCTTTGTTCTTTGTTTAGGAAGTTAGTATGATTGAATGTTTGAGTGAGTGTAGTTTATTAAGGACAGTTAGAGGTACCGTTTTTCTTATTTTGTAATGCATGTCCCTGTTTGACACAGCGCCACTCGGAATTGTCAGTTAAAAGTTTCTTGCATAGTTATGGTCAGTGTAGAGGCCATAGAAGAGTGCTCGCCGGGTCAGGGAATGAAGAACAACGCAGTTATGTGATCCTTCATGCTTCGCGTTAGGATCACAAGGAGGATGTGTAGCCACCTGGGTTGGCCAATTCCTGACGTAAAATGGAGAACAGCAAAGGCTGAAGGGAAATTTAACCAACACAGGCAGAAACTAGCAGGTGCAAGTTTACTGTGTATTAAACTCTGCAAAAGCCCAGACAGCATCGATACAAGCAGCCATCTGCATAATAATGTAGCAGTCATCTACATACTAATGAGCGATCTCCGGGTACAATCGAAACATTTGGGATAAACAAAGCCAAGCCAGACTCCCCGGCGCCAGCAGGAGCCAACAGGAGCCAACACAAAAGAGGTTAACGGACACCTCAAGACCGCCCATTGATCAGGGAACCGCTCCAGTATTGGAGAAATCGAACCAAGCGATTGGAACGAAGTCCAATCACTTGGAACCAGGTACAGGGTCCGCCCCGAAAGGCGGGAAGCCCCTGGGGACTATAAAGTTAAGCCCCAAGTTCAAATCGTTCTTCTTGACCGGGTCACTCAGCAACGCGAACCAACCCTTGACAGTGACCGGTTCAGCTGCCGCCAAGAGCCAGTAAGTCTTAAGTCAACGCTCACTACGAGATAGGCGCTCCTAGCTACCAGTCCGTGCCAACTTTGAATCCCGCAGACTCAGAACCCGAACAAAAGGCCATTTGTTCCCCTGACCTGGTGGGCCAGTCCGAAGCTAAGTATAGGCCTGTTAGTTGTAGAAGTAGCTTAGAAGTAGAATTTATTCATGAGTAGCGATTACTGTGTATAATAAATGAGCTTTGATTTGAATCTTAGTAATTGGTGTATTGAGTTATTGATCATTACTCGAACCTGAACCTCATGACGGTATCGTAAAGATACCTGGTGACTCGAGAGCAAAGGTTATAAAACAGAGCCAATTGAACCAACCAAAAGTTAGCAACAGGACCTCATTGAGGTCTACAAAATCATGAGAGGTATAGACAGGGTGAATAGCAAGAAGCTTTTTCCCAGAGTGGGGGACTCAATTACTAGGGGTCACGAGTTCAAGGTGAGAGGGGAAAAGTTTAAGGGTGATATGCGTGGAAAGTTCTTTACGCAGAGGGTGGTGGGTGCCTGGAACGCATTGCGGGCGGAGGTGGTAGAGGCGAGCACGATAGCGTCATTTAAGATGTATCTAGACAGATATATGAATGGGCAGGGGGCAGAGGGATACAGATCCTTAGAAAATAGGCAACAATTTTAGATTGAGGATCTGGATCGGCGCAGGCTTGGAGGGCCGAAGGGCCTGTTCCTGTGCTGTAATTTTTCTTTGTTCTTTGCACCATCTCGTCAGCCACTTATTCATTGATATATCCTGATATTTCTGCTCTGACTAGTAGGTGGCACTCGTAGTAATCCCAGGATCACTACCTTTGAGATCCTACTTTTCAACATACTTCCTATCTCCCTATATTCTGCCTTTAAGGCCTCATCCTTTTTTTTTACCTCTGTCATTTGTATCAATGTGTACCACGACCACTGGCTGTTCACCCTCCTCCTCCAGAGTATCCTGTAGCCGCTCTGAGACATCTTTGGCCCTAGCACCAAGGAGGCAAAATACCATCCTGTAGTCTAATTTGCAGCCACATAAACGTCTATCTATTTCCCTTACAATTGAATCCCCTATAACTATTGTATTCCCACACTTTTTAAAAATAAATTTAGAGTACCCAATTCATTTTTTCCAATTAAGGGCAATTTAGCGTGTTCAATCCACCTACCTTGCACATCTTTGGGTTGTGGGGGCGAAACCCACGCAATGTGCAAACTTCACACGGACAGTGACCCAGAGCCGGGATCGAACCTGGGAATCCGGCTCCGTGAGACTGCAGTGATTCCCACACTTTTTATTTATTGCCCTGTGCAGCAGAGCCAACTGTGGTGCAACAAATTTTCCCTGAGAGGCCATTCTTCCCAACAGTATCCAAAGCGATATATTTATTTTGCAGTGGAATGGCCGTAGTAGATTCCTGCATTACCTGCATAGTGCCCTTCCTCTGTGATATACCTTCAATCCACCAAGAGGCCGAGAGAGCGAGTGAACATAAGGCTTTATTAGTCGTGAACTTGCCTAGCCAGAGTCGGTTGTGCAGATGAGTGCCACCCGCAAGTGGCCAGGTTATATATGGCCCCGGTGAGGGCGGAGCCAGAGGCGGAGCCCACCGGGGTTACAGTACAGTACCTGGAAGCAGCTCGTATCACCACTTCCAGGTCAAAGGTTATATTAGGTGGATACAATGGTTACAGTGTCATGCAATATGGTGCCATATATAACCTGGCATGGTGAATACATTCACCACATTCACCCCCTGTTAACAAATCAAGTCTAGCAGGGGTGAGGTGGGGTCATTACATATTCTGTCTCTCTGGAGGCCGGATTGTTCTCTTCGACCTTGTTGCTAACTTTTGGTTGGTTCAATTGGCTCTGTTTTATAACCTTTGCTCTCGAGTCACCAGATATCTTTATGATTCCGCCACGAAGTTCAAGTTCGAGTAATGATCAATAACTCAATACACCAATTAGTAAGATTCAAATCAAAGCTCATTTATTATACACAGTAATCGCTACTCATGCATAAATTCTACTTATTTTTTAAAATATATTTGATTCAAGTTTTTTGGCCAAACATAACAATACGTAGTGTTTCTTTTACACAGCAATAAAGCAATATAAATAACCATGGCCAGTTTTAAACAAATAAATAAGTAATATATAAACAAAAACAAAAAACAAAACTAAATGGCAACTGCCTTGTCCAAAATAAATACTCTCCAAAAATACAATCCAGCAATCCAATATACAATTACAGAGACCAAACACCTATACATCTACAATAACCTCCCTGAGAGTCCATCCGATTCCTCCCCCCCCCCGCCCCCCCGCCTCCCCCCTGGGTTGCTGCTGTTATCTACTTCTTTTCCATTCCCTCTATCTTTCTGTGAGGTAGTCGACGAACGGTTGCCACCGCCTGGTGAACCCCTGAGCCGAACCCCTTAACACAAACTTAATCCGTTCTAACTTTATGAACCCTGCCATATGGTTTATCCAGGTCTCCACCCCCGGGGGTTTGGCATCCTTCCACATTAACAATATCCTGAGCCGGGCTACAAGGGACGCAAAGGCCAACACATCAGCCTCTCTCGCCTCCTGAACTCCCGGCTCTTCTGCAACCCCAAATATAGCCAACCCCCAGCTTGGTTCGACCCGGACACCCACCACCTTCGAAAGCACCTTTGCCACCCCCATCCAGAACCCCTGTAGTGCCGGGCATGACCAGAACATGTGGGTGTGATTCGCTGGGCCTCTCGAACATCTCGCACACCTATCCTCTACCCAAAAAAATTTACTAAGCCATGCTCCAGTCATATGCGCCCTGTGTAGCACCTTAAATTGTATCAGGCTTAGCCTGGCACACGAGGATGATGAGCTTACCCTACGTAGGGCATCAGCCCACAGCCCCTCCTCAATCTCCTCCCCCAGTTCTTCCCATTTCCCTTTCAGCTCATCTACCATGATCTCCCCCTCGTCCCTCATCTCCCTGTATATGTCCGCCACCTTACCGTCCCCCACCCATGTCTCTGAGATCACTCTATCCTGCACTTCCTGCGTCGGGAGCTGCGGGAATTCCCTCACCTGTTGCCTCGCAAAAGCCCTCAATTACATATACCGAAATGCATTCCCTTGGGGCAACCCATATTTCTCCGTCAGCGCTCCCAGACTCGCAAACGTCCCATCTACAAATAGATCTCTTAATTGTACTACCCCAGCTCTTTGCCATGCTCCAAATCCCCCATCCATTCTCCCCGGAACAAACCTATGATTGTTTCTTATCGGGGACCGCACCGAAGCTCCCGTCCCTCCCCTATGCCGTCTCCACTGCCCCCAAATTTTCAATGTAGCCACCACCACCGGGCTTGTGGTGTATTTCTTTGGTGAGAACGGCAACGGCACCGTCACCATTGCTTGCAGGCTAGTCCCCCTGCAGGACGCCCTCTCCAATCTCTTCCACGCCGCTCCCTCCCCTTCTCCCATCCACTTACACACCATTGAAACATTGGCGGCCCAGTAGTACTCACTTAGGCTCGGTAGTGCCAGCACCCCCCCTGTCCCTACTACGCTGCAAGAATCCCCGCCTCACTCTCGGGGTCTTCCCAGCCCACACAAAACTCATAATACTCTTCTCAATTCTTTTTTAAAAAGCCTTCGTGATCACCACCGGGAGGCACTGGAACACAAAAAGGAATCTCGGGAGGACCACCATTTTAACCGCCTGCACCCTACCTGCCAATGACAGGGACACCATGTCCCATCTCTTGAAATCCTCCTCCATCTGGTCCACCAACCGCGTTAAATTAAGCCCATGTAATGTACCCCAATTCTTGGCTATCTGGATCCCCAGGTACTGGAAGTCCCTTGTTACCTTCCTCAACGGTAAATCCTCTATCTCTCTGCTCTGCTCCCCCAGATGCACCACAAATAACTCACTTTTCCCCATGTTCAGTTTATACCCTGAAAAATCCCCAAACTTCCCAAGTATCCGCATTATCTCTGGCATCCCCTCCGCCGGGTCCGCCACATATAGCACCAAATCATCCGCATACAGAGATACCCGGTGTTCTTCTCCCCCCCTAAGTACTCCCCTCCACTTCCTGGAACCCCTAGTGCCATGGCCAGGGGTTCAATCGCCAATGCAAACAATAACGGGGACAGAGGACATCCCTGCCTCGTCCCTCTATGGAGCCGAAAATAGTCAGACCCCCGTCCATTCGTGACCATGCTCGCCATCGGGGCCCTATACAGCAACTGTACCCACCTGATATACCCGTCCCCAAAGCCAAATCTCCTCAACACCTCCCACAAATAATCCCACTCCACTCTATCAAATGCTTTCTCGACATCCATCGCCACCACTATCTCCGCTTCCCCCTCCGGTGGGGGCATCATCATTACCCCTAGCAGCCTCCGTATATTTGTATTTAGCTGTCTCCCCTTCACAAACCCAGTTTGGTCCTCATGGACCACCCCCGGGACACAATCCTCTATCCTCATTGCCATTACCTTGGCCAGAATCTTAGCATCCACATTCAGGAGGGAAATGGGCCTGTATGACCCGCATTGCAGCGGGTCTTTTTCATTCTTTAGGAGGAGCGATATCGTTGCCTCTGACATAGTTGGGGGCAGCTGCCCCCTTTCCCTCGCCTCATTAAAGGTTCTCATCAGTAGCGGGGCCAGCAAGTCCAAATATTTCTCATAGAATTCAACTGGGAATCCGTCTGGTCCCGGGGCCTTCCCCGCCTGCATGCTTCCAATCCCTTTCACTACTTCCTCCATCTCAATCTGTGCTCCCAGCCCCACTCTCTCCTGTTCCTCCACCTTAGGAAATTCCAGCTGATCCAGAAAGCACAACATTCCCTCCTTCCCGTCCGGGGGCTGCGCTTCATATAATCTTTCATAAAATGCCTTGAACACTCCATTCACTCTCTCCGCTCCCCGCTCCATCTCTCCCTCCTCATCTCTCACCCCCCCTATCTCCCTCGCTGCTCCCCTTTTCCTCAGTTGGTGGGCCAACAACCTACTCGCCTTCTCCCCATATTCGTACTGTACACCCTGTGCCTTCTTCCATTGTGCCTCTGCCTTACCCGTAGTCAACAAGTCAAATTCTACATGTAGCCTTTGCCTTTCCCTGTATAGTCCCTCCTCCGGTGCCTCCGCGTATTGTCTGCCCACCCTCAGAAGTTCGTTCAACCGCTCCCTTTCCCTACCCTCCTGCTTTCCTTTATGTGCCCGAATAGATATCAGCTCCCCTCTAACCACTGCCTTCAGTGCCTCCCAGACCACTCCCACCTGTACCTCCCCATTATCATTAAGTTCCAAGTACCTTTTAATACACCCCCTCACCCTTAAACACACCCCCTCAGCTGCCAATAATCCCATGTCCATTCTCCAGGGTGGAAGCTGTTGTTTTTCTTCCCCTATCTCCAGATCCACCCAGTGTGGAGCATGATCCGAGATGGCTATAGCCGTGTACTCCGTCCCCGTCACCTTTGGGATCAGTGCCCTTCCCAAAACAAAAAAATCTATTCGTGAAAATACTTTATGCACATAGGAGAGAAACTAAAACTCCTTACTCCTAGATCTACTAAATCTCCAGGGATCTACTCCTCCCATCTGCACCATAAAATCCTTAAGCACCCTAGCTGCAGCAGGCCTCCTTCCGGTCCTGGACCTCGATCTGTCCAGCCCTGGGTCCAGCACCGTATTAAAGTCTCCACCCATTACCAACTTCCCCACTTCTAGGTCCGGGATTCGTCCCAACATACGCCTCATAAAATTGGCATCATCCCAGTTCGGGGCATACACGTTCACCAATACCACCGCCTCCCCTTGCAGTTTGCCACTCACCATCACGTATCTGCCCCCACTATCCGCCACTATAGTCTTTGCCTCAAACATTACCCGCTTCCCCACTAGTATGGCCACCCCCCTGTTTTTTGCATCTAGCCCCGAATGAAACACCTGCCCCACCCATCCTTTGCGAAGTCTAACCTGGTCTGTCAGTGTCAGATGCGTCTCCTGCAGCATAACCACATCTGCCTTAAGTTTCTTTAGGTGTGCGAGTACCCGTGCCCTCTCAATCGGCCCGTTCAGCCCTCTCACATTCCACGTGATCAACCGGGTTGGGGGGCTCTTTACCCCCCCCCTTGACGACTAGCCATTTCCTTTTTCAATCCAGCTCCTCACCCGGTTCCCACGTAGCTGTATCCCCCACAGGCGGCGCCCCCCCGCCCCGACCCCCCCCCTCCCATACCAGCTCCCCCTTCTCCCCAGCAGCAGCAACCCAGTTAACCCCCTCCCCCCCGCTAGATGCCAAGCTAGCGTAATTGCACCCCCCATGTTGCTCCCAGAAGTCAGCAAACTCTGGCCGACCTCGGCTTCCCCCCGTGACCTCGGCTCACACTGTGCGAGGCCCCCTCCTTCCTGCTTCCCTGTTCCCGCCATGATTACCATAGCGCGGGAACAAAGCCCGCGCTTCCCCTTTTGGCCCCGCCCCCAATGGCCGGCGCCCACAGCTCCTCATCCTCCCTCACCCCCTCCCCCACGACATGGGGAAGAGAGAGAAGTTACAGGGTCGCAGGTTTAACAATCTGGGAAGTCCTCTCTTCCCCCTTTTCCCCCCTTCATCCCACAAATTCACCCCCCCACTTTTGTCCCAAACTTTCTTTTTCTGGCCCCGCTCACTCCAGCTTCTCCTCGACAATAAATGTCCACGCCTCGTCTGCCGTTTCGAAATAGTGGTGTTTCCCTAGATGTGTGACCCACAGTCTTGCCGGTTGCAACATTCCGAATTTGACCTTTTATGCAACACCGCCTTGGCCCGATTAAAGCTTGCCCTCCTTCTCGCCACCTCCGCACTCCAACCTTGATACACGCGGATCACCGCATTCTCCCACCTACTGTTCCGAGTTTTCTTGGCCCATCTGAGGACCATCTCTCTGTCCTTGTATCGGAGAAATCTCACAACTATTGCTTGAGGAATTTCTCCAGCCCTCGGTCTTCGCGCCATAACCCGATAGGCTCCCTCCACCTCCAGCGGACCCATCAGGGCCTCCGATCCCATTAACGAATGCAGCATTGTGCTCACACCTGCCCAGACGTCCGCCCCTTCTGCACCTTCGGGAAGACCAAGAATCCTTAAGTTCTTCCTCCTCGCTTTGTTCTCCAGCACCTCCAGCCTTTCCACACATCTTTTGTGTTGTGCCTCGTGGATCTCCGTTTTCACCACCAGGCCCTGTATGTCGTCCTCATTCTCAGCAGCCTTTGCCTTCACGACCCGAAGCTCCTGTTCCTGGGTCTTTTGCTCCTCCTTTAGCCCCTCAATCGCTTGTAATATCAGGGCCAACAGCTCCTTCTTCATCTCCTTTTTGAGTTTATCTACGCAACGCCGCAGGAACTCTTGTTGGTCAGGGCCCCATATTAAACTGCCTCCTTCCGACGCCATCTTGCTTTGTGCCTGCCTTCCTGGCCGCTGCTCTTGAGGATCCACCGCAATCCGGCTACTTTCCTCTCTTTTTTCCATCCGTGTCCAGGGGGGATTCCCTTCTGGATTACCGCACAGTGTTATTTGCCGTTAAAATTGCCGATGGGGCTCCTATTAAGAGCCCAAAACCCGTTCCACCGGGAGCTGCCGAAACGTGCGACTTAGCTGGTCATCGCCGCACCCGGAAGTGATAAATTCTACTTCTAAGCTACTCCTACAACTAACAGGCCTATACTTAGCTTCGGACTGGCCCACCAGGTCAGGGGAACAAATGGTCTTTCGTTCGGGTTCTGAGTCTGTGGGATTCAAAGTTGGCATGGACTGGTAGCAAAGAGCGCCTATCTCGTAGTGAGCGTTGACTTAAGACTTACTGGCTCTTTGCGGTAGCTGAACCGGTCACTGTCAAGGGTTGGTTCGCGTTGCTGAGTGACCCGGTCAAGAAGAACGATTTGAACTTGGGGGCTTAACTTTATAGTCCCCAGGGGCTTCCCGCCTTTCGGGGCGGACCCTGTACCTGGTTCCAAGTGATTGGACTTTGTTCCAATCGCTTGGTTCGATTTCTCCAATACTGGAGCGGTTCCTTGATCGATGGGCAGTCTAGAGGTGTCCGTTAACCTCTTTTGTGTTGGCTCCTGCTGGCGCCGGGGAGTCTGGCTTGGCTTTGTTTATCCCAAATGTTTCGATTGTACCCGGGGATCGCTCATTAGTATGTAGATGGCTGCTACATTATTATGCAGATGGCTGCTTGTATCAATGCTGTCTGGGCTTTTGCAGAGTTTAATACACAGTAAACTTGCACCTGCTAGTTTCTGCCTCTGTTGGCTGAATTTCCCTGCAGCCTTTGCTGTTCTCCATTTTACGTCGGCAGTTGGCCACCCCAGGTGGCTACACACCCTCCTTGTGATCCTAACGCGAAGCGTGAAGATTCACATAACTGTGTTGTTTTTCATTCCCTGACCCGGGGAGCACTCTTCTATGGCCTCCACACTGCCCATAACTATGCAAAAAATATTTAACTGACAATTCTGAGGGGCGCTATGTCAAACATGGACTTGCATTACAAAACAAGAAAATCGGAACCTCTAACTATCCTTAATGAACTACACTCACTCAAACATTTCATCACACTAACTTCCTAAACCATACAAACAAAATCATAGCAGTATTATACACATTTTTCTAGCTTGGCAGTCAAGCTCAGGATTGTACAATTGCTCATGAACATTTCTTTATTTCCAACAAATCACAAACGAATGCTCTTTATTATAGATTGCGGGGGTCGGGGATCTGGTCATATCCGAAAATAGGGGATCGTATCCTATATACCGGGGTGCGAGCGCGGTAGGCTCTCCTTCTCCATTTCCTCAGACGAATGCAGCAGAGTATCGCCAATAATAGTAGGGATTCTATCAAGTAGGACAGGGAGTACCAGGTTATAAACCTGTCACACCAAGATGGTGTGGTTTCGCTTGTGACTGGGCTCTGGGTACTGTGGGGAAGTGAATCATTAACGGCTGGGGGGGGGGCGGGGGGGGGGGGGGGGGTTGGGGTCAGGGGGTTCGCGTTCGCGCGCAACCAAATGTCCATTAGGGCGATGAGCCACGTGGACGATGTCCTCATGGTTCTTCGTCTTTCACTTCTCTTCTCTTCTCTGGTCCTGGAGCTTCTGGAGTTCTGTGGGATCAAGCATAGTGTCTGTTACTACCTTGGTTTAATATCTCGTATGATAGCCTATCTGTCCTTTAGTGCCAATTACTCCCTTTATAATTGGTAAAAAGACTCCCTCATTTTTTTTCAAATACTGAACCAGTGCGAGCCATCTCGCACACTGTGCGATTTACCATCCAAATGTTTGAGGATGTAAATAGCAGAGGGTTGGCAACCTAAAGGTTACCTGAAAACAAAACAAAACTTTTTGAACGGAAATTGCCGAAATGAGGTGCGTATGGGCCGCGACGGGTAAGGTTTGGATGAAGTGCCCGGGTAGGACGGCGACCAATGCCGTGTGTGCCCTACCCGAGCGTAGCTGACCAGAGGGGGGGTTCCCAGGCAGGGCGGGTCCCAATGCCGCTTCTCCACTGCCTGAGCAACCGACAAGAACAGGCAAGAGGTAGTCATCGTGGGGGGTTGCCGTATAGGTTCTTCCTTCGAACCAGAAGGGCAGTTATGAACGAGGGTCTGTGTTTCAGTCGACAGATGAGTTCCTCTGAACTGGCGTCTGGGACATTAACAAGTCTCTGCGGACAAACTAGTTTCGCTGAACTAGCGTCTGGCCAAACTAGTTTCTCTGACTGCCAGTGGGTGTCAGAAGGGTGGTGGCGTGGGGCCGTGGAAAAAAAAAAGTACAAACAACATCAAACATGCTGCAGGTTCCATCAGAAAGGACACCGTTTTCTCCCAAGCGGTTCCTTTTAAAACATCATCTGGACACCTCAGTTATCGGTTGCGAACAGGGTCGCAAAGGGGTTCTCGCTTTGGGAGTCAGACTCAAAGTCGTCATCTTCTCCCGGATGCCAAACTCTCGAGTGTATCAGGGCTGATAGGGCTGCATGGTGTGATCTGGGATCGCTCTCGTCATTCCGGACGAGTCTGTACGAATTATCTCGGTGCCAAAAGGTGGTGTCTAGTTCTGTGGGGACGGAATCGGGGTCGTCATTATAGGTGGGTGGTGGGGTTTGTTTAGGAAAGTGATCGTGAAGGGATCACTTGGATCGTGGTCAGATTCGCTGGGTGTGGGTCCTGTTGAATGGGGATAGTAGGGAGGTGTGCTGTGGCTATTGTCCGAGTCACAGTCGCTGTCACTGCTGCTGCAGTCTGTGGGCGTTCCGGGGCGGAGTGTATATTTTGGGGGTGGAGTCGGGGTTGAGTCCGTGGCTGGGCTGGACTTGTTGGGGGAGGGTATGCCTTCATCTGGTTGATATCGAACCACGCAGTCTTTCCATTGGGGTACTTTATTTTGTAGACGGAAGGGCTTACTTTGTCCGCAATGGAGTACGGATCCAAAAACTTTGGTGACAGGAATGTGCTGGGGTTGTATACGGAGAGCATGACTTGCTGTCCTACACTGAACTCAGTCGCATGCACTGTCTTATCGAAGCAGTCCTTGCTCTGTTTCTTTCTTGTGCCCAATTTCACTACGGCTGCTAGCTGAGCCGTTTTTACATTTTCCACTAATTGTTTGACTGCGTTCTCGTGTGTGAGGGCCGTCACTTCGGGGCTGGTCAAATCTAATCCTAATAAAAATTCTGTGACTTTCATGGGGCATCCGGTCATGAGAGTGTGTTGGGTGTAACCTGTGGATGTTGAAACTGTATTTCACAAAAACATCAGCGCAAAAGGGAGGACTGAATCCCAAGTGGTGTTGTTTTGCTGGACCATTTTTCTGAGGGTGGATTTTAGGGTCCGATTCATGCGCTCCACGATACCACTCGACTGGGGGTGGTATACAATGTGGAATTTTTGGGTAATGCCACATATCATGAGGACATTCTTCATGACACGTCCCGTAAAATGGGAACCTTGGTCGGATTCAATGCTGTGGGGGAGTCCCCATCTCGTAAAGATGTGGTGGGTTAAAATCTTGGCTGTGGTCTTTGCCATGTTCGTTCTGGATGGGAATGCTTCCACCCATTTTGTAAACGTGTCTATCACCATGAGTACATATTTATAACCATTCCTGCAAGGGGGCAATGGTCCAATATAATCAATCTGGAGGTTAGTCCAGGGGCCATTAACGGGTCGGGTGTGACTGAGCTGAGCCTTTTTGGTGTATCTGTCCGGGATGTTCTGGGCACAGATAAGGCAATTTTCAATGTAGTGAGTTACATCGGCCTTTAAACTCGGCCACTAACAGAGCTGCCTGAGGTGGGCTGTAGTGCGATCGATTCCCTGATGTCCATGACTGTCATGGAACAAGCAAATGAGTTGGTTCCTGTCCTGTTCAGGAACCACATAAAGGGTGTCTTTTAACACCACACCGTCATGTGTGGTCAGAGCATTTCTAAACCCATCATAGGGGGCTGGAGAGTTTCCTTTCAAAATCTCCCTGACATTGCTGTCCTGCTTCTGGGCCTGCACTAAATCGTTGATATTAGTCTGCGAGACCTGAACTGCATTCACTGGTGCACTGTCGGGGGGGTCCAAAAATATCCGTGCCTGGAACCTGCTTTCGCCAGTACGTCGGCTTATACATTTCCAGGGGGTGAGGAACGATGGTGACTTCGAACTTTGACTATTCCAAATGTCCTGTTCTGTGCTCGATCTAAAATGTGACGGAGCAATGGGGCTGCAGGGAGGGGTTTTCCGTCTGCGGAAACAAATCCTCTTGCTTTCCACAGGGGTAGGAATTCGGTAAAGCTGTTGCAGACATAGAGGCTGTCTGAATATATGTCTGCTGGGCTGGGGAAGGAATCTGGGTGTTCCACTATGTATGCGATGGTCGCATGTTCTGCTGCCTGCGCGCCTAAGTGTCCTGGAGGTTTTATTGCTATTTCTTCTAGGGCGCGTCCCTGCGCGTCCTCGACGTAAATGCCGCATCCTGTTATGCGCTTCCCTTCTAATATTGTGGAAGATCCATCCACATATATCCTAATGGGTTCACACATGTCTGTGTGTGTGGGGCTCTGGGTTGAACAACCTATCTTTCTGGGGGGTGTTTTAGCAATAAAGGGGCCTGTGTTGTGGTGTGGAGAGATAATTTTACATTCATGGGGGGTTCTGGGGTACTGTAGGTTATCGGCTAAAAAAGTGTGGGTCTTTGTCCTTTTAACAGTGATGTCCCGCCCCTGCAAAAGAAGGGTCCATCTAGCTGCTCTAATCTGACTGACTGTACCATCCTTGAGTCGTCCGTCCAGTAAATGTTGGGTGGGGTGTGTTCCGTGAGAATTGTGATGGTGTTCAGTCCGGTCATGTAAGAAAAATACTGTACTGCCCAAAAAACTGAGAGCAGATGCCTTTCATAGGCAGAAAACCCTGCTCCACAGCATCTAAAACTCTGGAGGCATAAGCCACGGGCCTTAACTGTTCGTGCCATTCCTGGAGGAGCACGGCCGAAAGGGTGCGGTCTCTGCTTGCTACCTCTATCGCATAGGGGGAAAGCGTGTCTGGAACTTGTAGTACGGGGGCTGCTATGAGTGCTTGTTTCAAAGAGTCCACAGCATCCGTATGCTGCGGAAGCCATTCCCAGGGGGCTCCTTTCTTTAGGAGGTCTGAGAGGGGTGCTGCCTTGCTGGCGAAACCGTCAATGTGGTTTCGGCAGTCGCCAACCAGTCCTAAAACGACCGGAGGGCTGAAACGTTCTGGGGAAGGGGCAATTTAGCAATCGAGTCAATCCTACGATGCTCGATCTCGCGTTTTCCATGTGTGATAATTGTACCCAAATATATCACTCTGTTTTCCAAAGTCTGGGCCTTTTTGGCGTTAACTTTACATCCAATGGCTTGTAGGAGTTCCAGGAGTTCAGACAGAAGCTCAATGTGCTCTTCCTTGGTGTCTGTCTGCAGTAGTAGGTCGTCTACGTACTGGACCAGACATTCGGGGTCAGAATATTTGGCTAAACTATTTGCCAGCTGTCGGTGGAAAATGGAGGGGGAGTTGTGGAATCCTTGTGGAAGGCATGTCCACGTGTACTGTTGGTTTTTAAAGGTGAAGGCAAATTTGTACTGGCACACCTTTGCCAATGGAATGGACCAGAATCCATTACTGATATCCAAAACCGTAAAGTATCGGGAATTGAGTCCCTGCTTGCTGGTCAGTCGCCATGATCCATCGGGCTTTCTCACTGGCCAAATCGGGACATTATTAGTGGAGGCTACTGATCTGAGTACGCCCTGCTCTAATAAGCTGTCAATTACTTTTGCGATTTCTCCCTCTGCCTCTTGGGGAAATCCATATTGTTTTTGGGGTCTAGGGTCAGGTCCTGTGATTTGTACTGAACCAGTCATCCGGCCACAGTCGTGTTTGTGAATGCTGTCCTGTTCTTTTATAACACTGCCCTAACCTGCTTGTCCGTGCTAAATGTCGTCGGGTTAAACCAAAATCCGCCTACTGCGCTAATTTTGTTGGCGTATTCACCTATTTTGAGTGTTGCGGAGGCTCTTACAGATTTTGCCATCTTCCAGACACATTGGTTGACTGGATCAAAGGATAGGTTGTGGGTATTCATAAAGTCTATGCCCAAAATGTGCTCTGCTGTGTGGGGTAGATTGACCAAAACTATGGGGTGCTTGGTGGTGATGTTGCCGATTTGAATGGGTACAGGGGTTTCATAGATTTCATAGAATTTACAGTGCAGAAGGAGGCCATTCGGCCCATCGAGTCTGCACCGGCTCTTGGAAAGAGCACCCTACCCAAGGTCCACACCTCCATCCTATCCCCATAACCCAGTAACCCCACCCTACACTAAGGGCAATTTTGGACACTATGGACAATTTAGCATGGCCAATCCACCTAACCCGCACATCTTTGGACTGTGGGAGGAAACCGGAGCACCCGGAGGAAACCCACGCACACACGGGGAGGATGTGCAGACTCCGCACAGACAGTGACCCAAGCCGGAATCGAACCTGGGACCCTGGAGCTGTGAAGCATTTGTGCTATCCACAATGCTACCGTGCTGCCCCGAATTGTTGTGATGTGTCCCTGCTGTGAATGGCCTGTAAAGCCGCTGAGGGTGATAGTGGCTGTAGTGGGCCACGTGTCCTTTTGGAACATGGTGGAGGAATTTATTGTGGTGCGGGACCCTCCTGTGTCTCAGAGAAACTCGATCGGCTGTCCCCGCATTTTTGATGCAACTACCGGTCATCCGGACCTATCCCAAAGGGTGTCGCAGACCCAACTGGGGGAGCCCGAACACCGTCAGTCCGTGTGAACGGGTGCTCACACTATGTATGGGCTCTGTCTTATTTTTATTCAGAGTGCCCGTCTGCTGGGCTCTCTGTGGCTTTCGTGGGGCATTGCATTCCCTTGCAAAGTGTCCCAACTGTCCACAGTTGTAACACTCCTGTGACTTTAGTGGGGGGCTGTTCTTGCTTTCATTTACCCATGCGGGGTTCTGGTGTGATTTTACTGCTTGTATGTCTGCTTCTGCCTGCTTTTCTTCGGGATTTTTAACTGCGGGTTTGTTTTGTACAGACTGCTCCCAGGCACGGGACAATCTTTTTACGACCCATTTCTCATTATGAGCTTCCTCTGAGGGATCATAATTCGCACAAGCTTTTTGTCCTGTTTCTGTGGAATGGGTGATAAGGGTGCGGGTCCATTTGGCCATGTTGTCTGGGGACAAATGGGCGTGGTCTAAGTCTCCAAAAACTGCTGCAATGTGGATCCACAGGCGTCCAGCAAACGCTGTGGGGTGCTCGGATTTCTTTTGCCTGCATTTATTGAGGCCATCTACACGGTCACCCCGGTTGTACCCGATCGCGTCTAGGACCGGGGTATGCATTTCTGCAAGGGTGCCTCCTCCTACATTCTGTGGGTCGGGAAGGGCTGCTACGACCGAAGGGTCTAGACTCAAAACTGAGCTTTACATGATCTCGTACATGGTCAGCTGCTGCTTTACTCTGGCAAAGAAGTGGTGGGGGTCTGAGGTGGGGAGGAATGGTGTAATTTTCTTGCACGCATCCCGTAATTGGGTCACTGTTAAGGGGGTGGTGTACAGACTTTCCGTGTCATCCGATGCGGCTGTGCGGTGGGTGGTGACTGGGTTCATTGGAGCCTGAACTATCTGCTCTGTGGGGGGTTGGGGCGCTTTCCTCTTTTGGGGCTTTCCCTGCGCACATGTTCCCTGAAAATATCTCTGCGCTGTCTCATTCAACTCTTCCCAATCAGGGCCGTCTTCCTCATCTAATTTTGTTCCAAAGGTTTCCTGGAATCCTTTTTGAACTGAAAGCAGAGATTGCAGCTCTGCAATCTGCTTCCGGCACTTTGCGAGGTCTAGTGAGCTTTGTCTTTGCTCCGTGGTGGCAGCATGGAGTGCTCTTAACGCTGCCTTCAGGTCACTACACTGCCTCTGCAATGCCTCTACCTGCTTCTCGGTTTCTTCTCGTACCAGGACTGCCCGTTGCGTGTCCTGATAGGCCTTTTCATACTGGGACTGGAAGCTGCTTACGTGTGCCAGACAAGACTGGTGTGCCCGCTTGGCATCATGCACCTCTCCGTCTTTTGCTGCCAACTTCCTCCTTAACTCTACGTTCTCTCTTTCTACCTCACTGACATCGACCTTGCTCATTCGATGTATGCCTTCTACCTCTTTCAGAACCGGTCACTGTCAAGCGTCCTAACAACCTCCTCTATGCATCGCAATTGTCCCAAGCAGGACACGATTGCCATCGGGTTGCGAGCTTTTCCTAAGCTCTTCTTGTGAATCTCGCTCAGGTTCTCCCACCAAGTAGGTCCTATACTCCCAGGACCTGTTTCCCAGTTGTTACAGAATTCGCTCTAAAGGGGCCATCCTTTCCATTTGAGGTACTTCTTGATTTCTTCTTCCCGTACGGGACATTGTCCTACTCTACTGCTGCTGGTCGCTGCGACCACAAATTCATCTGGGTTCATGAGGCGTTGCATTGCCATCTTTCTTATCTGAATGCTTCTTTTAAATTTGGAACAGGGGGACTAAGGCGGTGCTGTAATTACGGGTACGGCTTTCGCTATTTTCCGGAATACAAACTCCCAATAGTTTTGTCGCAACAAAAAATCTATCAGTTTACCTTATCGCCCTGTTAGTTACGCATGCATACTCACACTTCCGAATTATGAGTATTGATCAGAACTGCTTGAACTCTTGTGGTTTTCTGTTCCCAATTGGATCTCTAATTCAAATTTTTGGGTTCTCCCGGAGTGGTTAAGCCACTTCTAGTTCGGGTCCCATCAGATGTCACCAGTAATATGTTGCTAACTTCTGGTTGGTTCAATTGACTCTGTTTTATAACCTTTGCTCTCGAGTCGCCAGGTATCTTTATGATACCGCCACGAGGTTCAAGTTCGAGTAATGATCAATAACTCAATACACCAATTAGTAAGATTCAAATCAAAGCTCATTTATTATACACAGTAATCGCTACTCATGAATAAATTCTACTTCTAAGCTACTTCTACAACTAACAGACCTATACTTAGCTTCGGACTGGCCCACCAGGTCAGGGGAACAAATGGCCTTTTGTTCGGGTTCTGAGTCTGCGGGATTCAAAGTTGGTACGGACTGGTAGCTAGGAGCGCCTATCTCATAGTGAGCGTTGACCTTAAGACTTACTGGCTCTTGGCGGCAGCTGAACCGGTCACTGTCAAGGGTTGGTTCGCGTTGCTGAGTGACCCGGTCAAGAAGAACGATTTGAACTTGGGGGCTTAACTTTAGAGTCCCCAGGGGCTTCCCGCCTTTCGGGGCGGACCCTGTACCTGGTTCCAAGTGATTGGACTTTGTTCCAATCGCTTAGTTCGATTTCTCCAATACTGGAGCGGTTCCCTGATCGATGGGCAGTCTAGAGGTGTCCGTTAACCTCTTTTGTGTTGGCTCCTGCTGGCGCCGGGGAGTCTGGCTTGGCTTTGTTTATCCCAAATGTTTCGATTGTACCCGGGGATCGCTCATCAGTATGTAGATGGCTGCTACATTATTATGCAGATGGCTGCTTGTATCGATGCTGTCTGGGCTTTTGCAGAGTTTAATACACAGTAAACTTGCACCTGCTAGTTTCTGCCTCTGTTGGCTGAATTTCCCTGCAGCCTTTGCTGTTCTCCATTTTACGTCGGCAGTTGGCCACCCCAGGTGGCTACAACCTCCTCAACTCTGGCGGTGCGGCAGGCACGGTTGTTGCAGGTGGTGACTCCAGGGGCGTTGTGTCTGGAGCTGGAGCCTCAGTCGAGCGAGTCGGAGACGGTTGGGGTGTGGGGGTAGACAGGGGGGCGGTGGGTGGCGCAGTATCGGCGCGGGTCAGTACAGGAGACCCAGGGGGGTGTACGGGGGGGTGGGGGTGGGTAACGGGGGGGTGCGCGTTGGCAGGGGAAACAGCTGGTGCCAGGTCTCGTAGGGAGGCGGTATCTTGCCGTCCGTCCTGGTGCGCGATGTAGGCGTACTGGGGGTTGGTGTAGAGCAGCTGGACCCTCGACCAGCGGGTAGGTCTTATGGCTCCTCATGTGCCTCCGGAGAAGGAAAGGTCCCGGGGTTGACAGCCAAGATGGAAGCGAGACCCCGGAGATGGACTTCCTGGGGAAGATAAACAAACGATCATGAGGGGTCTCGTTCGTGGCTGTGCAGAGGAGTGATCTGATGGAGTGGAGGACCTCCTGCCAGCGGGGGATTGGGGGACTTCCATACCCGAGGGTCAGAAGGACAGCCTTCCATACCGTCGCGTTCTCCCTATCCACCTGCCCGTTTCTCTGCGGGTTATAGCTCGTGGCCCTGCTCGAGGCAATGCCTTTGCTGAGCAGGTACTGGCGTAGCTCATCGCTCATGAACGATGTACCCCGGTCGCTGTGGATGTAGGCAGGGAAACCGAACAGTGTGAAGATGCTGTACAGTGCCTTTATTACAGTAGCCGAGGTCATGTCGGGGCAGGGGACAGCAAAGGGAAAGCGGGAGTACTCGTCGATGGCGGTGAGAAAATATATATTACGGTTGGTGGAGGGAAGGGACCCTTTGAAATTGATACTTAGGTGTTCAAAGGGCCGGGAGGCCTTTACCAGGCGGGCCTTGTCTGGCCGGTAGAAGTACGGTTTGCACTCCCCGCAGGCTTGGCAGCCCCTGGTCATTGCCTTCACCTCCTCGGTGGATAAGGGCAGATTACGGGCCTTAATGAAGTGGGTAAGCCGGGTGACCCCGGGTGACAAGAGGTCATTTTGGATAGCCCGAAGTCGGTCATCTTGCGCGCTGGTGCATGTGCCATGCGACAGGGCATTTTGGGGCTCGTTGAGCTTCCCAGGATGATACTTGATATCGTAATTGTAGGTGGAGAGTTCGATCCTTCACCTCAGGATTTTGTCATTTTTATTTTGCCCCGTTGTGCGTTGTCGAACATGAAGGTGACCGACCGCTGGTCGGTGACGAGGGTGAACCTCCTACCGGCTAGGTCGTGCCTCCAGTGCCGCACGGCTTCCACTATGGTTTGTGTTTCCTTCTCGACCGATTTGTGTCGGATTTCGGCAGCATGGAGGGTCCTAGAGAAGAATGCTACTGGCCTGCCCGCCTGGTTGAGGGTGATGGCCAGGGCGACGTCTGACGCATCGCTCTCTACCTGGAAGGGGACGGACTCGTCCACCGCATGCATTGCGGCCTTGGTGATATCGGCCTTGATGCGGCTGAAGCCGAGCGGGCGTCATCCATCAGGGGGAAACTAGTGGTTTGAATAAGTGGGCGGGCTTTGTCCGCGTAGTTGGGGACCCACTAGGCGTAGTAGGAGAACAGCCCCAGGCATCATTTTAGGGCCTTGAGGCTGTGGGGAGGGGGGAGTTCTGTGAGGGGGCGCATACGGTCGGGTCGGGCCCTAGGACTCCGTTTTCCACGACGTAGCCGAGGATGGATGGTCGGGTAGTACGGAAGACACACTTTTCTTTGTTGTATGGAAGATTGAGGGATTGGGCGGCCTGGAGGAACCTCTGAAGGTTGACGTCATGGTCCTGCTGATCATGGCCGCAGATGGTCACGTTGTCCAGGTACAGGTATGTCGCCGGTTTGTCCATCGTTCTCTGAAAGACCGAGACCCCATCAGTGACGCCGAAGGGAACTCTGAGGAAGTGGAAGAGTCGGCCGGCTGCTTCAAAGGCAGTGTAGTGGCGCTCTTCCGGGCGGATTGGGAGTTGGTGGTAGGCCGCCTTCAGATCGACCGTGGAGAACACACGGTACTGCGCGATCTGGTTGACCATCTCCGCTATGCGGGGGAGGAGGTACACACCCAGTTGCGTGAACCGGTTAATTGTCTGGCTGTAGTCCACAACCATCCGGTTCTTTTCCCCGATCCGGACGGCCACCACTTGCGCTCTCCAGGGGCTGTTGCTGGCCTCTATGATCCCTTCACTCAACAGTCGTTGGACTTCCCACTTGATAAATACCATGTCGAGCGAGCTGTACCACCTGCTCCTGGTGGCAATGGGCTTACAGTCAGGAGTTAGATTCGCAAAGAGTGAAGGGGGGAGACCTTGAAGGTCGCGAGGCAGCATATTGTGAGGGGGGGCAAGGGTCCGCCGAACTATAGGGTCAGGCTTCGGTGATTGCACTCAAAATCCAATCCGAGCAGTAGGGGAGTGCAGAGGTGGGGGAGGACATAGAGCTTAAAGCGGGTATACTCCGCGCCCTGCATCGCGAGATTGGCGATACAGTACCCCCGGATCTGGACCGAATGAGACCCGGAGGCAAAGGAGATTGTGAGGCGGAGTAGGTGAGGAGGGAGCAGCGCCTTCCCGTGTCTGGGTGGACAAAGCTCTCCGTGCTCCCGGAGTCGAAGAGGCAAGGGGTCTCGCGCCCATTGACCCGGACGACCATCATGGACTTCTTTAGCGGTTTCGGCTGCGACTGGCCGAGGGTCACCGGGCCCAGCTGTGGGTAGCCTGCGTGGTCGGTGGAGTCACAAGATGGCGGCCCCCACGTGTCGGACGGGATCGAACATGGCGCCCAAGATGGCCGTCCCCATCGGTCGCACGTGTCGGTCGGGGCCGACGGCCAAGATGGCGGCCCCCCATGAGTCGCACGTGTCGGTCGGTGTTGGGGCTGGCGGCCAAGATGGGGGCCCCCATGATTCGCACAATGCCGATGACGCATCTGGAGGGGGTGTTCCGGGCAGGCATGCAGCCACATTGTGGGGCTGCGAGTCCATAGGTCGGACCTGGTGAGTTTTCGATTTCTGGGCCTTAGGTTGGCCCAGACAGACTCTCACGTGGTGCCCCTTTTTCCCGCAGTCGCTGCACGTTGCTGAGCGGGCTGGGCAACGCTGCCGGGGGTGTCGGCCCTGGCCGCAGAAGTAGCATTGCGGTTCTCCGGGCTGGGCTGGCAGACACGCGGTGCAGGCCTGCGACATAGGCGGGTCCAACGGAGGCCGCGACGATAGTGTCCACGAGGGGTTCGTCGGGCCCGCGGGGAACGCGCTAAGGTTCTGGTAGGCCACCTCTAGCGAGGTAGCTAGCTTTACCATGTCCCGCAGGTCGGAGGTCCCGTTTTCCAGCAGGCGCTGCCTGATATAGTTCGAGCGGACCCCTGCCACGTAGGTGTCCCGGATCTGTGAATTCATATGCTCCTCCGCCATCATATCTCGATAGCTGCAGTTCCTCGCGTGTAGAGTCAGGGTTTCCAGATACTCGTCCAGCAATTCTCCGGCGCGTTGACGAAGAGTCGTGAGGAGGTGTCTAGCGAACACCTCGTTTATGGGCTTCATGAAGTGCGCCTTGAGGGTTGCGACCACCTCCTCGTACGTGGCCGCTTTCTCAATCATTACCGAGATTGGATGGTTCACCCGAGCATGGAGGAGTCGCAGTTTGAGGGTCACCGAGTGAGCCGTTGTGGAGGAGTCGATGTAGGACTCGAAGTATCAAAGCTAATGTTCAAATATTTCCTTGGCTTCGGACGCGTGGGCGTCGAGTTCAAGCCTGTCTGACTTTAGAGCGGCTTCCATGGTGCTGTCGACGACTAATAAATTGATATACCTTCAATCCACCAAGAGGCCGAGAGAGCGAGTGAACATAAGGCTTTATTAGTCGTGAACTTGCCTAGCCAGAGTCGGTTGTGCAGATGAGTGCCACCCGCAGGTGGCCATGTTATATATGGCCCCAGTGAGGGCGGAGCCAGAGGCGGAGCCAGAGGCGGAGCCCACCGGGGTTACAGTACAGTACCTGGAAGCAGCGCATATCACCACTTCCAGGTCAAAGGTTACATTAGTTGGATACAATGGTTACAATGTCATGCATTATGGTGAATACATTCACCACACTCTGCCTGGTGGTCACCTATTCCCCTCCTTCTTGTGGAGTCTTAGCCTGTAGTGTGACCACCTCTATACATGCTATCCACCATACTCTCTGGCTCACAGGTGTTCCACAGTATCCCCAGCCACCAATCAAGCTCTGAAACCTGAGCTTCCAGAAGCTGCAGCTGGAGTCACTTCCTGCACACACACTGGCCCTGGGCACTGGAAATTGTCCTGGCTTCCCACATTCAGCAGGATGAGCACACCACAGCTTTGAACTCTCCTGCCATGACTTACTGCTTTAAATTAAACCTTCTGGAAGATATTTAAAATCAAATCATATCAATTACTTTCAGGCCCTTCTTCAATGGGCCTCACTACTAGAGAATCATAGGCCACAAAATGTGGACCTTACAAACTATTAGTGAGAAAAATATTAAATACTTACCCAATTGAACTCACCCAATCATCTGCTTCCACTTGCCATTCATCACTTTTGAATCCTGACATCACCTCAAGTGCTCCAAACTCCAAGAGGCAAAACCTCCGCTGTACCTCTCCTCTGCTTTGTCCTTGGGTGCCAAAGTAGTGTCATGAGCCACCTTTTCAGAGGATAGCCTTTGTCACCCAGGAGCCAACCATCCAACCGAGCTGGAGCAACGAAGAGCCTTGGCACCTGGGAGTGTCACAGGATGTACGCATCATGGGAGCTGCCAGGATATCTGGCACAGTGCTGCAGAATCTGTGTCTGGTGGTCGCAAACAATTTGGATGTTTATGGAACAGAACCCTATTCTGTTGACGAACGCACCATGCTCACCCACTAGCACCTTTATTGCCACATGTGTGAAATCTCTGGCACACAGGATGCGGGGGAACCCAGCAATTGCAGTGAAGCTCAGTCTGGCTGGCATCATTGGTCCAAAAATGAATAAAGTTCATGATCCATCTGAATAAAGCGTCAGTGACCAGCTTGATGCAGCTGTGAGCCGCAGACTGGGAAACGCCACATAGATCTCCCACTGAACCTTGGAAATAACTGGAGGCATAAAGGTTCAGGGCCACTGTAATCCTTAAGTGCCATAGGCATAAGGTGGCCATCTTCACATGTTGAGACGATCTCTGGGCCTATCAGCTGGCATATGAAAGTGTCACTAGAAGGATGGAGTCTCCTTCTGCGCTGGACCTCAGATAGATTGAAGGAGTTAGATCGCTGCCTAAATTATGCCTGCAAGATAATGGCATCCTCTAGGGATCCTTCCGCCTTGCAGTTCCTACTGGCCCTACATCCCTTCTGGCTGCACCTCTCTTCCGACAGTTCACTCTCTGGGATGCTGCCTGCAGTCACTAGACCTCCTCTCCCTTCTGGCGCTCTCCTGTTCAGAGGAGGTCCCTTGAGACAAGTAGATAATCCCCATTTGTTGGAATAAAGGTGCCACCGATAACAAACTCTCACCTAAACTCCTAATCTACTTCAAATTCCACGGCTCTGGTCCACTTTGTTCCCACCCTGGTTTGAGTTTGAATTTAAAAACGGATGGCCTATGTGCCAACTTTGAAATCACACGGGCTGCGTAAAATTCACGACAACTGCCTTTTTGATGGGCTTAATTGCCCTTTTAATTGTCGCCGAGCATGCTTCCAACACCAGTCCGCGCCCACCATAATGTGGTTCAATGTGATCGGGATGCTAACCCAACACCTTGTCACGCGATTTCACACAAGTTCCACTCATGCTCCGAGACCGTATAGTTCCAACCATAGAGTAGTTACAATGGAGGAATTTAATTATCCTCACAAAGACTGGGATTGTAATAGTGTAAAGGGCAGAGAGGGGCAAGGGTTCCTAGAGGGTGTTCAGGAGAATTTTCTGCATCAATATATTTCCAGTCCAATGAGGAAGGAGGCATTGCTGAATCAGGTTCTAGGAAGTGAGGTGGGTCAAATGGATCAAGTGCCATTGGGGAACATGTTGCCGATGTTGCCGTGTGGGTGGCATGGTAGCACAGTGGTTAGCACTGTTGCTTCACAACGACAGCATCCTTGGGTCACTATCTTTGCGGAGTCTGCACGTTCTCCCTGTGTCTGCGTGGGTTTCCTCCCACAAGTCCCAAAAGACGTGCTGTTAGGTAATTTGGACATTCTGAATTCTCCCTCCGTGTACCCGAACAGGCAGCAGAATTGGCGACTAGGGGCTTTTCACGGTAACTTCATTGCAGCGTTAATGTAAGCCTCCTTGTGACAATAATGATTATTATTATAGATGGTGGTCATTATATAAGGTTTATGTCTTGGTTATATTAGGTTGGTTATGGAAAATGACAAGGAACAATCCAGTGTAAGAGTAATTAATTTGGGTATAGACGAACTTCAGTGGGGTGAGAATAGATCATGCCCAGGGAAAATGGAATCAAAGACTGGCAAGCAAAATTGTAATGGAACCATGAGCCTTGAAAGAGGAGATTATTCATGTGCAGGCCATGTGCATTCCCACGAGAGAGAAAGGTAGGGCAAATAGATCCAAGAGAGAAAGGTAAGGCAAGTAGATCCAGTGCTCCATGGATGACAGAAGAGGAAGAGCGTAAGGTGAAGCAGAAAAAGGTGCATATGATTAATGTAAGGTGGATAATACAATTGTAGTGAAAAAACAAATTAAAAAAGCAGAGCGACTATGAGATGAAAATGGCAGCTAAAATAAAATGAAATTCAGAAGTGTTTCATAGTCATATAAATAGGAAAAGGGTGATAAAGGAAGTGTGGCCAATTATGGGCCTAAAACAAATTTACGCATGGAGGCAGAGGGCATGGCTGAGGTACTAAATGAGTACTCCATATTTGTCTTACAAAGGAAGAAAATGCTGCCCAATGTCCAGTCCACAGGATTCGAGCATTGTCGTCACCAGGAATAATTTGACAAAAGTGATGCTGAAATATGTGGCCTCCTAGAACAAAAATCTTTGTCTGGAAGTACAACCCATTGTGTGACTGTGGTGGAGGCAGGTTCAATCAAGACATTTAAGAGAGAATTGGACGAAAGTTTGAAAAGGAAGAATATGCAGGGCAATGGGGGAAGGCAGGAAATGGCACTAGATGAATGGCTCCTTCGGAGATCCAGCAGAGACACAACAGACCAGATGACTTCCTTCTGTGCTGTAACTACTCAATGACTCTCTGACTCTCAGATATTTTCTGGAACTTTTTAGGCAAGTAGAAATAATTATTCATTTATAGAACTCAAAAATGTGTACATTGCAATGAAGGGATCACAATTCTGACAGGCTGAGTTCCAAACATAGTTAGATAACTATATTTACAGGTAGAATTCCCAACAGCTCAAGGCTGGCAACCAAAGAAAATCCAGAATAAATAAAGGATATGTTGGACAAAGCGAAAGCCCGAACATGCTGATCATCATGACATGAAAATCTCCTTTGAAGCCATCACGACCGAGGTCAAATAGACAAAATCTCCTTAATTATTATTGTGCAAGATTAAAGCATATAGGATTGGGGGAAGTGTATTGAGCTGGATAGAAAACTAGCTGGCAGAGAGGAAACAAAGAGTAGGAGTTAATGAGTCCTTTTAAAATTGGCAGGCAGTAACTAGTAGGGTGCCACAGGAATCGGTGTTGGGACCCCAGCTATTCACAATATATATTAATGATTTAGATGATGGAACAAAATGTAACATCTCAAAGTTTGCAGATGATACCAAGTTGGGTGAGAGGGTGAAATGTGACGAGGATGCATGACCTAGACAGGTTGGACGAGTGGGCAAATCAATAGCAGATGCAGTATAATTTGGATAAGTGTGAGGTTATTCACTCTGGAAGCAAAAATGGAAGGCAGATTATTACTTAAACAGTTGTAAATTGGGAGAGGGGAGTTTGCAGTGGGACCTGGGTGCCCTTGTGCACCAGTTGCTGAACGTAAGCATGCAGGTGCAGCAGGCGGTAAAGAAGGCAAATGGTATGTTGGCCTTCATTGCTAAGTATCGAGTCTAGGAGCAGGGATGTGTTGTTGCAATTATACCGGGCCTTGGTGACGCCACACCTAGAATATTGTGTGCAGTTTTGGTCTCTTTTTCTGAGGAAGGATGTTCATGCTCTCGAGGAAGTACAGCGAAGGTTTACCAGACTGATTCCAGGGATGGCGGAACTGTCATATGAGGAGAGATTGACTAGGTTAGGATTGTTCTTGCTGGAGTTCAGAAGGATGACAGGGGATCTCATAGAGACTTATAAAATTCTAACAGGACTAGACAGGATAGATGCAGGGAAGATGTTCCCCAAAGGTGGGTGTGTCCAGAACCAGGGGATAAAGTCTGAGGATTCAGGATAAACCATTTCGGACAGAGATGAGAAGACATTTCTTCATCCAAAGAGTGGTGAGCGTCTGGAATTCATTACCATGGGAAGTAGTCGATGCTAAAACATTGAATATATTCAAGAGGCGGCTAGATATAGCACTTGGGGAGAATGGGATCAAAGGCTATGGGGAGAAAGCAGGTTTAGGCTATTGAGTTGGATGATCAGCCATGATCGTGATAAATGGCGGAGCAGGCTCGAAGGGCCAAAAGGCCTCCTCCTGCTCCTATCTTCTATGTGTCTATGTATCTATGTAACAGGATGGTATTTCTCTTTTTAAGTATGACAATGAAATGCATTAATGCTGGAAAGAACATTTTGAACATCTCCTTAACCATAAATCCAGAGTGCCAGCTGACACCCTCTGATTATTCTCTGATAATCTTCATCAATTTCCACAATTCCTTGCAATCTTAGTATCATTCGCAAACTTGCTAATAGACCAGCTACATTTTCTTCGAAGTAATTTATATATATTACAAACAGCAGATGTCCCAGTACTGATCCCTGCGGAACACCACTAGTTACAGACCTCCATTCGGAAAAACACCCTTCCGCTGCTACCCTCTGTCTTCTATGGCCAAGCCAGTTCTGAATCCATCTAGCTAGTTCACCCCTGACCTCATTTCCGCGTTTCATGTGTTTGTTTTTGGACAGCAGCAATTCATTATTCTGCCATTCATACCACCTCTGGACCCATTTTCTATTTCATTACTTGACCTATTACTACTCCCATTAGCCCTGTTGTACCAACCTTTATCTCATTTAATGTACCCAGTCTTCCAGCTTATCATAAATTTTTGGGGCAGAATCTTATAGTCCTGCCAGCAGTGGGAAGTGTGTTGGTCGGTGGAGAACTTATTTTGATGTGAGGCCATTTCCTGAGGTTGGGGTGAACTTTTGGAATTCAGTTCTTGGGACTTCAAAAGGATGTCGAGCTTTCCAACGAACAATGTTGGGAAGTCCTTTCGCATGCATTGGCATGTCATTAGAGGACCACCTTGATGTGTTGGGTGCTTTGGATCCGTGGAACACATACAGGCCACCAACACTTAAAATAGAACACTATTTTATTAAACTAGAAACTGTTGAACATACTTTCACTGTGGGTTGACACGATGTTAGATTAAACTAAAGACCTATGCCTATCCTAACCAGTCTATGCACTCAGCTCATGGTGAAGATTTGTGATGTAAGCTGTAAGCTCTGTCCTTCTGAGAGGCTGCATCCCGAATGAGCGGGAAAACTGATGCCCTCTGTCTTTATAGTGAGTGTGCTCTAACTGGTGATTGGCTGCAGTGTTGTGTGTGTTGATTGGTCTTGCTGTGTGTCCATCCGTGTGTGTGGCTGCACCATGATATACTGGTGTATACTATGACACACCTCACCGGAATTAATTTTCCCCCACCACATTAAGATCCCTGCCAGCAGGAAATTAGAACGTTCAGCTTTCTGACTGTATATAAGTAACGGGGTCACTTCTTCCATGGTGAACAGTCAGTTTTCACTGTCCTCTTTAGGAAGACTCTGTAAATGTCAGCCTATGCTTCAGGCCAGTTAGTAGCAGTGGAGGATGACCAAATGAAGGAGGGAGGGAGACAGCTTTAGTGGAGAAGGGTGGAGCAGTGCTGGTTAAGATGGAAGGGGTAGTGCAGGCTGTTCGCATAGGTATAGTGTAAATTGTGCGGGCGGGATAGTGCAGGCTGTGCAGGGAGGGATAGTGCAGGATTTCCGAGGAGGGATAGTGCTGGCTTTCTGAGGAGGGATAGTCCAGGCTGTCCGGGGAGGGATAGTGCTGGCTGTCTGAGGAGGGATAGTGCCTGCTCTCCAGGGAGGGAGAGTGCTGGCTGTCTGAGGAGGGATAGTGCAGGCTGTCTGGGAAGGGAGAGCGCAGACTGTCCGAAGATGGATAGTGCTGGCTGTCTGAGGAGGGATAGTGCCTGCTGTCCGGGGAGGGAGAGTGCTGGCTGTCTGAGGAGGGATAGTGCCTGCTGTCCGGGGAGGGAGAGTGCTGGCTGTCTGAGGAGGAATAGTGCAGGCTGTCCGGGGAGGGAGAGTGCTGCCTGTCCGAAGAGGGATAGTGCAGGCTGTCTGGGAAAGGAGAGTGCAGGCTGTCCGGGGGGGGAGAGTGCTGGCTGTCCGAGGAGGGATAGTGCCTGCTGTCCGGGGAGGGAGAGTGCAGGCTGTCCGGGGAGGGAGAGTGCTGGCTGTCCGAGGAGGGATAGTGCAGGCTGTCTGGGAAGGGAGAGTGCAGGCTGTCTGGGAAGGGAGAGCGCAGACTGTCCGAAGATGGATAGTGCTGGCTGTCTGAGGAGGGATAGTGCCTGCTGTCCGGGGAGGGAGAGTGCTGGCTGTCTGAGGAGGGATAGTGCCTGCTGTCCGGGGAGGGAGAGTGCTGGCTGTCTGAGGAGGAATAGTGCAGGCTGTCCGGGGAGGGAGAGTGCTGCCTGTCCGAAGAGGGATAGTGCAGGCTGTCTGGGAAAGGAGAGTGCAGGCTGTCCGGGGGGGGAGAGTGCTGGCTGTCCGAGGAGGGATAGTGCCTGCTGTCCGGGGAGGGAGAGTGCAGGCTGTCCGGGGAGGGAGAGTGCTGGCTGTCCGAGGAGGGATAGTGCAGGCTGTCTGGGAAGGGAGAGTGCAGGCTGTCCGGGGAGGGAGAGTGCAGGCTGTCTGGGAAGGGAGAGTGCAGACTGTCCGAAGAGGGATGGTGCTGGCTGTCCGGGGAGGGATAGTGCAGGCTGTCCGGGGAGGGAGAGTGCAGGCTGTCCAGGAAGGAAGAGGGCAGGCTGATCTGCTCAAGCGGGCATTGGTCATGCAATTGTTTGGGGGAGTGGCTGTCTGAAAAGTGATGGTGGCAGAGCGAAGCGTCTAAAGCAGTAATTTTCAAACTCAGGGTTGCGACCCGCGGTTGGTTAACAGGCGGGTGTCAGGAGGGTCGCAGGGCCCTTGATTGCGGCGTTCCCGATCACGGGAAGACGGGCACAACAGCCGCGACGAACCTTTAAAAATGTCGGCCACGTAGGCTTTCAGAATTCTGGCTGTCCCGCGCATGCGTTCCCCTTCATCAGCGCACAAGCCCGGAACCCAGCAAGGCAGACCGCCCCCTCCAGAGGTCAGCACACCGATCCAGGAGCAGATTGTTTCAAACATCGATGGAGTCTTCACTCAAGGAGCGATGGCAGAGAGCAGTACTCTGACGTCCCGTGCTTCGAAAGGTTTTGGACTCTGAAGTTTGGAATTCCACCTCCAGTCTGGGAGCACTTGCACTTGTTGTGGGCATTCTTCTCCTGAAACGATTGATTGGTTGTCATGCCAATGGCTGCACGAGCAGTTCAGGGCATGCTTGCCTTTGGCAGCTGCCAAGCCCTCCCCAGTAAGTGATTAAGATGCCGGTCGTCCTGAAACTGATATGAGATTGAGATCATGAAGTGGCTGGCACAATTCAGTGTAGATGTCTATTGCTGAGCGTGACAAATGTTGAATTCTTTACCCGTCAGTCTGGCCTCAATAAAACTCGAGATGGATTTGTAGGCATAGTATTATTTATTTTTAACCAACTTGCAAGTCTGACTCGCTTCTCAGGGACACAGAACCAGTCTCCTGGACCCCTTGGAAACGAATGAGGTCCGAGACAAAGGGATCGCTGCAAATACATTCAAATGGCATCAAGTTTCACATACATGATTCCCATAGGTCATCCTATACCCCTCCTGACCTGGCCGTACATCCTAATTGGCTCACTTCTCATTCTTTAACCCTGGCCTCTTGTTACCCAGCATCCTTTTCCCATCCTCTACCAGACACCCCTCCCCCTTCCTTGCCATGCTTTCTGAAATCCTTTGTCTGTGAACTCACTAGAATTAGACCAGCCTACATCTACATTACTGTAACTAATATATTTAAACTAACTATTTGATATCACATTCGTCATTCCCTCCTTTTATCATTTCATGCTAACCTATCTATTCAATCAGTAGCTACGACCCCTCATCTAAAAAGATTTGTCACTGCATTTCCAATTCCTGTTGCTTCATCTGCTGCACCCTCGTGGATCCTAACAGCCAACATTCTAGGGGCGTCTATCTGTTCCAGTGCACCCCGCATTCTACCCATCGCGCATTTAAGGATGGCCAGGCCCACAAAGATGCAGCCGAGTACCACTGCTAAATACATGGCCATATTTAGCAACCAGTCCTTCCAACCTCCAAATTCCCAGTTACCCCAAGAGCCAGGGTCCTGCATTCCATCCAGGAGATCCCGTATGCGATCCATAAATTTAGTGATGTTAGCGGTTAGGTCTTGAACTCCCATGATACACTTGCCCTGCACTATGGCGCATACCCCACCCTCACAGGCCAGAAGATAGTCAAGAGCATACCGGTTCTGCATTGCAAACAACCGCAGCTGAGACAATTCCTTGGTTATTGCCCCGAGGGCTCCCAAGGTTTCGTTTCCCAGGATGGTAAGGCCACAAATAAAATAATTCCTATCGCTGACCGCCAAGGAACCCCCCACACCTCCCAGTCAAGACGCTCAGAATTCCCCACCCGGCTGAGTGGCCCCGGTTGGGTGCGAGAACCTGAGGTTTTTTCCAGTTCTCTCAGAATTCAGCTGAGACTGCCCAGCGTGCTAACTGATTATGCAGCATCCACGCCGAGGGGCAGGGGACTGTGGTAGGGACTAGAGTCCCGATAGCAATTTGGAGGGGAAATGGGAATGACAAAACATTGGTCGCTGTGCCATTTAAAAAAAGTAGTATCCTTGCTCCGTGTACAGGCTAGCATCACAATCAGTATATCGGTTGCGCAGGGATTCCCCCAGTAGCCCAGTTTATCCAGCTTTGGAATGCCCATTCGGGCCTCCCAGCAATGCGGAAAGCCCTAGTCCCAACAGTGACATGAGAGACATTCGCCCAGCCACAAAGAAGCTGGAGGCCGGCATTCAATGGAACGCAGGTGGTGTTGTAACAAACGCATTGGCCAGACGCCTGAGTGATATGACACCTCCTGTCCGTACAGGTGGGGAACAGACATGTTATATTCGTTTCCACCTCTACCAGCAAACAGCCATACCCGTCACTGCTGAAACAATTCTCGTACGACTGGGAGTCCCTATTGGGAGTGAAGTGGCTAGGTATGTACGCCCTCCACCGTTGCAGCCTATCATACTGTGAGTGGGAATTATCCCGAGGAAGGGGAAGGCAAATAGCCGGTGGTGCTGAACCCGGATCGTAAGGAAGAGTGACTTGCTCGGGCAGTGGCTCGGAACGCTGACAATGAACCACCGTTTGGGGAGTGCCCCAAAGCGATGAAACAGAAAATAACCTAGACACCGCTGCGAGGTTCGGGTCGCAGACAACCCGTCCCTGGCCATACAAGTGGTGGGAAATCTGGTAGAAGAGATTCATACTACCCGGGTTTTTCTCAGTCTGGGCCCTAAATGAATTAAGTGTATCTCCTGATAACCTACGTTCTAGTTGTACTCCCCTCCTTACACGCCCCGTCCTCTCTCTAGTCCCCCTCTCTCTCTCACAACCTCTTCCTACCCTCTCCTGATGGTCTTATTTTACCTTTATGGCACCAATCTTAACACATCCAAAATCAAATTTACATGTATTCCAAAAACAAGGCAATGTCCATGTAATGTTCCCTTCCCATCGCCGGGACCGGTGCAATTGCGTCATGGGTCCTGCTTTGTCCGTTAACCTGATGACCTTCCATGGGTCGATACCATGTCCTCATATATGGGGGCAGCGCAGAACATCACCTCTGCATAAACAAAATGTCCTTGTAGTTTGGTTGGGGTTACAGATGTAGATGATATTTCCCTTTTCCATGTCCGTCGCCGATGTCACTCCAAGCGAGGCGAGGCCGAAGATTACACAGGCGGTGCGCAGCCACCCCATCATGCTTCACACCTGTAAAACAGCGCTGGGGAAGGGAGGCAGGTTAGTAACCGACCTTTTTACAGTGGTAGAGGTGGACCCAATTTTACAGTGGTGGAGGTGGACCCAAGCACTCCGCCCCTCCACTTTAACTGCTGTGGGGGTGGTAAGGAGAACTTGAAAGGGCCCTTCCCATCGCGGCTCCGACCCTTTCCGAGTCCAATTTTTGACAATGACATAACTACCGGGCTGCACTGGAAGTGAGCTAGGTAATGGGGGCGGTGGCGGGTGAGCCGCGTGGACCTGGCCATGGAGCTCCTTGAGGACCTTAGTGAGGGCTAGAACATAGGTGGTCATCTCTTCAGTCATATGGTGAAACTGAACCAGTCTGGGAACATGCAGGCTCCAGGGAGTTCTAATGGGACTGCCATAAAGGATCTCGGCAGGAGACAGCCGGGCCGGTCCCGCAGGTGTAACCCGCAGCTGGAAGAGGGCAACGGGGAGCAACTTAAGCCATGTCAGTTCCGTGTCTGCTCTTAATTAGGCAATTTAGTTTTGAGGGTCTGATTGTGTCTCTCAACCAACCCGGCCACCTGCGGTCTGTACGCACAGTGTAACTGCTGGCGTATGCCCAACTGGGAGCAAAACTCCTTGTTAATATATCCAATAAAATGAGGCCCGTTATCAGAACTTAACTGAACTGGTATACCGTACCGGGGAATGATTTCCCGCATCAGAACTTTAACCCACAGTAGCAGCTTCATTATCGGTAGTCGGATACGCCTCGACCCATCTGCTGAACACATCCACAATGACCAAAACATATTTATAACATTGACACCTTTCTAACTCAATGTAATCCATTTGGAGCATCTCAAAGGGACCATTGGGCAACGGGGTTTGCCCCATCCCACAAGGAATACCTTTGCCGGTGTTATATTGCTGACAAATCAAACACCGATTACTGATACTCTGGGCCAACCCCTGCATTTTAGGGTGCCACCAAGTGTCCAGCAACAAATCACTAGTCCCCCGAGCCCCACGATGAGTTGCAAAGTGTACACATTCGATGACCCATAAAGCCAGTACATCAGACATACAAGTCTGATGTGCTGGCATGGTCCATAAAGAGGAAACAGAATCATATGTACAACCTAACCTTTCCACATTTGTTTATCACTCTCAGGCGCGTCCTCCTGTAACCTTATGACGTCTTGGATGGTTGGCATTGGCTTGTCAGAAGCAGACCTATTTATAGCAGATCGGTTAGTCTGACTTAACATTTTAGGCACCATCACTTGCTGAATTTGTGCGGCTGTCCGCGCTGCACAATCTGCTCGTTCATTACCAACGTCAACTGGGGTCTTACCATTTGTATGGGCAGCACATTTAATGACGGAAATCTGCGCGGGCATAAGGAGGGCCTGCAGTAGGTCATTAACTAAACCCCGGTGGGATATTTCCATGCCAGCCGAGGTAAGGAATCCCCTTCTTCCAGAGCTATCCGAAGTCATGAACTACCCCGAAGGCGTATCGGGAGTCAGTGTAAATATTTACCCGACGATCTACCCCAAGTATACATGCACGGGTAAGGGCAAGAAGTTTGGCTTGTTGGGCTGAATAAGGGGTCTGAAAAGCGGCCGCTTCTAGGATCAGACCATCCTGATCTATGCTTGCATAACCGGACAATCTCCGGCCAGTGGGGCTTACTAATGCACTGCCATCAACATACATAATCATGTCAGGTTGTTCTAACGGAATATCACTCAGATCGTCCCTTATTGTGGTAGTTTCCTGAATCAAGGCTAAACAGTCGTGGCCAGGTGCGTCTTCATGGACATGGGGACCGCTAAGAAAACAGGCTGGATTGATAGTGGTACAGTATTTAAATGTCAGACGTGGATTGTTCAAAAGGTATATTTCATACCTATTCTGACGAGCTGCGGTAAGATGCTGAGTCTGCAGTTGCCCCAGTAGTTTAATGACCGAGTGGGAGCTATACACCGTAATATCCTGTTGGAGAGTTATATTGGCAGCAGTGTGCAAACTATTGTATATCGCTGCCAAGATCTGGGTGCAAACAGGGTGGCCCAACGCCACTGGATCAAGTTTGGAAGAGTAATATGCTACGGGCCGGTGCTTGTCCCTATGTTGCTGGGTGAGTACCGCTGTTGAACATCCTTCCAGAACAGTACAGTATATCTGGAACGGTCGGTCGTACAAGGGCCTATCGAGGGCCAGTGCTTGTAACAAGGCCTGCTTCAGGCAACGGAAGGCTTCGAGTGCCTCGGTGGTGAGAGTAAAATTCCCCCCTTCACTAGTGTAAGGCGTCAGCAGCTTTGTATAGACAGCGATGTTTGGTATCCACTGCCGACAATAATTCACCATACCCAGCCAATGACGGACCTCCTTGGCCGTGGTAGGGGCGGGGAATTGGCATAATGATTCAATCCTACTGGGTTCGAGACTTCTTTCTGTGGCTGTAAGTAAAACTCCTAAGAACTTGACCTTTGTCTGAGCCACCAGGACCTTTGATTGTGAAACAACATAACCCAACGAGGATAGGTGGTTTAATAACTGGATCACATCATCCCTGTTACTGGGCTCGTCAGGACTCGCTACCAATATGTCATCTACATCCTGCACTAGAGTGGAACCATGCTCCAATGTCAAGGCCTGGAGTTGGGTCTGCAGATATCTGGAGAAGAGCGTAGGTGAGTTGACGAACCCCTGAGGCAGTCTGGTCCAGGTATACTGCTGTCCATTGTAAGTGAAGGCAAACAAATATTGGCTTTCAGATGCGAGTGGAAGGGCAAAGCATGCTGAAGGTCAATTATGGCGAAGACCCGGGCTCGAGCTGGAATTTGAGCCAGTATGTGGGCAGGATTAGGGACGAGAGCATGTAACTGCTGTGCGATGGCATTGATTGAACGTAAATCCTGTACTAATCGGTACTGGTCTGGTTTGGCTGATTTAGGCACAGCAAGTATGGGGGTGTTACATTCTGATTGGCAAGGGACCAAAATACCCTGTTACAACAGCTCTCGGATTAATTTGTCTATAGATGGGGCAGCTTGGGGTTTCAGGGGGTATTGCCGAATGGAAGGCAGCTTTACATGGTCCTTAATCGTTACCTTAATGGGTGTAACATTTGTCTTTTCCACTTGTGATGGGTATTCCGCCCAGACCTGTGGATTGACATATTCCAAAATGTCACGTCCCCGGTGATGCTGAAGTCGAGTGTTAATCTTTTCAGGGACCTCAAAATATTTTATGGAAGTGCCGTCTGGCGTGACTTGAAGTGCGTACTCTGTTGGATCTGAATGATCCACTGCCCTCCTTACCATAAGCCCCAGATCCTTGGCATGGTACTGGTCGTGGACCTGACGTGTAATATGAGGGCCTACAGGAGCTGACTGTGGCCATAAATGTGGTGGTATTGTAACAAAATCGGCTGTACCTTCTTTTCCCGTGACTGTGGCTGTAACCTTGACTGGCCATTCGGTCCCAATTAACGGCCGGTATTTGTCCTCCAACTCCCTATTTTGTCCGGTTCTGTCATAGGCCAGGGTAACGTGATGCAGTGAATGTTCAATGTCTAACGTCCACCACTGGGGAGTGATAGAAATATAGCACTGTTGTCTCATCCTCCATGATTGAACCGTTACCCCTTCGTCTCCGCACTCTAGCTGTAGCTGGAAGATCCACAGTAAATCTCGGGCCAACAATTTTACAGTCCAATCCAATAGTCACCACAAACTGATGATCCTCAGACTTATTCTCGTAAGTGACTGTCACAGATTCAGAAATAGGATACTCACACACCTGTCCTTGGAACCCCGACAAATGCTGGGTGTGGTCGGATAGTGGTAGTCGAAGTTCTGATTGCACCGAAGACATGGCTGCTCCAGTGTCAATTACAAATGGGCAGTATTGATCTCCTATCTGCAGAGAAATAATAGGTTCCCTGTCTGATTGGAGAGTCCTTATGACTAAATTAGCTAGTCAATCCTGTGTTGGGAAAGGGTTTGCCTGGGAGAAGTCAGTGTATCTCGTCTGTCCTCCCCTTGGTGGGTACCCCTCCTTTGGGTCGGGTTGTCTCCTTCTGCTGCCCGTCTTTTAAAGGGGCATTCCTGTTGCCAGTGATCTGCACGGCCGCAATTAAAACATGCATTGTTCCCTCTATATCTGCCCCGTCCTCTTTTCCCAGGAGACCAATGGCCCCTCAGAGGGGGCGGCAGTTGTAAAGCTGTTGGTGCATATGGTGGGCCATAAAATGGAGCTGAGGGTCCATTTGGGTGGGTTTGATATCCTACCTCATGTTGATCCACCCACCCAAGGTCACAATATTGGGGTTCCAGCTGGTAAGCCACCGTTTCTGCAGCTGGTTGGGGTCTCAGATCATCCTTTTTCATTACATACTCAATCTTAATCTTTGTAACTGAGCCTCCTTTCTGGCCTACACCTTCCTTCCAATAAAATCTGACTGCCCTGGTCATCTGAGAAGGGTCGTTCTCTATCCAATTCATGTTATTACATTTCACGGCAGTAGAAAGGTGGTAGGCAATGCATTAACATAGCACAATATTGAGGGGAATTCTGACCATTTTGTTATGGCAAGTCGCCTGACTGCCCAAGGTAGATTTCATTAAAACTTTACAGAAATTCCTCTGGCTCTTCAGTCTTTTTAGGTTTGAGGTCTAAGATAGCAGAAATGTTTATGGGCTTTTGAAATGTGACATTCAACACATTCAGAATTTGTGCCCGTCTATCATCGTCCAAAGCATGGGCTTGCTGAAGTGCGGCGTGGCTAGCATAATTCAAGTGATTGAGATGATTGCGGTACTATGCTGGGGTTAAAACCTGCTGGACTAGGGCCCAGAGATCCCTAGAATCAGCTTGATAAACTGAGATGGTAGTTGTCAGATAATCCACGAAAGCAGCAGGAGATTTCTTCCTGTCTGGGATTGCAGCCAGAATAGCCATCATCTCACTGGATCTCCATGGGAAATAAACGTCTATTGTGGGCTGGGCGGCCGCCGTTACAGCATCAGGGTTTGGTATTTTCCTAATCGGCAACTGTCTCAGAGTCTCACTAGGGGGCGCTCTAGCGGATTCCTCTGGCTCTTCAAAGACTTCGACGTCCTTCCCTGCCACTAGGGGGAGCTCCACCTCCTCAGAACCATTCCCATCCTATTTCTTTGTTCTCATACTTTTCTGTCCTACCATATCAGTCTGAAGGGATCCAGGTGGTATGCGTGATTGTTTCTGGATAGGATCAGGCCCCTCTCTCATTGTCCGAGATCGGGTCCTAGAGCTAACTGGGCTCATTGAACAGAGCTCCCCTTCTCTAACAGACAGTGAAGATGCTGAAATAGGACCCAAGCTATCAACCAAAGGGGCTGGAGAGGCTGGCATGATTTGAATCTGGGGAGCAGTGACTGGATATAAATTATGATACCCTGGTGGTTCCGGAATTACTGCAGACAATGCTACTGGTGCAGTTTGGACTCTAGCTGACATGGTCCAATTTTCTAGGTCCTCATCTGCTTCTGTCAATGCAAGGCCAGCCATTGAACTACATAGCCCATTTTTTTTACTCAAGTCCACCCTCTCTTTACTTGCGCGTTTTTTGAATGCACACTCCTTTTTCAAGATCTCCAGAGTTTTCTGGTTTCCCCCCTTCACTAATTGGAATTCCCATTTTAAGGGAATTTTCTTGCCAACTTGATAACATGATCTTATCTCTTTCCTCTTGACAATATTGTCTCCATAATCCAATTAATTATTTTGCTTTCATACTTTGGCTCTTTTTCCAGATTTTTCCCTGAATTTTCTTCATGATGTCCTGGTCTTTAGTGCCCCCTAGTGGCCATTCGTCGCCCAATTTGTTCCTTAAGGTTGCTGACATGTTCCTAAAATCTCTCGCTTTATCTGGATAAATATCACATAATATTTGCAATGGCGTGCCTGGATCATTCGTGTTATCCAAGCAATTCCCCATAATCTCAAACTAGTCCTTAAGACTGCGTTTTTTCGCCACTACAGTCCAAGGATACAATTTTAGCTTAATCAACTATAGTTTCCAAAACACTCACACATGGAATTAAATCAATTCCAAAACACACACACCTGGAATTAAACCATCATCCGATGTCCCATCAATTCCAAAACTACACACATATGGAATTAAACCATCAATTTTGATGTCTCATCAATCCCTAAACTACGCACATATGGAATTAAACCATCAATTTTGATGTCCCATCAATTCCAAAACTAACCCATAACCGAACCATCAATTATGAAATCCTATCAGTTAAATTTTCTAATCCCCAGACTGACCTTTGATTTTGTCGAGACGATCTTTCCGTACCAACCGCGAGTGACCAGACCAATCAGACCATAAGAAGAGGGGAAAATCAATGCGCGGTCATTTTCCAGCTACACATTGTGGGCCCTTTTCCAATTTCCTTGTCCAAAATCAGTCTAATTCTGATTTCGCGGTTGGTCGGTAACTGTCTGGAGAAATCCCGGGTTTCGGTCACCAAATGACAAATGTTGAATTCTTTACCCGTCAGTCTGGCCTCAATAAAACTCGAGATGGATTTGTAGGCATAGTATTATTTATTTTTAACCAACTTGCAAGTCTGACTCGCTTCTCAGGGACACAGAACACAGAACCAGTCTCCTGGACCCCTTGGAAACGAATGAGGTCCGAGACAAAGGGATCTCTGCAAATACATTCAAATGGCATCAAGTTTCACAAACACGATTCCCATAGGTCATCCTATACCCCTCCTGACCTGGCCGTACATCCTAATTGGCTCACTTCTCATTCCTTAACCCTGGCCTCTTGTTACCCAGCATCCTTTTCTCCTCCTCTACCAGACACCCCTCCCCCTTCTTTGCCATGCTTTCTGAAATCCTTTGTCAGTGAACTCACTAGAATTAGACCGGCCTACATCTACATTACTGTAACTAATATATTAAACTAACTATTTTATATCACATTCGTCAAAGCGCTGCAACCCAAACTCCTTTGTGAGATTCCAGAACACTTGTGCACTTAGACTGCCTGGTGCCATTGTGAATAACAGTTTGCACTGAGTTCAGAAGGAGGTCATTTGGCCCATCGAGTCTGCACCAACCCACTTAAGCCCTCACTCCACCCTATCCCCGTAACCCAAAAACCCCTCCTAACCTTTTTGGACACTAAGGGCAATTTAGCATGACCAATCCTCCCAACCTGAATGTCTTTGGACTGTGGGAGGAAACTGGAGCACCCGGAGGAAACCCACGCAGACACGGGGAGAACGTGCAGACTCCGCACAGACAGTTACCCAGCAGGGAATCGAACCTGGGACCCTGGTGCTGTGAAGCCACAGTGCTAACCATTATGCTACCGTGCTGCCCCAAGTGGAATCACTCCCACTTCCACGCTGGCCACCAAACGTAGTCTTCAGAATGGAAGCTTCCGCCCTTTGTTCTTTTACCACCATCCTCTATTTGAACTACTTAAAAGCGATTGCATTTCTAACTTCTCACAATTCTGATTAAACATCACAATGTGAAACCCTTAACACTGTTTCTTTCTCCATCAATGCTGCCATACCCCTTGGGGATTTCCAACAGTTACTGTTTTTATTTCAGATTTCCAGGCAGTATTTTGCCTTCCCTTTAAACTAGTAAGATCTAAAATAAATACAAACAGCCAAAGTATATACAAAACATGAAAGGAGAGCATAGGAAAGAATAAAGTAAGAGAGGACATTGATGACAAGGGAATATATTGAGTTATGTAACAGGTATGTAAAATGCTGTAAAAACATAAAATGCAGTCCTGGTCCCCATAATATATGAGAATGCTAGCAGAAATGTGTGGGTATATATATCAGAAAAGGATTGACAAGTTGTGCATTTGTTTGAAAAAAGAAGACTGAGAGGTGACCTAATCGAGGTTTTTTGAATTATTAAAGGTCTAATAGTGTGGAGCAGACAGAATATTTTGGGCCAGAACTTCCATGAGGTGGCAATCACCATCAGATTGCCACTCTGCTGCCTTATACTTACCTCAGTCTGGAGCTACAGATTGCTCAATGAGACTTCCGACCCAAGCCTGATGAGAAATGTGCAGAGTACCTAGTTTCCAAATCCTTCTTGTGCAGGGCAGTAGCATCAGAAGAAGAGAAGCCACATCCCCTTTTTATGGCACTAGCTGCTGTAAACCAGGTAAATTTAAAGGTCTTGGCCGCATTGAGAAGCCTGAGAGAAGGTAAGTGTTTCAGGGGCTAGAATGGTCAGGGGATGTGTCAGGATCAGGAGCTGCAATTTGGAGGGGGCGTCAGGTGGTCTGGCGGAGGGGCTCGGGTGGTTAGGAAGTCAAGGGAGGCTGGTGGGTGGTCAGGGGAGGGTAGTCAGGGTGTTGGGGTATTTGCCGGTTTGGGAGAATGGTCAGGGAGTGGGGGGATAGTCAGAGGGGGTGGGAGTGTATTTGGGATGTCAGCTGTTTGAGAGGGCGGCCGATCTGTCAGGAGGCTATTCATGGTTTTGGTTGGGGAGTCAGCATGTTTGGAGGGTGGTTGAGTGTCAGGCGGGTAGTTGGTTTGTTGGGAGGGTAGTTGGTGTGTCAGGAGGATAGCCGATGGGTCAGGAGGGGGTCGGGGTGTTGGGAATGTAGTTGGGTATCAGGATGGTCATTGAGGGTGTAAGTGGAGGTTGGGAGGTGGTCAGGATCCAGGATTTTCCTTGAAAATGGCAAAATGCAGTGGCGGGCGTAAAAAACCCAGCTTTCAACCCGCCGACCTCAATGGCAGGTTTTCGTGCCATATCATGTCCTTTGACATTATTAATTGTTCATCCATGAGGATCACACCAAGTCATTGACGGGTGGCCTCTGATTCATCCAGCCTGCATTGACCTCAGAGCTCCTCAACTCCAGGTGCCATATTTAAAGGACACCCCTAATCAGTGTTCTCACTGTGCTTCGTAAAGCTTCATGAAACAAATTGGTATGCAGCACCTACATTTGGTGATACCTCACTGAAGCACCTATTGGATGCAGTGGACACCCACCACTATGTATTCTACCCCTGCTCTAGCCGTAGGAGTTCCAGTAAAGTCACTAATTCAGCTTGGGAGGTGGTTGCAACAGTGGTCAGTGCCAATACCCTGCAAAAAAGGCCAGCCACCCAATGCAGGAAGAGGATAAATGATCTCCTCTATTCTGCCAGGGTAAGCCATTCATCTCAGCACTCTCGACTCACACTCACAAGCCCATCACACATTCTCAAGGATCACACTCGCTGCGACCTCAAGGATCATTACCACTTATTCTCACGTAGCCTCACATCTCCATATTGCCTCATCTCCTCTAGGGCCTGCCTCATATTCCTGTTGATGGCACCACCCGCCACTCACATATGTGCCCTTGCATTCATCTTACTCACACTCTCTCCATCTGCCTTCATGCAGGGCAAGCTGGCTCACAATAAGAGAGAGAAGACCCACACAAGTGGAGGGCTTGTCTAGATCAAGGTTCAGTCACACTGGCCGGAGAGGACGTGAACCATGCCTGCACTGACAGTGAGGTCAGTGAAGCACACACAAATGAGGATCCTGCACTACAACACCCATCAGACAACCATGCTGTGAGTAATTTCTCCTGTTTCAGAGTACCCTGGCATACACTAATTATCTCTCCTTTCTTTCACAAGCATAGGAGGAAAACTTCCAAGGTCAGCCAGGAGCCAGGTCATTGATTCCAGAGGAGACCTCAGATGTGGGTTCTAAGGACAGCAACATTGAAGACCAATCACAGCGCTCACTACACCCTTCACCGGCGCAAAGACGCACACCTCGGTGATATCTAGTTCTAGAGCAGCATCGGGCTCACAATCTGATGGACACAGCGTCCAATTTGATCCCGAGTAGGTCTACTGGAGTCCAGGAAACTGCTGAGACCAAGTCAGATGATGAACCTCCAGACTCGGTCCTAAATCAGTTGCTGGAGCTCCAAAGACAAGTACGGGAACATCAGGAAGTGATGTCAGCTGCACTCTTCAGATTGCAAGGTACAATTGAGGAGTCCATCTGCATTCAATCCAAATTGATCACATCAGCATGCCAATGCACCAAGGTCAAAAATGGTAGGATGGTGCCACCATTGAGACCTTGGTCCAGGACATTGGTTGCCGAAGCGGCACTCCATCGCTGAGGCACTTGGTGACATCCATCAATGTCAATGTGAAAGAGGGACAAGGTATCTTGCTCACTCCACTTGCCCCTTTCTCTCTCAACGAGTCAGCCAATGGTCCTTAGGGCACTGACAGGGAGGAGGACGAGCAAATCAACACACAGAGCCACCCACCCAGGCGACTCTGGGAGTGTCTGGCTGATCCAAATCCCTCTTCTTGTGACCCCAAATTCTCCGGCTCCACAGGCCAAGGGAAGTGCACCTGTCCCACAGCAGGGCACCCAAAGCAGGCTGGACCCACCACATCACGGCCCTCCAGAGGACCCTTGCCAAGGTCATCACAGACAACATAGTGTAGAAGTCAGCAGGCTTCCTCCATCTCTGCTGTGGATATATTGGGAGCACCAAGACGTAGCAGCAGAGTAAGAAAAGTAAAGAAGATATAGTTGCACAATCTGGGCATGGGTGTTAACCATTTGTGTATAATGTTCACAAATGTATGTACATTCGCAATCATTTCATGTCTCCTTGTCTGTGCCTCCTCAACATAAGCTGTGTTAATGTCAATCAGGTGTGAAACCTTGGTTCTTGCACAAACAAATGCAAATTGCCTGCCCCCTAGATCTCTTTTCTGTGCAGTGTGTTATCATCTGACCGCAGTGATTGTTTCAACGTCACTCTCCATTTCAATTACGCCTGCACATTAATGTAAAGTGCGGTTGCTGCAAGAAACTTGAACACATGCATCACAGGGTCCCTTGATTTGCTTTATTGGTTCTGCACCATTCAGACAGAGGGGTCCCCTGATCATGTATGCATTCTTGAGAGGAGAACATGCAGTGTTTAAGGGAAGAGTTGATCATGCTTGCAAAAGGCTCATTTACTCTCAACTCCATCTACCGTTGTCTCTCAGCAGGGTCTCGATGATATGAGGCTCTTTATAGATCTTATGTGTGCTGACTTCAACCAAACAGGTGTCCGGCATTCACAGGTGCAATATGCTGTTCTCAGCTAAAAGTCAGACCACCTTGCCACCTCAGGCTGATGAAGCATTGGCACACTTGAGTGCAGGCACTGAGACATGCAACCTTGAGCGTTCACAACCCTGAATTTGTAACTATTGCAGGGAGAAGGGTCTCTTCACCATATTGCTGGACAGCGATATTTTTCCTGTCGCCTTAACTCAGGTGACTGAAGTAGTTTCTAAATGTTAATCTCTGAACGCCACAACAGCCTATAGGCATACAGTGGAATTCCACAATGTTGCTTCTCACAAAGTGCCCAGGAGCAATGGGATAGGAGTAAGGCTCCTCGTAAGCAAAGACCTGTGCCCTTGAGGGTTTCATATTGTCTGATCATCTTCTAGTTCATAGGGGCAAGAGCTGACCATATGGACACACTAGATGTATGTCAGAGGAGGCATGCAGCCAGCTGTCTGGCCTTGTCATTCTCAGGTATCCCACCTCCATTGTAGAGTTGAGATTAATGCAATTCAGGAACCTTGACTGACACTGCAGCATGGTGGCTGCACTGCTGCCTCCCAGCACCACGGACCTGGGTTCAATTCCGACTTTGGGTGACTGTGTGGAGCTTGCACATTATTTCCGTGTCTGCGTGGGTTTCCTCCGGGTGCTCAGGTTTCCTCCCACAGTCCAAATATGTGCAGGTTAGGAGGATTGGCCATGCTAAATTGCCCCTTAGTGTCCAAAGGTTAGGTGGGGTTATGGAGATAGGGCGGGGAGTTGGGCCTAGGTACGGTGCTCTTTCAGAGGGTCGGTGCAGACTCGATAAGCTGAATGACCTCCTTCTGCACTGTCGAGATTCTACGCGAGTGTTATTTCAGAGACCGTGCCACACCCGACTGAGTCATCTGTAAGTGCAGTTAAACCAGCAGCATTTAATTGTCTCTTTTGACCCAAATATAATGTTTAAGTCTCGCCATTGATGTAACACATTGTGCGTGGCTACCTTAGTCACTATGGATCTCATTAAAGAAGTTTATTTGATTCGTTCATGGGATGTGTGTGTCACTGGCTGGGCCAGAATTTATTGCCCATCCCTGAGGGCATTTAAGAGTCAACCACATGGCTGTGGATCTGGAGTCACATGTAGGCCAGACCAGGTAAGGACGACAGATTTCCTTCCCTAAAGGACATTAGTGAACCAGGTGGGTTTTTATGACAATCGACAATGGTTTCATGTTCACCTTTGGACTTTTAATTCCAGATGCTTTTTTATTGAATTCAAATTTCACCATCTGCCATGGCGGGATTCGAACCCAGGTCCCCAGAGCATGACTCTGGGTCTCTGGATTACTAGTCCAGCGACAATACCACTGCCTCCCCGTCTTTTCAGATGGAGGGCATGCAGCTAATGTCCCACTGATGATCATGCAAATGCCCATGCATGTTGTTGGGTGCTGTTGGATTGGAGAGCTGGATGAACATGTGAGGATGCAGCACATCCTTGAGGTAGCACCTCATCTCAGGATGAACACGTGCTGGTAAGGCGTCTGCATCCTTCAAAGCATTAGGGCAATATGAGGGAGCTGTGCAACAATGCAGTGTCATCTGGAAACACGTGGCAGAAATTAGAGGAGTAGCAATGATCATGTTCCTGCTGGCCCTTGATGGAGGAAGGTCCTCGGTGCATCTCGTCATGCTCATCCTGGAATCTGCTAGCAATGAGAACCTCGCGAGCCTGCATGCCTCATCTGGCCTGTGAAATGACCTCTTTACCTGCCTCCTCGGCTTCCAGGAACTCATCAACATCATCCCCTTCGAAGTCCTCACTGGAGGAAATGTGCAGCTCCTCCATCTCCTCATCTGCAACGTCCTTCTCCCTTTGCAGTGTTAGGTTGTGTTGCATGTAGCAAGCCACAATGATGCAGGACACCCTCGAAGGAGTGAATTGGAGTGCTCTGCCAGATCTGTCCAGGTATCGTAATTGCATTTTCAGGATCCCTATGGTGTGTTCCACCAAAGTCCAGATTGTGGAATGAGCCTCGTTATAACTTCTTTCTGCTGGGGCCTGAGGCCAATGCACGATCGTCCTCATCCACAACCTTTGAAAGTAACCCTTGTCCCTGAGGAGCAAACCCTGCATCCTTTGTGGTCCCTGAAAGCTGTTAGGGATCAGAGACCTACAGAGGATGTATGAGTTGCTAATGCTTCCAGAGTATCTGGCGCAATCCTGCATGACACGTTTGTCATGGTCACACACCAGCTGAATATTGAGCGAGTGGAAGAATCTGCAGTTGACGCCAGATGTTGCCAGAGAGCCTTTAGAGCCTTATGAGTATATTTGATGGCACGTTGTATCTGTGAGAATACAGAAATCTCAGCAAAAGCCTAGTGCCCTTATGCCCTGGCTTGCCTCAACTCTGTCAAGGTTGACAAAACTGTGGGCCTTGGCAAAAATGCTTCTGTGACCTCTTGGATGCATTTGTGGGTGAAGGTTTGCCAAATTACCACATAGTTCTGTAGTTTAATATGACTCTGGTAAATTTGAAGGCTGCAAACAAGGGGTAAACATTAGGGGAGCAATCTTTGAGAGGTCAGTGGTGCTTGAATGGGCAGAATTGCTTCACTTGCCTCACTCCATGCATGTCAATGGAACTGCTGCTAACCTGTCTCGGGGTGGCAGTGGCCTCCGTTTCGATGTCATATTTCAGTTGGGTGCCTGTTTAATGCCCCACCTCCCCAGTCATGTGTTTCTGTGCAATCATCAGGCCCAGTGGAACCCTTTTCTCGCAGCCGCTTCCCTTCACTCATCTTAGCTTGCTCCTTCCCTTGTGAAGCACTTGCATCATGATCCCTTCCATTCACTCAGTCCTGGCTTTCTCCTTCCCCAGTGGAGCCCTTGCCCTGCAATACAGTAAAAGCCACTCCTGCCTTAACTCCTGTCTGGTCACTGTGGAGGCTTGCCTGAGAGAACCCTTTGAATCAAAGGCAGAGCTCCTGTGAAGCCTTGTGCTGACCCCTGCAAATTCTGCGTGATGCAAGATATGCAAACTAACCTCGTAGTCCTGCGTGAAGTACAATTTTCCAGCTGCACGACATTTTGATCCTATTGTGAAAAATGCCCTTCTAATTGCACGCCAACATGGGATTTAAATTCAATATGGAGAAATGATTTCTGGTGAGGAGGTGTCATAATGAGATGCAAATGTATGGTAATAACATTCATGATGTTTGGTGGCAGGAAACACTTCTCACTTTTGACGCATGAAGTGCACAATCTCTTCCTAGTTTTACATCATCGGAAATCCCACTATCCTCCCGACAAACCAGACTTCATGGCTTAGGTGCCACCTGTGCACCATGACACCACCCCCTTCCATTCTTCCATAGCCTCCCTTCCGGGTCCCAATTTCACTTAACCCCATTTACCTCATTTCTAGGGTGCACCAGCCAATGAGGCTCCCTTTCCAAGCAGTTGTAGCATCAGCATTGACCACCACTAGTCGTGGCATTGCTGAACTGCCAGCCTTCTGATTATGCTTGCAGCTCTCGGGAGTGGGCTGCCATCCTTATGTGGAATGGCAACCCTGGCACCAGTCACTTAATTGGTCACTCTCTAGTACATGCCTTGCTGAGCCCCGCCACTGGCCGAAGCCAGGTTACCTCCCACTTTTTGCCCTACTGGCAGGATTCAGGTATGGTAGAAAAATTGGCTAAAATCTGAAGCCTTATATCCATGGGCATAACACTTGCTGCATGTTGGCAATCAACGAACAAGCTCTTTATCCCTCATCTTAAGTCTCGTAGCACCGAACCAATTCCCAACAAATATCACAATGTTACCATGAATGCCATGCACTCTTACAGTCCTATACATTAGAAAGCATGTAACTTCTGCTTCTCCCAGTCTCTGTGACAAGTAGAAGTTCTCGTTCTACATGATCCCATGATATAAGAGTTGGGTGTGGTCATCCCCTTTTTAACTGCGGAGAGCATCGGGAGCAGATGGCCATTCCAGTAAGTATCAGAGCTTCCCTATTGACTACGGGCAGCACGGTAGCACAGTGGTTAGCACAGTTGCTTCACAGCTCCAGGGTCGATTCCCGGCTTGGGTCACTGTCTGTGTAGAGTCTGCACGTTCTCCCCATGTCTGTGTGGTTTCCTCCGAGTGTTCTGGTTTCCTCCCACTGTCCAAAGATGTGCAGGTTAGGTGGATTGGCTATGCTAAATTGCCCTTAGTGTCCAAAAAGGTAGGAGAGGTTACTGGGGTTACAGGCATAGGTTGATAGTGTGGGCTTGGGTGGGTACTCTTTTCAAGGGCCGTGCAGACTCGATGGGCCATATGGCCTCCTTCTGCACTGTAAATTCTATGATCTATGACTACGATAAAATGCACTCTTATCCATGTGTTGACATTCAGGTCTTAATGTGCCTTGTGTTGCCACATACCCTGGGGTGGGCAAATACCTAGTGGGGACCGTTCTTATTAAATACTGAACAAGTTCTTATTCTATTTTATGCTGTTCTCTTTCTTTTGGCTGGGACATTAAACCAAAGCCCCATTTATTTGTGGCACTTTGTTTTGCACAAATTGTGTTTTTTTCCATTCTCTTATTTATGGTTAGTTTGTTGTTATGTTTTTCTCTGTTATTACATTATGTAAATAATGAAATGCCAATAAAAACACTTTAAAAATATTTAATTGTGTATGAAGCGTTTTGGGCTATTCTGAAGTGAAAGATGTGCAGGTCTTTTTCCTCCATGATGGCATGCACATGTCTCCAAAGGCAATGTCATACCATTACCTACTTCTGAAAAGGCTCACTGTGAATGAGAATGGTGAAATCTTCGGATGGTTTCATACTATTGGAAGAAAGTCCAAGTCTGTGTATATAGAATGCAATAAGAAAATGCAGCAGGAAAGCTGTTTCCAGCCCAAGAAATCTCCAAATTGATACTTTCCGAATTCCTCAGACTCCGACCTGCTTTGTGTATGTTAAAGCAGGAAACTAGCTGCAGTGCTGTCATTGTATGTAAATGAGCTTATTTGGGACATGGTGACTAGTTTTCAGTATGGACCGAAAACACAAGACAATTCAGGAAATTGGTTTTGGAACAAGAAAAGTTTACACCTATTTTGCTGCCAAAATGATTAGTTGTTCCAATTATACACTGAAATTACTCGAAAATCTTTATGCAAATACTGGATCACTAAGATTTAGGAAAGTTGTGGAAACTATACTCCAGCTGACAGGACAAATATTATTAATGGATACCTAGCGATTATCCAGGATGTAGCTATACCATGCCTTTTCACTGTCTCCAGTGGCAATTTGGTGATAATAAGAAGTGATGTGCTCCACAAGGCAGTGATATGCTCCTGAAGGCAGCAGGGCAGGTAGATAAGGTGGTTAAGAAGGCATGTAGGATATTGCCTTTATTAGCTGAGGCATAGAATACAAGAGCAGCACAGTTATAATGGAGCTGTATGAAACACTTGTTATGCCACAGCTAGAGTACTGTGTGCAGTTTTGGTTGCCACACTATAGGAAAGATGTGATTGCACTCGACAGGATGCAGAAGAGATTCATCGGGATGTTGTCTGGGCTGGAGCGTTTCAGCTATGAAGAGATGCTGTTAGGCTGAGATTGTTTTCCTTAGAGCAGAGAAGGCTGATGGGGGATCTGATCGAGGTGAACAAAGTTATGAGGGACATGGATAGGGTAGATAGGAAGGATCTTTTCCCCTTAGTAGAAGGGTGAATAACAAAGGGACATAGATTTAAGATAAAGGGCAGTAGATTTGAGGAAAAGCTTTTACACCCAGAGGGCAGTGGGATCTGGAACTCACTGTCTGAACGGGTGGTCAAGGCGGGAACCCTCACAATATTTAAGAAGTATTTAGATAAACGCTTGAAATGCCATTGCATACAAGGCTACGGATTAAGTGCTGGAAAATTGGATTAAAATAGATGAGCACTTGATGGCTGGTGCAGATATGATGGGCCAAAGGGCCTCGTTTTGTGTTGTAAAATCTTATATCTGTAAGACAAGCCACCGGACTGCTATAAAGGTACTATTTTACCAGAATCTTATAACCATAGGAGACAAATACTTCATTTTTAAAGACCGCAATTTAATCTTTAGACTGGTCCAACACAAAAACTATTAATAAAATGTAATTGTGAAAAATGAGGGATTACAATTTCCTGATGCAAATGAAAAGGAAAAACTATTGGGTAAGACCAGGCAATCTGAATGTCAGACTACATATGTATGGTTAATTGCCTATCTTGATTCTCATTTCATTTGTTGTGCTGAACTGTATCCTGCAAAAAAAATGGTGAAAATCATGTAATTAGCGTTTCAGCCAATCTTTCACCAAAGTTATGGAAGCCAATTGGGAAGACACCTGACGAACTTCCTGTGCAAAGTTGTTCGTAATACAATTTATCAAGTGAGCAATTTTAGATTGTGAGAATTTAAGGGTGCAAAGAGGGATATTTTTGACTTTGAACAATAGTGTAAAAGGGGGAAAATTGAATCAGTCAGAGGGTACAGCAGGATTCAGATCGTCTGGAGACTTGGGCGGAGAGATGGCAGATGGAGTTTAATCCGGACAAATGTGAGGTAATGCATTTTGGAAAGTCTATTACAGGTAGGGAATATGCAGGGAATGGTAGAACCCTCAAGAGTATTAACAGTCAGAGAGATCTAGGTTACGGGTCAGCAGGTCACTGAAAGGGGCAGGTGGAGAAGGTAGTCAAGAAGGCATACGGCATGCTTGCCTTCATTGGCTGGCAACAATGGCACGGTGACCTTTTATTTGCGTGTGATACCTAAGAGGTCCCCAATCAAGCACTGGAAGGAGCTAATGGTATAGATGTGAGTGTGGCTACAACTTTCACAACCACAAGAGCATGAGGTGCTCTTTCATAATGTTTCTGTCTCTCTGAACCTCCTGTGCCTTTAGTCTTGCTCCTGCCTTTGGCGAGCCAGCCTCCTCCCTTTGCAATTGTCTCCTTCTCTCCTTTTCTGTCTACAATAATGCAGGCAGCAATGGATGCAGGCTCCATTTGGTTGTTAGGTTGTGAGGGTTGCAACAGACTACCACAAACTTAGAGATTCTCTTGGGAATTATGATAACTTGAGACCACAAAGTAGGTAGTCAAATGCCTTGTTTAAAAGAAGGAACTTCTTTATATAAATAAATAACAAAGTTAACAATAGCAGTAACTCAGCAAAACAGTAGTAACAGTAATAACTATGAAGACAGGAGCACTAGTAAAACAGGTCTTGCTTACACGTCACCCTTTTCCAGACTGATAAACCTGCCAAAGCCTGCACATACTCAGAACCCTCCACAGACGCCAATAAAACAATTACACAGGAGAAAGCTGTGTATCATCTGAAAATTTGGAAATACATCATTTAGTTCTCTCCAAATCATTAAGATATAATGTGAATAGTTGGGGTCCTAGCATAAATCCCTGCGGTACCCCTTTATTCCAACGTTTTGCTTCCTGTCTGCTAAACAGCTTTCTATTCATCTTCAAACACTATCCTAAACCCCATGCGCTTTAACTTTACATCGTAATCTGCTAAATGAGACCTTGTCGAGAGCCTTCTGAAAGTCTAAATAAACCACATCCACCGAGTCTTGTTGGTCAACTCTACTAGTTACATCTTCAAAGAATTCCAATAGATTTATCAAGTATGATTTCCCTTTCATAAATCCATGCTGACTTTGTCTGATTATGCCACTGCTTTCGAATTGCTGTGCTATGAAATCCTTGATAATGGACTCTAGCAACTTCCCGACTAATGACATTAAATTTTGTTTTCTCTCTACCTCCCTTTTTGAATAGCGGGTTATATTAACTACTCTCCAATCTGTAGGAACCATTCTAGAGTCCAAAGAATTTTGAAAAATGACTGCCAATGCATCTACAATGTCTAGGAATACTTCCTTAAATACTCTGGGATGAAGATTATCATGCCCTGGAGATTTATCTGCCTTCAATCCCATTAATTTCCCCAAAACCATTTCTCTACTAAGTCTAGTTTCCTTCAGCTCCTCACGAAAACTTGTGTTTCTCAGAACTTCTAGTACATTATTCATGTCTTTCTTTGTGACAATGTTCCAACTGTTTTGGTTTGTTAGTAACTCTTTACCTCAATGCTTCCATCTCTCTCCTGATTTAAAAATCTTCTGAAGACCTATCTTTTTAACAAGCTTTGGTTACTGCTAATCTCTCATTCTGACTTGGCATCCATTTGCATTAAATTTACCCAATGACCACCGCACAGTCCTTGTGGAGATGAAGTCCCACCTTTCACATTGCAGATGCCCACTATTGTGTTTTTGGCACTACCAGCATGCTAAATGGGATAGATTTCAAACAGAACATGCAACTCAAATCTAGGCATCCATGAGCATTGAGGGACATTAGCAGCAGCAGAATTGTATTCAACAACAGTCTGTAACCTCATGGCCTGACATACCTCCCACTGTATCATCACCATCAAGGCAGAGGATCAGCCCTAGTTCAACAAATAGTACAGGTAGGCATGCCAGGTGCAGCACCAGGCATACCTAAAAATGAGCTGTCAACCTGGTGAAGGTACAACAAAGAACTACCTGCATGACAAACGGTGAAAGCAGCTTGCAATGGACAGAGGTAAGCGATCCCACAATCAACATATCAGACCAAAGCTCTGAGTCCTGCCACATCTAATCATGAACGGTGGTGGAAAAAACATTTAACAGGAGGAGGAGGCTCCACAAACATCAGTTCAAAACAGTAAGAAGTCTTACAACACCAGGTTAAAGTCCAACAGGTTTGTTTCAAATCACTAGCTTTCGGAGCACTGCTCCTTCCTCAGGATTCACCTGAGGAAGGAGCAGTGCTCCGAAAGCTAGTGATTTGAAACAAACCTGTTGGACTTTAACCTGGTGTTGTAAGACTTCTTACTGTGCTCACTCCAGTCCAACGCCGCCATCTCCACATCAGTTCAAAAGGCAAGGCTGTAGCATTTGCAGCCAACTTCAGCCAGATGCGTTGGCTGGGTGATCCATCTCAGCCTCCTCCTGAGGTTCTCAGCATTGCAGATGTCAGTCTTCATAGAACCATAGAATCCCTACAGTGCAGAAGGAGGCTATTCAGCCCATCAAGTCTGTACTGACCCTCTGAAAGAGCTCCCTACACAGACCCACTCCCCCGCCCTATCCCCGCAATCCCACCTAGGGGAAATTTAGCGTAACCAATCACCTAACTTGCACATCTTTGGACTATGGGAGGAAACCAGAGCACCCGGAGGAAACCCACGCAGACAGGAGGAGAATGTGAAAACTCCACACAAGCATTCACCCGAGGCCGGAATCAAATCCGGGTCCCTGGCACTGTGAGGTAGCAGTGCTAACCACTGTGCCACCATGCCAACCCAGAAATTAGATTCCTTCCATATGATATCAAGAAATGGCTGACGGCACTGGATATTGCAAAGACTATGGACCCTGACAACATTCCTGTAATTGTACTAAAAACCTGTCCTCCAGAAAAGGTCATGCCCCTGGGCAAGCTGTTCTAGTACAGCTACAACACTGGCATCTACTCAGCAATGTGAAAAATTGTCCAGGTATGTCCTGTCTACAAAAAAAAAGGACAAATGGACCCCAACCAATTCTTCCACATTCGTCTACTCTCGATCACCAGCAAAGTGATCAAAGGTATCATTGACAGTGTTATCAAGCGTCACTTACTCAGCAATAACCTGCTCACAGAAACTCAGTTTAAGTTCTGCCAGGGGCATTCAGCTCATGATCTCACAGCTCAAACATGGACTAAAGGGCTGAACTCAGGATGTAAGGTGAAAGTGATTGCCCTTGGGACTTCCGGTGGCGGCCAAGGAATGAATGGTTGCACATTTGGTGGCTCCCGCTCAAGGTGGATCTTTTCAATCCTTACCCACTCGAATTGTGTGGTGTTTAATGGCAAATGGTACATGAGTGGTACATGAGGGCAGCACGGTAGCACACGTGGCTAGTACTGTGGCTTCACAGTGCCAGGGTCCCAGGTTCGATTCCATGCTGGGTCACTATCTGTGTGGAGTCTGCACGTTCTCCCCTTGTCTGCGTGGGTTTCCTCCGGGTGCTCCGATTTCCTCCCACAGTCCAAAGATGTGCAGGTTAGGTGGATTGGCCATGCTAAATTGCCCTTACTGTCCAAAAAGGTTAGGAAGGGTTATTGGGTTATGGGGATAGGGTGGAAGTGAGGGGTTAAATGGGTCGGTGAAGACTTGATGGGCTGAATGGCCTCCTTCTGTACTGTATGTTTTATGTTCTATGAGTGCTGAGCGATGTGATGCTCTTCTGGTGGGACTGATTTACCGCTCATCGGGTGAGAAGTGCAACGAGGAAGAGACAGCAAATTGAGTAAGAAGGTTTTTGTGTTGTGACACAGGGAAGAGGGCGGAGGGCAGCGGAGCAACACTGCCCGCCCAGTGGTCTACGGAGCAGCTGTTCGCATTCCTCAATAGAAAGTTCCAGCAGCAGAAGAGGGAGGCCTTGTAGAACTTGGCTAAGGTGGTGGACCTGCTTAGAGCAGCGATCGGGCGGGTGGAGCAGAGGCAGGGGTCGCAAGGCCTGGCGATCCAAAAGGTGGAGGAGTCGGTGGGGGAGCATGAGGATCAGTTGACCTCGCTAGAGGTGGCAATGGGGATGGTGATGAGCAACAATAAAAGGCTGAGGGAGAAGCTGAAGGATCTCGAGAAGTGCTCCAGGAGGCAAAACCTGCAGATCGTGGGGATGCCTGAAGGCACTGAAGGCGTGGAGTATGTGGCAAGCATGTTGGATAAGCTCTTGGGGGAGGGAGCCTGTGACCGGCCTCTTGAGATGGACTGAGCACATAGGGCACTGAGGATGAGGCCGCAGGTGGGGGAGCTGCCAAAGGTGATGATGGTGAGGCTGCATCGGTTCCTTGATGAGAAGTTCCTGAGGTGGGTGAGGCAGACCAAGAAGTGCACATGTGAGGACAGTGAGCTGCGGATTTAGCAGGACCTGGGTGCAGAGTTGGCCAAGCGGAGGGCCGGGTGCAACCGGATCAAGGCAGCCCTCTACAAGAAGGGGGTGAAGTTCAGGGTTCTGTTAACCGCCCGCTTGTGGGTTACACACCAGAAGCAAGAGTTTTATTTTGACTCACCAGAGGAGATGATAGACTTTGTGAGAGATCATGGACTGCGAGAAGTGTGAGGACTTTGGAGTGGAGGTTTGTGCAAAATGTGGGCACATAGGGTGGGTAGATTAGTGCAGGTTACAACAGGGGCAGCGGTGATGGTGAGTGTGCCTTTTGTTTTTCTTTGTATGTTTGTTGTTTGGCGAGATGGGGGCAGATTGGGGGGATGAGGGGTAGACAGAGGCCCGGGTGGGAGCCACCATGCTAGCTGGTAGAGCTAGTTAATGGGAATGAAGTGGGGGTTGCAAGGTGGAAGTGGAATGGGTTGGTTTTTGGTGTGGTTATGGGGAGGGGGGGGTGGGGGGGGTGGAGGGGGGGGTTGCTGACATGGGTGTGATTGGTGTGGCACAGTTGGGTAAGGAGGGATGGCGGCGGACATCTTGAGACGGGCCTGGGAAATTGCCTGATGTGGGTCAAGGGGGGAGCCAGCTAAAGAAGGGTTATGTTTGGCGGCAGGGGTGAAGGGCTGGGAGAACCTCTGATCTGGCTGGTTACGTGGAACATGTGGGGGTTGAATGGGCTGGTTAAACAGTTGTGTTTTTTTGTACACTTGAGGAGTATGAAGGCGGAAGTTGTATTCCTGCAGGAGACACACCTGAAGTTGGGGGATCAGACAAGGCTAAGGAAGGAATGGGTGGGGCAAGTGTTCCATTCAGGTTTGGACATGAGGATGAGGAGGGTGGCGGTTCTTGTCAATAAGAAAGTGGCTTTCGAGGTGGATAGTATTGTAGCCGACCCGGGGGGGGGGTAGGTATGTGATGGTCAGTGGGAAGCTGGAGGGGATGCCCGTGGTCCTGGTGAATATTTATGCCCAAATTGGGATGATGTGGACTTTATGAGGAGGGTGTTGGGGAAGATCCCGGATCTGGACATGCACCTGCTGATAATGGGGGGCGATTTCAACACGGTTTTAGATCTGAGGATAGACCGGTTGTGTCCCAGGTCGTTAAAAGTGGTCGGCAGTGGGGAGTGAGTTGAGGGGATTCATGGACCATATGGGGGGGACCCTTGGAGGTTTGGGCGGCTGAGGGCGAAGGTGTTCTCGTCCTTCTCCCATGTGCACCAGGTTTTCTCCCGGATTGATTTTTTCATGATGGACAAGGCGCTGCTGGCGGAAGTGGCCAAGTCGGAGTATTCTGCAATCGTGCTTTCTGACCACCGGGGGAGGATGCAGCAGGGGTTGGACGTGGAGTTGTTGGTGGATGAGGGGGTGGGCGAGAGGGTGAGGGCTGCTATTCGAGGGCATATGGAGTGGAATGACACAGTGAGGTCTCAGCTTCCACGCTGTGGGAGACACTTAAGTTGGGAGTCAGGGGTGAATTCAACTCAATCCGGCACATAGGGAGAGGATGGAGCGGTGTTGCTCGTTGTATCTCTACTTAATTTGCTCTGTTTTATAACCTTTGCTCTAGAGTCGCCAGGTATCTTTATGATACCACCACAAGGTTCAAGTTCAAGTGCTGATCAATAACTCAATACACCAGTTAGTAAGTTTCAAATCAAAACACATTTATTATACACAGTCAATCACTACTCATGTATAAAACTCTACTTACTAGACTATCTCTAACACTAAAAGGCCTATACTTAGCTTTGGAACTGGCCCACCAGGTCAGGGGAACAAATGGCCTTTTGTTCGATTCTGAGTCTGCAGGCTTCAAGGCTGGTATGGACTGGTAACTAGGAGCGCCTATCTCGTAGCGTGCGTTGACTGGAGACTTACTTGGTTGGTGCAGCTACTAGGCAGGTCACGGTCAAAGGTTGTTTCGAGCTGCTGAGAGACCCTGCCAAGAAGGACAAATTGAACTTGGGGACTCTATTTTATAGTCCCCAGGGGCTTCGCGCCCCTGTACCTGGTTCCAAGTGATTGGACTAAGTTCTGATTACTTGGATCGATTTCTCCAATACTGGAGCTGTTCCCTGATCGCTGGGCGGTCCCCAGGTGTCCGTTGGCCTTCCTTTGTCTTGGCTCCTGCTGGCGTCGAGGAGTCTGGCTTCGCCTTGTTTATCTTAACTGTTCCCAATTGTTCCCGGGGATCGCTCATCAATATGTAGATGGTTGTTGCTTTCAGTGCTGTCTGGGTTCCTGCAAGTTCTGATAGACAGGAAACTTTTCACCTGTTGTTTTTCCTGCGTTTGACTGAATTTCCCTGCATTCTTAGCGGATCTCCATTTTAAAGTCGGGAAGTGGCCAACCCAGGTGGCTACAGCGGGAGGAGAGAGCAAGGCTAGTGGATGGGATTTTTTTTTGTTTTTTTTTCAATTTAGTGTACCCAATTTATTTTTTCCAATTAAGGGGCAATTTAGCGTGGCCAATCCACCTACCCTGCACATCTTTGGGTTGTGGGGGCGAAACCCACACAAACACGGGGAGAATGTGCAAACCCCACACTGACAGTGACCCAGAGCCGGGATCGAACCTGGGACTTCAGCGCCATGAAGCAGCAGGGCTAATCATTGCGCCGCCGTGCTGCCCTAGTGGATGAGATCTTGAGGGTGGACCGGAGGTACTCAGTTGCACCAGAGGAGGGGCTATTAAAGGACAGGCAGAGGCTCCAGATGGAGTCTGGGTTCGTGTCCATGGGGAAGGCAGGAGGGCAATTGGGAAGGGCCAGAGGGGCAGTGTACGAGTATAGGGAAAAGGCGCACCAACCGAGGAAGCAGGCAGCGACGAGGGAGATTGGTAGGGTGAGGGATGAGAGGGGCAAGGTGGTGTCAGATCCAGAGGGGGTGAATGAGGCATTTGAGGCCTCTACAGGTTTTATGAGTCAGAGTTCTGCCTGGGGAGGGGACTTTGAGGCGTTTCTTGGATGGGTTGGAGGTCCCTAGGTTGGATGAAGGGAGGGTGCAGGGATTTGAGGCCCTGATTGGGCTGAGGGAGATGATGGATGGCGTGGGAGATCGATGCAGGAAAGGAAGGCCCCGAGGCCGGACCGGTCCCTGGCAGAGTTTTACAAGAGGCTTGGTGCAGAGTTGGAGCCTCCACTAGTGGGGATGTACAATGAGGCGAGGGAAGGGGGGACCTTCCCCCAACATTGTCACAAGCATCCATTTTGCTGATTCTGAAGAAAGATAAGACAGTGTGGGCCGTACTACCTTATATCGCTGCTTAATGTGGATGCCAAGTTGCTAACGAAGGTGATAAGGTGATAGAAGGTGATAGAGGATTGTGTGCCAGGGTGATAAGCAGAGGACCAGATGGGGTTTGTGAAGGGGCGGGAAGTTGTCAGCGAATGTGCATACACTGCTTAATGTCATTATGATGCTCTCGGAGGGGCAGGAGGTAGAAGTAGTAGTGGCAATGGATGCAGAGGCTTTTGATCAGGTAGAGTGGGCATATCTGTTGGAGGTGCTTGGTCAGTTTGGTTTTGGTTAGGGGTTCGTGGATTGGGTTCAGCTGCTGTACAGGGCACCGATGGCTAGTGTCTGGACAAACAAGACGAGCTCCGGTTACTCTGGGCTGCATTGGGGGATGAGGCACGGGTGCCCGCTCTCGCCATTGTTTTTGGCTTTGACAATTGATCCGCTGGCAATGACACTTATGGTGTCGAAGGGTGGGAGAGGGATTGAGCGGAGTGGGGCCGAACACAGAGTCTGGTTGTATGCAAACAATATTTTGTTATACATCTCGGACCTGGTGGGCAGCTTTGAAAGGATTATGGAGTTCCTGAGGGAATTTGCCGGTTCTCGGGGTATAAATTAAACATGGGGAAGAGCGAGGTGTTCCTGATTAATGCTCGAGAGCAGGAGAGGAGGTTAGGGAAGTTGTCGTTCCGGGTGGTGGGGGTGTGTTTTTGGTATCTTGGAATTCAGGCTGCACGGAGCTGGGCCCAGCTGCATAAATTGAACTTGGCACGACAGGTGGAGGGAATGAAGGTGGGATTTTAAGAGGTGGGATGTATTGCCGTTGTCACTGTTTGGGTGCTTGCAGACGGTTAAAATGACAGTTCTGCCCAGGTTCTTGTTTGTGTTCCAGGACCTTCCCATCTTTGTCCCCAAGTCCTTTTTCAGGAATGTGAACAGGATAAATTTGGGGTTTGTGTGGGCAAGGAAGACCCCACAAGGGTGAGGAGGGTGGTTTTGAAAAGGGGGAAAGGGGTGTTGCCGAGTTTGATGAACTATTATTGGACGGCAAATATTGCAGTGGGGAGGAAATGGGCAGTGGAGGAGGGATTGGATGGGAGTAGATGGAGACACCATTGTACAAGGGGACGAGTTTGAGGGCACTTGTTGGTTCCCCTTCTCTTTTCGCCGGTCCGGTGGTGGTATCAGCATTGCAAGTTTGGAACCAGTGAGACAACACTTCGGGTTGGAGGGCATGTCACTCTGGGCGCCAATATGTAACATCATATGTTTGTGCTGGCGGGGCTGCATGCGAGGTTCCGGGGGTGACAGCAGATGGGGATAGAGTACGTCAGGGATCTGTTTATAGGGGACAGGTTTACCGGCTTGGAAGAGTTGGAGGAATTGTACGAGTTGCCTCAGGGGAATGGTTTCAGATACCTGCAGCTGAGGGATTTTGTGAGGAGAGGTGCCATCCTTCCAGGGACTGCCGCATACAGTGCTGCATGACAAACTATTGTCAGACGATAATATTGGGGAGGGGAGAGTGTCAGAGATTTATGGGGCGTTGACAGTAGGCATCTATGATGCTGGGTACCTCCGGAGGAGACCGAGATGGATCATCCACCCGGCATTTCTGGTTGAAGATTGTTGTGAATGCTTCAGCCTTGTCTTTTACACAGGTGTGGTGGCCTCCTCCATCATTGAGGATGGGGATATATGTGGAGACTCCTCCTCCAATGGGTTGTTTAATTGCCTACCACCATTCACGGCTGGTTGTGGCAAGACTGCAGAGCTTAGATCTGATGCGTTCATTGTGGAAATGCTTAGCTCTGTCTCTTACTTGCTGCTTATACTGTTTGGCACTCAAGTAGTCCTGTGTTGTAACTTCACCATGTTGACACCTCATATTTAGGTATGTCTGAAGGCGGATGGACTCCTCCATCGTACGTTGCAATCTGAGGAATGTAGCTGACATCCCTTCCTGATGTTCCTATGACTGTCACTGCAGCAATTGATTTGGGACCAAGTCTGGAGGCTTGTCATCTGACTTGGGTACAGCGAATGGTGGCCTCCACCAGTCCTCCAAGTGCTAATGTCCTTGCCTGCATCTACTGTGAACCAGATCATATGACATAGAAACCCTATCATGCAGAAGGTGGCCAAATGGCCCATCTGAAGGAGGGTCAGCACCAACCCTCCGGTTCTTGGGATTGTGGTGGATCAAGTGGATCATCTGTCAGTTGGAGGAATTTTAGGGAACAGTGATCACAGTATCATAAGGTTTACATTAGCCATGGAAATAGACAGGGAGCAATCAAACATAAACATCGTTGGAGACGGGCCAATTTCCGTGGGGTGGGAACAGAGTTGTCCATGTTATTATGGAATCAAAGGTTGACAGGCAAAAGTGTAACAAAGAGCTGCCTTTAAAGACAAGATGGTTTGGGGACAGTCGAGGTCAAAGAGGAAATGTCGGACAAACAAAGCAAGAGTTCCCTCCATGCTGAAAGAAAGAGCAAGATCAAGCAAAAAAAGGGAGTGTAAGACAGATAATACAAATGAGAACCTGCCTTGATATCTGGAAAGTTCTGAATGGAAGTGAAAACGTAATTGGAGAGGTAAAGAGAGAGTATGAGAAAAGAGTGTCAGCCAACATGAAAAGAATTCCAAGTTTTCTATAAGGCATGTTTGGATTTTTTAGATATAAATAATTAAAAGGGTACTAAGAGGAGAAATTGGACCAATTTGGGACTGAAAAGAGGATCTGCATGTGGAGGTTTAGGTACAAAGTGAATACTTTGCATCAGTCTTTGCCAAGGAAGAAAATGCTGGCAAAGCCAAGGTGAAAGATAAGGTAGTTTTGATACTCAATGTGCCAAAAATTGATAAAGCAGAAGTATTAGAAAGGTGGCAGTATTTAAAGTCGGTAAGTCACGAGGACCAGATGCATTGCATCTAAGGAAAGTAAGGGTGTAAATTGCAGAACTACTAGCCATATTCTTCCAATCCTCCTTAGACATGGGGTGGTACCAAGGAATTGAAGAATTGAAAATGTTATGCCCTTGTTGAAAAAAGAGTGTACGGCTAAACCGAGGAACAGTTTAATCACAGTAGTGAGTGTGCTTTTAGAGATGATAATTCAGAACAAATTTAACAGTAACTTAGACAAGTATGCACTATTTAGAGAAAGCCAGCCAAATTTGTGAAAGGCAAAATTATGTCTAAGACTGAGGTGGTTAATTTGGACAATGTGATAGATGTAGTGTATATGGACTTCCAAAAAGAATTTGAACAAGTGCTAAGTAACAGACTTGCCACAAAAGTTGAAGTTCATGAATAAAAAGGAAAGTGTTAAGATAGATCTGAAGTTAGCTGAATGATAGAAAACAGGGAGTAATGACAAATATATGTTTTTAGGACTGGAAGGTTTACAGTAGAGTTCCTTCGGAGTTGGTACGAGGTGCTTTTCTTGATCCATAGTAATGATCTTAATTGGTGTGCAGGTCATAATTTCAAAATTTGCAGATGACAAAGTTTGAAAGTATTATGAACTCTGAGGAGGATAGTGATAGACTTCAAGAGGACAGACTTGTGGAATGGACGGACAGGTGGCAGATGGATCATAATGCAGTGAGGTATGAAGTACATTTTGGTAGGAGAGCAAGGAGAGTAATGCAAAATAAAGAGCAGAATTCTTCAGGAGGGAGGGAACAGAGAGACCTGGGGGGAGATTGTGCGCAGATCATTGAAGGTGCAAAGGCATGTTGAGAGAGTGGTTAAAAAGGCATTACAGATTAAATATGGGGTTAAAAAAAGGCATTTCATAAATTGAGGCAAGGAGGTTAAGATGATGCTTTATAAAACTCTGGTTTGGTCTCAACTAGAGTATCGTGTCCAATTCTGGCACCACACCTTAGAAATGATGTGAAGGCTTTCGGAAGAGAAAAGATTGACAAGAATAGTTTCAGGGAAATATTTCAGTTATGTGGAAAGAGTGGAGAAGCTGGGTGTTCTCTTGAGAGAAGATTGGGAACAGATTTGTCAGAAGTATTCAAAATCATGAGAGGTCAAGACAAATATGAGAGAGAAACGACAGAAGATACAGGGCACAGAAACAGGCAGCGGGATTCTCCGTTCCTGAGACTAAGTGTTGACGCCGTGGCAGGATTCGTGGATTTCCACAACAGCAAAACTGGCGCTGCACCTGGACCAATTCAACGCCCGTGGGAGGGCTAGCACCAGTAAGACACCAGTAAGACACAATCGATTCCAATGAGAAATGGTGCAGGTTTCGCCGGGTCCGTGACTGACACTCGGGAGGCTGACAAGCTGCAGCTGCATATACACATTACAATCCCCACACACTCATCCCAGCCAACAAGATGGCACTGGTTGCGCTGGAGTGCGCCCATCCCACTGACAGGTCATCTGGCGCCAGAGTGCACCTAGGGGGATGCCCTGGGGGGACACCTATACGACCTGTGGTCCTATGTTCCCAGTGAGCAGTCAGCGGCATGCATAGCTGCATGGCTGACTTGCAGGCATGGCAATAGTGCTGTGTGCCAATCCACTCCGACCCCACCGCCCACCTCCTGGCCAGCCCCCGCTACTCTCCCCGGCACTGGCAGAAGCCCCCCCCCCCCGACCAGCGGTACGACTGTCAGCGGACTATGGCAATCTTGGACACTTTCTGTACCCCCTCTCTCTCCCTCAGCAGCCACGGCGCCGCTTTCCCGACTTTTAAAAGCACAAGTGAGTCTCTCCGTCAGGAATTCACTCCAGGAAGGCAGAGCATCGCGGATACACCGGAGAATACTGGATCGGGCCCACTAATGATATATGTTCTGGAATGCATTGACGCCTTTGTCAAGGCACCGGAGAATTGTGATTTGGCGTGAAACTGACTCCCACCACAATTTTGCCGTCAAAACCGATTCACCGCCCAATCGCGTTTCCTGATTCCAGCGTCAGCTGACAGAGAATCCCACCCAGGTTATTTAGTCCAACCAGTCTACACCTTTGTCAATGCTCCATTCAAGCTTCTATCTTTTATCGTCTAACTAAACCATGATAACCCTCATATGCCTGCCTAGGTTCCCCTTGAATGCATTGAGACTATTCGCTTCAACCACTCCCTGTGGTGTTGAGTTCCACATTCTTACCACTCTTTTTGGGTGGAAAGCTTTCTTCTGAATTCCCCATTGGATTTTTTGGTGATTATTGAGATACCCTCAATTACGACTCAGGAGAGGAGTTCGATAATACAAAGGCTTTAATAACCAGAAAACCAGACAGCTGCCGAGAAGTGTGCTCACTGCACACTGCCTACTGAACGTAACCTTATATACAGCTTTCTGGGGGCGGAGCCGGAGGCGGAGTCTCCCAGGGTTCCAAACATGGTGCGGGGAGGGGAGCGTCGGTGGAAGGGGGGGCGTCGGTGGGCGAGCCAGGGGTGCCAGGTCTCGCAGGGAAACGGTGTCCTGCCTGCCGTCGGGGTGCTCGACATAGGCGAATTGAGGGTTTGCATGTAATAGTTGGACCCTCTCGACAAGTGGATCTGTCTTATGGCTCCTCACGTGCCTCCGGAGTAGAACTGGTCCCGGAGTCGTCAGCCAACGTGGAAGCGAGATCCCAGAGGTGGACTTCTTCGGGAAGACAAACAAACGGTTGTGAGGGGTCTCGTTCGTGGCCATACAGAGGAGCGACCTAATGGAGTGTAGGGCATCGGAAAGGACCTCCTGCCAGCAGGCGATTGGGAGACTTCTTGACCGTAGGGTTAGAAGAACAGCCTTCCAAACTGTTGCGTTCCCCCTCTCCACCTGACCGTTTCCCCGTGGGTTATAGCTGGTCGTTCTGCCCGAGGCGATGCCCTTGTTGAGCAGATACTGACGCAGCTCATAGCTCATGAACGATGTACCCAGGTCGCTGTGGATATAAGCGGGGAAACCAAACAGGGTGAAGATGCTGTGCAGTGCCTTGATTACGAAGGCCGAGGTCATATCGGGGCAGGGGACAGCAAATGGGAAGTGAGAGAATTCGTCGATGACAGTGAGGAAGTAGGTGTTGCAGTTGGTGGACGGGAGGGGCCCTTTGAAGTCCACGCTTAGACACTCAAAGGGCCCAGAGGCCTTTACCAGGCGGGCCTTGTCTTGTCGATAGAAGTGCGGTTTGCACTCCGCACAGATCTGGCAAGCCTTGGTCATGGCCTTGACCTCCTCGGTGGAGTAAGGTAGGTTGCGGGACTTGATGAAATGGGCAAGCCGGGTGACCCCCGGGTGGCAGATGTCATCGTGGATGGCCCACAGACGGTCTTTCTGCGCGTTGGCGCACGTGCCACGGGACAGGGCATCTGGGGACTCGTTGAGCTTCCCCGGACGAAATGTAATATCGTACATGTAGGTGGAGAGTTCGATCCTCCACCTCAGAATTTTATCATTCTTTATTTTGCCCCATTGTGCGTTATCAAACATAAAGGCGAGCGACCGTTGGTCGGTGACGAGGGCGAACCTCCTACCGGCTAGGTAGTGCCTCCAGTGCCGCACAGCCTCCACTATGGCTTGTGCTTCCTTCTCGACTGCAGAGAGTTGAATTTCCGAGGCGGTGAGGGTTCCGGAGAAGAACGCTACCGGTCTGCCCGCCTGGTTGAGGGTAGCAGCCAGGGCGACGTCTGATGCGTCACTTTCTACCTGGAAGGGAATGGTTTCGTCCACCGCATGCATGGCGGCCTTGATGATATTGGCCTTGATACGACTGAAGGCCGACTGAGCCTCAGCCGTCAGGGGAAAAACCGTGGTCTTAATGAGTGGTCGGGCTTTGTCCGCATATCTGGGGACCCACTGACTGGGCATAATAGCAAAAGAGCCACAGGCACCGTTTGAGTGCCTTGAGGCTACGGGGGAGGGGAAGTTCCTTAAAGGAGCGCATGCGGTGGGGGTCTGGGCCTAGGACTCCGTTTTCCACGACGTAGCCGAGAATGGCTAGCCGGGTTGTGTGGAGCACGCATTTCTCTTTACTGTATGTCAGATAGAGGGCCCGGGCGGTCTGGAGGAACTTCCTCAGGTTTGCGTCGTGGTCCTGCTGGTCATGGCCGCAGATGGTGACATTGTCCAAGTACGGGTATGTAGCCCGTAAGCCGTACTGGTCCACCATTTGATCCATTGTCCTTTGGAAAACGGAGACTCCGTTTGTGACACCAAAAGGGACCCTGAGGAAGTGGAAGAACCAACCGGCTGCTTCGAACGCTGTATAGGGGCGGTCCTCTGGGCGGATAGGGAGTTGATGATAGGCCGATTTTAGGTCGACCGTGGAGAATACTCGATACTGGGTGATTTGGTTCACCATTTCTGCTATGCGGGGAAGTTGGTTAGCATCGAGTTGCGTAAAGCGGTTTATGGTCTGGCTATAGTCCACCACCATACGTTGTTTTTCCCCGGAGCGGACTACCAGTACTTGTGCCCTCCAAGGGCTGTTGCTAGCCTCTATGACCCCTTCTTTTAGTAGCCGCTGAACCTCTGACTTGAGGAAAGTCATGTCTTGGGCACTGTACCGCCGACTCCTGGTGGCGACGGGCTTACAGTCGGGAGTGAGGTTCACGAAGAGGGGGGGGTGGTGCAACTTTGTGTGTCGCCAGGCTACATACCGTGAGCGGGGGCAGGTGTCCGCCGAACTTCAGGATCAGGCTTCGGTGGCTGCACTGGAAGTCCAGACCGAGCAGCAGGGGGGGGCGCAGAGGTGAGGAAGGACATGAAATTTAAAACGGGCGTATTTGACGCCTTGGATAGCGAGGTTCGCGACACAATACTCCGTGATTTGGACCGAATGAGACCCGGATGCGAGGGCGATAGTTTGTGAGGCGGGATAGGTGCACAGGATGCAGCGTCTTACCGTGTCTGGATGGATAAAACTCTCCGTGCTCCCGGAGTCAAAAAGGCAGGGGACGTCGCGGCCGTTGATTTGAACCTGCATCATTGAGTTTCGCAGGTGCTTCAGCCGAGATTGATCGAGCGTGATCGTTCCTAGTTGCGGGCAGTCAGAGTCCTCGGTTGAGTCGGACTCACAAAATGGCCACCCGGAGTCACAAAATGGCCACCGCCGTTGGTTGCACGTGTCGGATTTTGAAGATGGCCACCGCCAAGATGGCCACCCCCATGACTCGCACGAGGCCAATGACGCGTCGGAGGTAGGCGTGTCCGGCCGCCATGCGGCCGCGTTGCGGGGCCTGTGGTCCCGGGAGTTCGATTTCTGGGCCCGATGAGACTTTTGTTTCTGGCCTTTGGGCCCAGCCAGGCAGACCTTCGCGAAGTGCCCCTTCTTTCCGCATTCGCTGCAGTTAGCGGAGCGGGCCGGACAACGCTGGCGTGAGCGCTGGCCTTGCCCACAGAAATAGCATTGGGGGACCCAGGTGTGAGCGGGTTGCCGCGCGGCGCAGGCCTGAAGCGTGGCCGAGTCTGGAGGGGATCGAGAGGGGTTCGCAAGGTCCGCGGAGTACGTGCGGAGAATATGGTGGGCCGCTTCCAGGGAAGAGGCGAGTGTTACCGTTCTTTGGAGGTCCTTCGCTCCGTCTTCCAGGAGCCGCTGCCGGATGTACGTGGATCGGATACCGGACACAAAAGCATCACGAATATGTAAGTTCATGTGGACTTCTGCCATCACCTCTTTATGGTCGCAGTTCCTGGCGAGCGCGGTGAGTCTCTCCAAGTATTCATCTAGCGTTTCCCCGGTGATACACGATCAATTAATGCAATGACGAGTTTAAAGCATAACTGAAGGCTTTAATAGGCTAGAACTGTTCCCCAGCAGCTCAGGTACAGAATGAGGACGGCACCGACTCTTATACCCCGTCTATCAGGGCAGAGCTACATACTATACAGCCAATGGTAAACCCCCAGGTTTAACCAATGGACTTCAGCCTCTTGGGTGCTGCAATACCTGATAATACCACATTCACCCCCTGTTAAAAAAGAGTCCGGCAGGGGTGGTGGCCAGCGGCTACAACTGTATTCAACATGGTATGATCAGATATGGAGGTACCGTGATATCTCCTTCCAGTATTTAGAGAATATTTACAGTCATGGCAGATATATACAGTCAGTGTTTATTATTTACAGTTACAGATTGGTTAAGTTAAGCAATCAGTCGGTCGGGTGCCCTTGTCGTCCTCTGGGATCGTCTGGGCCTCGGTGGTGATTCCGGTGGGGGTCCAGGCGTCTGCGACTCCGGGAGCGTGGCTTCGGCCTCCATTGCAGCTTCGTCATCCCTAGACGGCGCTGGTGGGGAAAACGGTTGACCTGGGAGGGGGGCGCCTATAGGTGGCATCGGTGGGTGGGAGGGCCCTGGCAGGAGCGGCGGGAGGACTGACCCTCCTGTGAGGTGCTGCGGAGGGGGGGTGGGGGTGGTGGTTCGGGTGCGCGTGGGGTTCCAGCGCGCGCCAGGTCCCGTAGGGACAGCGAATCTTGTCGGCTGTCAGGGAACGCCACGTAGGCGTACTGGGGGTTAGCGTGCATCAGATGGACCCTCTCGATCAACGGGTCTGACTTGTGTGCCCGCACGTGTTTTCGGAGCAGGATGGGTCCGGGTGTCGCTAGCCAGGTCGTGAGCGCGGTCCCGGAGGAGGACTTCCTGGGGAAGACAAGGAGACGTTCATGAGGTGTCTGATTGGTGGTCGTACAGAGCAATGACCGGATGGAGTGGAGGGCCTCCTGGAGGACGTCTGGCCAGCGGGAGACTGGGAGGTTCCTGGACCGTAGGGCCAGTAGGACGGTCTTCCAGACCGTTCCGTTCTCCCTCTCTACCAGCCCGTTTCCCCGGGGGTTGTAACTGGGCGTCCTGCTTGAGGCGATGCCTTGCTGAGCAGGAATTGATGCAGTTCGTCGCTCATAAAGTAGGACCCCCTATTACTATGTATGTAAGCGGGGAAACCGAACAGTGTAAAGATACCATAGAGGGCCTTGATGACGGTGGTTGCGGTCATGTCGGGCAGGGGATGGCGAAGGGGAACCGGGAGTACTCGTCAATCGCGTTCAGGAAATACGTGTTGCGGTCGGTGGAGGGGAGGGGTCCTTTGAAGTCCATGCTGAGGCGTTCAAAGGGACGGGAAGCCTTTATCAGGTGCGCCCTCTCTGGCCTGGAGAAGTGCGGTTTGCACTCCGCGCAGGCTTGGCAGTCCCTGGTGGCCGTCCTGACCTTCTCGATGGAGTAGGGCAGGCTGCGGGTCTTAACAAAGTGGAAAAAGCGAGTGACCCCCGGGTAGCAGAGGTCCTCATGGAGGGCTCGGAGGCAGTCCACTTGTGCGGTGGCACATGTGCCGCGGGACAGGGCGTCAGGAGGCTCGTTGAGCTTCCCGGGACGATACAAAATCTCGTACTTGTAGGTGGAGAGTTCTATCCTCCACCGCAAGATCTTGTCGTTTTTTATCTTGTCCCGCTGTGCATTATCAAACATGAAGGCCACCGACCGTTGGTCAGTGAGGAGAGTGAATCTCCTGCCGGCCAGGTAATGCCTCCAATGTCGCACAGCTTTTACAATGGCTTGGGCCTCCTTTTCGACTGAGGAGTGGCGGATTTCGGAAGCGTACCGGGAGAAGAAGGCCACGGGTCTGCCCGCTTGGTTGAGAGTGGCCGCCAGAGCTACGTCGGACGCATCGCTCTCGACTTGGAAGGGGAGGGACTCGTCGATGGCGTGCATCGTGGCCTTTGTATTGTCTGCTTTGATGCGGCTGAAGGCCTGGCGGGCCTCCGTCGACAGGGGGAAGGTTGTAGACTGGATCAGGGGACGGGCTTTGTCTGCGTAGTGAGGGACCCACTGGGCGTAGTAACTAAAAAACCCGAGGCAGCGCTTCAGGGCCTTGGGGCAGTGAGAGAGGGGGAACTCCATGAGGGGGCGCATGCGTTCAGGGTCGGGGCCTATAACTCCATTTCGCACTACGTAGCCGAGAATGGCTAGACGGTCGGTGCTAAATACGCATTTATCCTTATTGTACGTTAAGTTAAGTATTTTAGCGGTCTGGAGGAATGTTTGGAGGTTGGTGTCATGGTCCTGCTGGTCATGGCCGCAGATGGTGACGTTATCGAGCTACGGAAACGTTGCGCGCAAGCCGTACCGGTCAACCATTCGGCCCATCTCGCGTTGGAAGACCGAGACCCCGTTAGTGACACCGAAGGAAACGCTTAAGAAATGATAGAGCCGCCCATCTTTCTCACCATCTGCCTCAAAGTCAGTGTATTTGCGGTCACTCGTGCGCATGGGCAGCTGGTGGCAGCGGACTTAAGATCCACTGTGGAGAAGACCTTATAATGCGCGATCCTGTTTACCAGGTCGGATATGCGGGGGAGAGGGTACGCATCTAGCTGCGTAAACCTGTTGATGGTCCGACTGTAGTCAATGACCATCCTATGTTTCTCCCCGGTCTTTACCACCACTACTTGGGCTCTCCAGGGGCTGTTGCTCGCTTCAATGACCCCTTCCCTTCGTCGCCTTTGGACCTCCGACCTAATGAAGGTCCGGTCCTGGGCACTGTACCGTCTGCTCCTGGTGGCGACGGGTTTGCAATCTGGGGTGAGGATCGCAAACAGAGAAGGTGGGCCAACCTTAAGGGTCGCGAGGCCGCAGACACTAAGGGGGGGTATAGGGCCGCCGAATTTGAAGGTCAGACTTTGTAAGTTACACTGGAAGTCCAACCCCAGGAGTGTAGCCGCGCAGAGGTGCGGAAGGATATAAAGTTGGAAATTGTTGAATTTCCTTCCTTGGACTGTGAGGTTTGCTCGGCAGAACCCCTTTATCTCCACTGAGTGGGAACCGGAGGCCAGGGAGATTCTTTGATTTACAGGATGGGTAAAAAGTGAACAGCGCCGTACCGTGTCGGGGTGTATAAAGCTCTCCGTGCTCCCAGAGTCGATCAGGCGGGACGTCTTGTGGCCGTTGATGTAGACCGTCGTCGTTGCTGTTGAGAGTGTTCGATGTCGAGTTTGGTCCAGAGTCACCGAGGCCGGACGCAGTAGCTGTGAATTTTGATCGGGCAGTGTATAGTCGGCCGAGCTGGGGTCCTGGGGCCCCATCCAAGATGGTGTCTCCCATGGGTCACACATGATGATCGGAAATTGATAAAATGGCAGCGCCCATCCGTCCAGCGCGGTGTCCGGGGAACAAGATGGCGGCGCCCGTGGGCCGCACGTGGCCCTAGGATATGGGGGTGGCAGTGACTGCTGGCCGCCTGGGGCCCGAGGGGAAGTTCGCTGTGGCAGCCCGGAGTCACCGCTGAAGACCGCGGCCACCGCCTGTGCCTGGCAGACCCCCACAAAATGGCCCTTCTTGCCGCACCCTTTGCAGATGGATGTGCGGGCCGGGCAGCGCTGGCGGGGGTGCTCTTCTTGCCTGCAGAAGAAACAGCGGGGCCATCGGAGTTGGCGGAACGCCTTACAGTGCAGGCCTGCGGGGACAGGGGGAAGGTCTGTGGGGCTGCCGCTGCGGGATTCCACGCTGCCCAGGGGTCCGCCGCGCGGTCGGCCACGTAGGATTGTGCGTTCCTGGAGGCAACGTCCATGGACTCTGCCAGGGCCCGTGCCTCCCTAAGTCCCAGGGTGTCTTTCTCTAAAAGACGCTGGCAGATCTCTGAAGAGCTCATACCTGCTATGAAGGCATCCCGGATTAGGAGTTCCATGTGGTCGCTCGCCGAAACTTGCGGGCCTCCACAGCTTCTGCCCAGCACCAGTAGCGCACGGTAGAACTCCTCCAACGATTCCCCGGGGCTTTGTCGTCTCTTTGCAAGCAGGTGACGTGCGTAGACCTGGTTTACTGAGCGGATATAATGTCCTTTTAAAAGTTCGATTGCTGCATCAAAGTCTTCCGCCTCCTCGATGAGGGTGTAGATCCCAGGGCTTACCCTTGAGTGCAGGAGATGCAGTTTCTGCTCCCCCGTGGGTGTGCCTCCAGACGTCTCAAGGTAGCCTTTGAAACACGGCAGCCAGTGTTTGAAAATCGCCACTGAGTTCGCCGCGTGGTGACTGAGTTGCAGCCACTCCGGCTTGATTCGGAGATCCATCTTCTCTGCTTAAGTGTAGTCTATTAAATTGATGCACGATCAATTACAGCAAAGACGAGGTTAAAGCATAACTGAAGGCTTTAATAGATTAGAACTGTTCCCCAGCAGCTCAGGTACAGAATGAGGGCTGCTGGGACGGCACCGACTCTTATATCCCGCCTATCAGGGCGGAGCTACATACTATACAGCCAATGGTAAACCCCCAGGTTTAACCAATGGACTTCAGCCTCTCGGGTGCTGCAATACCTGATAGTACCACACCTGGAGCGCTGGCGGCAGGTCGAGAGCAAATGTCTGGCATGTACCTCGTTTATCGGCTTTACGAAGCGCTTCTGTAGGATTTCGACCGCCGTTTCGTACGTCGTAGCTTTCTCGATCACGGAGGATAGTCGGTGGGCTACCCGGGCAGGTAGTAAGCTCAGCTTGCGAGGTCCGTCAACTTCAGTCTCTGAGGAGTTTAGATAGGCCTCAAAGCACCGGAGCCAGTATTTAGAAATTTCAGTGGCTTCCGGCGACCGAGCGTCCAAATTGAGCTTCTCCGGCTTTAGACCGCTGTCCATCATGATGTAGTCTGGTTATTAAATTGAGATACCCTCAATTACGACTCAGGAGAGGAGTTTGATAATACAAAGGCTTTAATAACCAGAAAACCAGACAGCTGCCGAGAAGTGTGTTCACTGCACGCTGCCTACTGAACGTAACCTTATATACAGCTTCCTGGGGGCGGAGCCGGAGGCGGAGTCCCCCAGGGTTCCAAACACGGTCTTAAAGGGGCCTACGCATTAAGGGTACATATGTATACAGATATCATTCATCACATTTATCATACTGATACCCTCAATATGATAATAGGAAACAATGGCCCTTAAATTCCTCAGATGGCAGTCTCCGGCGGATTGCCACTCTCGACGGATTTACCCACGTTGATTCCAAAGCCTCTGTCCCACCCAACCTTCCTCACTCAGGCTGCGTCGACAGGAGCATCAAAGTGCGCCCCCGGCTGAACTGGCAAGGAGTAACTGGGGCACAGGGAAGAAAGAAACACCCTCATTTTATGGCACTAGCTGTTGTAAAGGAGATATTTAAAGGGACAATTTTAAGGGAGAAGGTAAGTTTCAAAGTAAGTGGGTTGAACCGGAGTTGGGGGAATCGGACCAGAGGACGGGTGGAGTGGGGGATGGTGTCAGGTCGGACCAGAGGATGGGGGGGGAAAGGTCTGACAAGAGAGGAAGGTCGGGCAGGAGTGGGGAGGGGGTCGGTGTGTACCGGAGTGGGTGGGGGTCTCGGGTCAGATCGAGTGGGCGGGATCAGAACGGGGGGTGGGTCGGGTCGGAAGGGGTGTCAGACTGAGTGGGGGGAGGGGTCAATATGGGAGGAGTGGGACAGACCGGAGAGGGGGAGGGTCAGTTTGTATGGGGAGGGGTTGGCTTAGATTGGTTCGGAGGGTGGTAGGGGATCAGGCTGAATCTGATGGCAGGGGCCAGGTCATACCAGAGTTGGGAGGGAGCCTGCGTCATCAGGCTGGGAGGGGCAGCCGAGTTAGACCTGAAAGTGGGGGTGTGGGTTGGGGGTTGGATCAGACCAAAGTGGGGTCAGTCCAGGAATGGGGTGCAGTGTTGGACCGGGGAGGTTGTCAGACCAGAAGGGAGGTCAGTCTAAATGACAGGAGAGGGACAGACCAGAGTGGGGGTCGGGGGGGCGGACCGGAGGGGGTGGTGCTCAGTCTAAGTGACAGGGAGGGTGGATTCAGTCTACGAGCGGGGTGGTGGGTGGCGGTCGGACCTGAGTGGGTTGCGATGGTCAGTCCAGGAGAGGGGCTGTTTGGGTCACGTTACACTGGAGTGGGGACGATGGGGTTCAGGTCAGACCAGGAGGCCGGGTCAGCTGAGACTGGTGGGGAATTGGGTCGGACCAGAGAGGGTGGTTGGACCGAGGGGTGAGGGGTGAGATGGGGAGAGGACAATGATTGAATTGGGAGGAGAGGTGGGGGGGCGGAGGGGGGAGGGAACGGGACGGTCAGACTGGGTGGGGAACGGGGGTCAGTCCTGGAGATGCAGTGGTTTTGGGTCGGACCGGAGCGCATGGTTGGACTGAAGGGGGAAGGTCAGGGAGTGGGGGGGGAATCAGCCCTGGTGGGGCTATGGGGTTGTGCGGGGGGTGGAGGGAAGGGTGGCTGCTGGGGGTTGTACTGGTCAGGGGGGGGGACCTGGTCAGGCCGAGGAGGGTGGGTTTGGGGGGGGGGGGGGGGGGGATGTGGTGGATCGCTTGGTCGGGGGTGTGCGGGGTGCCCTGCGCGAGTCTGGCTCTGGGTTTTTTAAGTAGTTACTCTGGAGTTAGAAGTGTTTATTGTGTAACTATCAGGGTAAAACTGGCGAGTTAAACCATTTTTGTTGGATGATTCCCAGCCCAGCTCAATTATCCAGAGGAATTTAGCACTTTTTGGCACTTGCCGAGTAAACCCTTACATGGGAACTACCTAGCGTGATTCCCCAGCACATCATAGGGTAACCCCCTGAATGCGATACTGGGGAACCAGGAAGCTATGGGCTTCCAGATATGTATGCTCTCAAATAAAATATTTCATAATTTTAAAGATCTCTACTTGGCCATCCCTCAGCTTCTTTTTTTCAAGAGTCTCCGCCTCTCAATCATTTCTTGACTCGATTCTGGTCTCATCCTTCCAAATCACCACCTCATTGATCACCCGGAGGCGAGTCCTGTTGGGATGGAGGTCTCCAGCCCCACCAAGAGCCCTGGCTGGCATGGTCAGGGGATCTGATGGAGTTTTTGTACCTCGAGAAGGTTAAGTGAGGGATTGGTCGAGCAGCCTTTTATTACTTCAAGGAACTAATCACTGTCAGTTGCTGGAAGGGGAGAGGGGGGGATTGGGAGGCGGGGGATGGTGGGGTGTGTGGGATTGTGTTCTTTCATATTTTTTCTTGTTTGATGTTTGAGGGGTTTTATAAAAACTTAAATGTTTTGTAAGATTTTGTAAAATTTGAAAACTTTATAAAAACATTTTTAAAAACCCTTGAGAAACTTCTCTGCGCCCTCTTTTCCAGCACTTCTGGAGCCTTTTGAAAATCTGGCAACTCAATACTCTAAATATGATCTAACCAAGTTTCGACATTGGTTTAGCATAACATCGCTACTTTACAATTTTATCCCTCTAGCAATGAAGCTGATTGCTTGGTTTCCTCTTTTTTGTGCCTGTGCCACAACCTTTGGTGATTGATGTATTTGTATTCCACTGTCCCTTTGTTCTTCTACCCCATCTAAACTTGTACCTTCCAAGTAAATAATGGCCCCCCTACCCTCCGTATCAAAATGTTCATTTTTCTGTGTTCAACTTAATTTGCCCATTCTGCAAGTTTATTAATGTTCTCGTATAATTTGTTGCAGTCCTCCTCAGTATTAACTATCTGCCAACACTTTTTGGTGCCACCTGCAAATTTATAACAATAATCTTTATTGTCACAAATAGGCTTACATTAACACTGCAATGAAATTACTGTGAAAAGCCCCTGGTCGCCACACTCCGGCACCTGTTCGGGTACACAGGGAGAATTCAGAATGTCCAAATTATCGAACAACACATCTTTCAGGGCTTGTGGGAGGAAACCCGGGCAGACATGGGGAGAACATGCAGACACCACACAGACAGTGACCCAAGCCAGGAATCGAACCGGGGACCCTGGCGTTGTGAAGCTACAGTGCTTACCCACTGTGCTACCGTGCTGCCCACAGAAATAGTGATTTTGATTCCAAAGTCAAAATTCTGAACAGCAGTGGTCCCAACATAAATCCGAGTCCAACACCACGTCCCGCATTCTGCTACTCTGAATAGCTACCCTTTATTCCCAATCTCTGCTTTCTGTCTTGCAGCCAGCTAGCAATCCATTCTACCAGTTGTCCCCTGACATCACATTCTCTGCTTATTCATTAGCCTATTATGGGACACCTTATTGAAGGCTGTTTGAAAATCCAGATAAATTACATTGACTGCACTAGCATTGTCCACTCTATGTTACCTCCTCAAAAAAAATAACAAGACTGTAAAGCAGCGTTTTTCCTTTTGAAATCCATGCTGACTATTCATTATATTCTCATTTCCAGTTGTTCTTCTATTTTCCCCTGTGATAAGGATTTCATTATTATTCGTACCACTAATGTTAAGCTGATTGGTCTATACTTTAATGGACATGTTTTTATCCTCCCTCTTAAATACAGAAACTCCATTACCTATCCACAAGTTCTCTAGCACGACACCTTTTTCGAATCAGTTATTAAATATGAGGAGTAATGCCTCTGCTATCGGTTCCCTAGATTCTTTCAAAATGTGTGGATACAATCCAGCTGGGTCAGGGACTTAATTTTCTTTGAGTTAAGTTTATTTAATGAGTTAAGTTTATTTAATGTGTCCCATTTTTAATTTTAAATGCATTATCTCATTACTCATCTCATCTTTCAACGTCATGGCTGCCTTGTAACTGTCAATGCAAAATAATTCTTTAATTTTTCTGCCATCTCTCTATCGTTACCTGTGGTATTATCCTGTCTACCTCTTGACAATTGCTATTCCCATCACAGCTTTCGTTTTTTTATTAATGCGAAAAGATTTCACTATTTTCTTTTATGTTCCTTGATAACTTAATTTCATAGTTCCTCTTTGCCTAAATCCTCTCCTAATTTCTTTGCATTCTTTCTGAACCGGCACTCCTTTCTGCCTATGTATTTAATGTATTCCTCTTTCCTTAATATGTTTAATTCATCCATGGAGCCCCATTCATGTTTAGTTTGTTCTTTCCTTCTAATTAAATATATTTTTGTGCGTTTTAAATGTTTCGCATTGTTCGACTACATTGTTGTTTGCCAATATAATTGCCCATTTTATTTTCCAACATTCTATTCCCAGCCCCTCAAAATCAGCCATTAACTTGATTTTTGTCAGACTTATACTCTTCTCTATCATCATCTTAAAGCTCATTATACTATGGTCACCATTGCCTAGATGATTACATTGCCCATTATCTGTGTTGGTTCCTTCCCCATACCATACCCAATTCCTTTATTGAGCATTTCCAAATTGTATTAAAAACGAGCCCTGTACACAATGCAGGCACTCCATTCCCTTATGGGCAGCACAGTAGCCCAGTAGTTAGCACTGTTGCTTCACAGCACCAGGGTCACAGGTTCGATTCTCGGCTTGGGCCACTGTCTGGGCGGAGTCTGCACGCTCTCCCTGTATCTGCGTGGGTTTCCTCTGGGTGCTCCGGTTTCCTCCCAGAAGTCCCAAAAGACGTGCTTGTTAGATGAATTGGACATCCTGAATTCTCCCTCAGTGTACCCGAACAGGCGCCGGAATGTGGCGACTCGCGGGTTTTCACAGTAACTTAATTGCAGTGTTAATGTACGCCTACTTGTGACACTAATAAAGATTATTATTATCCACTTTATCTATCGTTTCTATACAATTTTTATCAATTTGGTTGAAATCCCCCATGATTATGAATTTTTGCTCTTGCAGAAAGTTGGCACATGAGCCAAATGACTTCCTTCTGTGATATAACCATTCCTTGATTCTATAATCATCCTCAAAGCCCTCCAAGATCTTGATCTAGACTATATTGAGACCTTTGGTCAAATATAAGGCAAATACAACCCCCAAAGAATACAACACTAAGTAATCCTTAATAACTTCCCAAACAACGTCAAAAAGACAAACAAAACACCTTTTAACAGAAGCCCATTAGGTTTACATTCACTACTGAGAACGTTTATAATTTCTGAATTCACCAAATGATCAAGAGATAGTCTTTTCATGGCAGAGAGATCAATAGTACATCTGCTCTGTCTGGCTTCAGCTCCAACACTGAAAACGAAACTACAACACACCCTGCAGCAAACAGCCTAAAACGAAATAAAAGCTGACAGACAGCCCAGCTCTACACACTCTCTGACATCACTGCAGTAGTAAACACCCATTTCTTCAAGGTACTCTTGTGGTGGTATGTATTAGGGGTCATGTGGGACTGTGAAGCCATGATGCTATTGGCTGACAGATCCCGGGTCCTGGTTGGCTGCCGACTCCTGGCTCCGCCCTGAAGGTGGAGTATAAGAACCCGAGCTTCTCCCCGCTGCTTCATTCTGTTGCTGAGCTGCTGGGGACAAGTCTCGCTTAATAAAGCCTGAATCGACTTCATCACTTCTCGTCTCTCTCGTAAGTCATTGTGCGCTACAATTTATTAAGCAAGCTTAAAAGACTATGGAGCTCCAGATCGCCCCGGAATGCCTGCGGATCAGCCCCCACGCAGCGAACTCGGCAGCAGTATTTAAACATTGGCAAGCATGTTTTGAAGGCTACCTCCGAACGGCCCCCGGCCGGATCACAGAAGACCAGAAAATGCAGGTCCAGCATTCGAGGGTAAGCCCGGAAATTTACCCTCTCATAGAAGACGCAGAGGATTTCCCGACGGCGCTCGCATTGCTGAAGGGCATCTACGTTCGGCCCGTTAACCAGGTCTACGCGCGCCACCAACTCGCGACGAGACGGCAAAGTCCCGGAGAATCGCTAGAAGAATTCTACGTCGCGCTGCTAATTTTGGGACGGGGCTGCAGCTGCCCGCCGGTGAACGCGATCGAACACACGGACATGCTAATTCGCGATGCATTTGTGGCAGGTATGAACTCTCCCCAAATCCGGCAAAGACTTTTAGAAAGAGAGTCGCTAGGACTCTCAGAGGCACGGGCCCTTGCAGCTTCCCTAGATGTGGCTTCGCAAAACGCCCGCGCCTACGGCCCCGACTGCGCGGCAGCCCCTTGGGCTCCATGGACCCCCGTCGCGACAACCCCCCCCTCGCAAGCTTGCGCGGTTAAAGCGCCAGACCATCCCGGGGGGGCCCGCTGCTATTTCTGCGGGCAGGCGAAACACCCCCGGCAGCGCTGCCCGGCCCGCGCAGCTATTTGTAAAAGCTGCGGCAAGAAGGGCCATTACACGGCAGTGTGCCGGTCCCGGGGGGTCGCCGCAATCCCCGGAGAAGAACGAGCCCAGCACATCCCAAACGCTCCCCAGCGCCCCATGTGCGACCCGCGGGCACCGCCATTTAGGGTCCCGGGCACCACGAGGGGAGGATGGGCGCTGCCATCTTGTGACCCCCCAGCCACGTGCGATTCATGGGGCGGCCATTTTGTCCACCCCCGACCACGTGCGATACATGTGGGCGGGCATTTTGTCCACCCCCGGCCGCGTGCGATTCATGGACGCCACCATCTTGGTTGACAACAAAGGACCCCAGCATCGACGGCTCCACGGGGTCCGAAGAAGACGCCGCGACACTACTACCACGACTGGCTTCGGTGACACTGGATCAATCGCGGCCCCAGACGCTCCAGACGACGACAACAACGGTGCTGATCAACAGATACGAGGCGCCATGCCTGACCGACTCCGGGAGCACTGAAAGTTTTATTCACCCAGACACGGTAAGACGCTGTTTTCTGACCATCCATCCAAGCACGCAAAAGATTTCCCTAGCTGCAGGATCCCACTCCGTAGAGATCAAAGGGTTCTGCATCGCGAACCTAACGGTGCAAATGAGGGAGTTTACGAACTACAGGCTCTACGTCCTTCCCCAACTCTGCGCGCCCACATTACTGGGATTAGATTTCCAGTGTAACCTGCAGAGCCTAACATTCCAATTCGGCGGCCCAATACCCCCACTCACTATCTGCGGCCTCGCAACTCTCAAGGTTGAACCGCCGTCCTTGTTTGCAAACCTCACCCCGGATTGCAAACCCGTCGCCACTAGGAGCAGACGGTACAGCGCCCAGGACCGGATATTTATTCGGTCTGAAGTCCAGCGGTTGCTGAAGGAAGGCATAATCCAGGCCAGCAATAGTCCCTGGAGAGCCCAGGTGGTAGTAGTAAAGACCGGGGAGAAGCAAAGGATGGTCGTAGACTATAGTCAGACCATCAACAGGTACACGCAGCTAGATGCGTACCCTCTCCCCCGCATATCCGACATGGTCAATCGGATTGCCCAGTATAAGGTCTTCTCCACCGTGGACCTCAAGTCCGCCTACCACCAGCTCCCCATCCGCCCAGGTGACCGCAAGTACACAGCCTTCGAGGCAGACGGGCGTCTATACCACTTCCTAAGGGTCCCATTTGGTGTCACAAACGGGGTCTCGGTCTTCCAACGGGAGATGGACCGAATGGTTGACCAGCACGGGTTGCAGGCCACGTTCCCGTATCTCGACAACGTAACCATCTGCGGCCACGATCAGCAGGACCATGACGCCAACCTCCAAAAGTTTCTCCAGACCGCTAACGCCCTGAACCTCACATACAACGAGGAAAAGTGCGTTTTTAGCACAAAGCGGTTGGCCATCCTGGGATACGTAGTGCGCAATGGGATAATAGGCCCCGACCCCGAACGCATGCGCCCCCTTATGGTATTTCCCCTCCCCCACTGCTCCAAAGCCCTGAAACGTTGCCTGGGTTTCTTTTCATATTACGCCCAGTGGGTCCCCCAGTATGCAGACAAGGCCCGCCCGCTAATACAGTCCACTACCTTCCTCCTGTCGACAGAGGCTCGCCAGGCCTTCAGCCGCATCAAAGCGGATATCGCAAAGGCCACGATGCGCGCCATCGACGAGTCCCTCCCCTTCCAGGTCGAGAGCGACGCATCCGACATAGCTCTGGCGGCCACCCTTAACCAAGCGGGCAGACCCGTGGCCTTTTTCTCCCGGACCCTCCACGCCTCAGAAATCCGCCACTCCTCAGTGGAAAAGGAAGCCCAAGCCATAGTGGAAGCTGTGCGACATTGGAGGCTTTACCTGGCCGGCAGGAGATTCACTCTCCTCACTGACCAACGGTCGGTAGCCTTCATGTTCGATAACGCACTGCGGGGCAAAATTAAAAATGACAAGTTCTTAAGATGGAGGATCGAGCTCTCCACCTTCAACTATGAGATCTTGTACCGTCCCGGAAAGCTGAACAAGCCGTCCGATGCCCTATCCCGCGGCACATGTGCCAACGCACAAATAGACCGCCTCCAAGCCCTCCACGAGGACCTCTGCCACCCGGGGGTCACTCGATTCTACCATTTCGCAAAGTCCCGCAACCTCCCCTACTCAGTGGAGGAGGTCCGTACAGTCACCAGGAACTGCCACATCTGCGCAGAGTGTAAACCGCACTTTTTCAGGCCGGATAGAGCGCACCTGATCAAGGCTTCCCGCCCCTTTGAACGCCTCAGTTTGGATTTCAAAGGGCCCCTCCCCTCCACTGACCGCAACGCATACTTCCTGAACGTGGTGGACGAGTACTCTTGTTTCCCCTTCGCCATCCCCTGCCCCGACATGACAGCGGCCACAGTCATTAAAGCCCTTAGCACCATATTCACACTGTTCGGTTGCCCCGCGTATATCCATAGCGACAGGGGGTTCTCCTTCATGAGTGACGAGCTGCGCCAGTTCCTGCTCAGCAAGGGCATAGCCTCGAGCAGGACGACCAGCTACAGCCCCCGGGGGAACGGGCAAGTAGAGAGGGAGAACGGCACGGTCTGGAATACCGTCCTACTGGCCCTACGGTCCAGGGATCTCCCAGTTTCCCGGTGGCAGGAGGTCCTCCCGGATGCTCTCCACTCCATCCGGTCGCTGCTGTGTACCACCACTAACCAAACGCCTCATGAGCGCCTCCTTGTCTTCCCCAGGAAGTCCTCCTCCGGAACGTCGCTGCCGACATGGCTGGCGCCCCCAGGACCCAACTTGCTCCGGAAACATGTGCGGGTGCACAAATCGGACCCGTTGGTCGAGAGGGTTCACCTTCTCCACGCGAACCCGCAGTACGCCTACGTGGAGTACCCCGACGGCCGACAGGACACGGTCTCCCTGCGGGACCTGGCGCCCGCCGGCAACACACACCCCCCCCGACACCGATCATCCCCTCCCTGCTACCGGTGCACCCCGCGATCGCCCCCTTCACGGGGGGATCGGTCCTCCTCCCATGCCCGACCAGGAGTAAAACAGGAACAAACACCGAAACGACAACGCCTGAACAAGCACCTGCACCACCACTGGGGCTGAGGCGATCGACGAGGAAGACCAGACCGCCCGCTCGACTCGTGGCATCACGAGTCGAGCGGGCACCTGGGGACACCAAGAATGTTGTTGTAACAAAAAAAAATTTTTTTTGCTAATATTGTAAATAGTTTTCACAAACTTGTACATAGCCCAGTGTAGGGCTAAAACTGTAGTAACATGTCTGAAATTTTCCTTCCAGGGCCAGCCTTGTAAACCCCTACCACCATGCGAACCACCACCCCGCCGGGTTCCTTTTTAACAAGGAGTGAATGTGGTGGTATGTATTAGGGGTCATGTGGGACTGTGAAGCCGTGATGCTATTGGCTGACAGATCCCGAGTCCTGGTTGGCTGCCGACTCCTGGCTCCGCCCTGAAGGCGGAGTATAAGAACCCGATCTTCTCCCCGCCGCTTCATTCTGTTGCTGAGCTGCTGGGGACAAGTCTCGCTTAATAAAGCCTGAATCGACTTCATCACTTCTCGTCTCTCTCGTAAGTCATTGTGCGCTACAACTCTCACTACAGATATTTATATACACACGCATTTATAAACACCCATTTCTTAAAGGTACTCTCACATGACTCCTGCTCACAAGAAAAAAAAATAAACCATCAACTTCAAGATGGTTTCATTTTTCACCTTTTCACTATCCTTTAAGAAATGCACACAGTCAATATACTTTTTTGTTTAAAAAAAAACAACACACGCAAACAGGTACAATAATATAGTCCATTTTTGTTCTTCTTCCTCCAACTGAAATCCTTCCTGATTGACAGTCTCTTTGAACAAGAAGGTCTCTGCACGATCCGTCCATTTCTCTACGCTTTGTTCAATCTGATCGCAGAGTCCCTTGTAATTCTCCAACACAGGAGCATTGGTTATCACAGCTTGCAGGCCGTCAAATGCCTGTTGAAAGTCCGCTGTCCACTGAAATTTTCGACGTCTCTTCAGCAAGTCCATCAGTGGAGCAATCACGCTACAAAACTTTTGCACAAATGTTCGATCAAATCCACTCATGCCAAGAAATTGCATTATTTTCCTTTGTCTTAAGGATATCGGAAACTCCTCAAGGAAAGTGACTTGGGCTTTTCCAAATTCACTTTTGGCTAGGTTTATCACCAAACCCGCTTTCTGAAGTCAATCAAATAATCTCCATCAGATGTTTCAAATGTTCTGTCCATGTCTGGCTGAAAATTACCAGGGGCGAAATTCTCCCCAAACGGCGCGATGTCCGCCGACTGGAGCCCAAAACGGTGCCAATCAGACGGGCATCGCGCCGCCCCAAAGGTGCGGAATGCTCCGCATCTTTGGGGGCCGAGCCCCAACATTGAGGGGCTAGGCCGACGCCGGAGGGATTTCTGCCCCGCCAGCTGGCGGAAAGGGCCCTTGTTGCCCCGCCAGCTAGCGCGGAAATGACATTTCGGGGCGGCGCATGCGCGGGAGCGTCAGCGGCCGCTGACAGTTTCCCGCGCATGCGCAGTGGAGGGAGACCGTGGCGGAGGCAGAAGGGAAAGAGTGCCCCCACGGCACAGGCCCGCCCGCGGATCGGTGGGCCCCGATCGCGGGCCAGGCCACCGTGGGGGCACCCCCGGGGTCAGATCGCCCTGCGCCCCCCCCAGGATCCCGGAGCCCGCCCACGCCGCCTTGTCCCGCCGTTCAAAAGGTGGATTAATCCACGCCGGCGGGACAGGCAATTTATCGGCGGGACTTCGGCCCATCCGGGCCGGAGAATCCAGCGGGGGGGCCCGCCAACCGGCGCGGCCCGATTCCCGCCCCCGCCGAATATCCGGTACCGGAGACTTTGGCAACCGGCGGGGGCGGGATTCACGGCAGCCCCCGGCGATTCTCCAACCCGGCAGGGGGTCGGAGAATGACGCCCCAGATCATTGATGTATACCGCACAATTGGGTAATCCTGAAACAATTTTGTTAGTTAACCGTTGAAATCTGGCTGGTGCATTTTTCATGCCGAATGACATAACTTTGAATTGGTATATACCATCTGGAGTCACAAAAGCTGAAATCTCCTTCGCCCTTTCGGATAAAGGTACCTGCCAGTAACCTTTAAGTAAATCCAGTTTGGAAATAAAAACTGATCGTCCCACTTTCTCAATGCAATCCTCCAAACATGGGATAGGATAAGAGTCCGTTCTTGTAACTGCATTAACCTTTCTCTAGTCCACACACAACTGTTGGGTACCATCTGGTTTTGGTACCATCACGACGGGTGAGCTCCATTGGCTGCAACCCACTTCAATTATGCCATTTTTTAAGCATTCTCTCAATCTCTTTGTTAACCTGTGCCAATTTTAAAGGGTTAAGTCTATATGGATGTTGTTTGATTGGAACAGCATTTACATCATGTATAGCCATTTAAGTACTTCCCAATTTATCTCTACAAACTTGCCCACGTGATATCAATAACTCTTTCAGGTCAGTTTGTTTTTCCTCTGGAAGGTAACTCAACAATTTATCCCAATATTTAAGAACATCCTCATTTTCCAATTTAATTTGAGGTATGTCAAATTCCAAGTCATCTGGGTTTGGTTCGTCACTTTGAGTTAGAATCATTAAAACCTCCTCCTTTTTCTCTCCTTCCCTTTCAAAGTACCTTTTAAGCATATTCACATGAAACACTCGGTGAGTTTTCCTTCTATCTGGCGTTTTTACCACATAATTCACCTCACTTAATTTCATTTCAATCTGATAAGGTCCACAAAACCTAGCTTTTAAAGGTTCACCTACCACTGGTAACAACATTAAAACTTTATCTCCACTGGCAAAAGTACGAACTTTGGATTTCTTGTCCGCTACCTGTTTCATCACATTTTGTCCAACTTTTAAATGTTGTCTAGCCAATTCACCTGCTCTATTTAATCGTTCCCTAAAATTTGACACATAATCCAATAATGTAAGTTCCGATTTCTCACTCACCAATTTTTCCTTAATCAATTTAAGTGGTCCTCTTACCTCATGACCAGAAATTAGTTCAAAAGGACTAAATTTGGTTGACTCATTAGGTGCATCCCTAATTGCAAACAGTACAAATGGGAATTCCATTATCCCAATCCTCTGGATAATCGTGACAATAAGCCCTCAACATTGTCTTTAATGTCTGATGCCAGCTTTCTAACGCTCCCTGCGATTCTGGATGGTATGCAGTTGATTTAAATTGTTTTATTCCTAAGCTATCCATAACTTCTTTGAATAACCTTGAGGTAAAATTTGATCCTTGATCCGATTGTATTTTTGTGGGTAGTCCATATCTTGTAAAGAATTTAAGTAACTCCTCCACAATATTTTTCGCTGTAATATTACATACTGGAATGGCCTCTGGAAACCTAGTAGACACATCCATTATAGTCAAAAGATATTGATTCCCACTTTTTGTCTTAGGAAACGGTCCTACGCAATCAATTAGGACCCTTGTAAAAGGTTCCTCAAATGCTGGAATGGGTATTAAGGGTGCTGGTTTTATCACTGCTTGAGGTTTCCCTATCACTTGACATGTGTGACATGATTGACAAAATGTAACTACATCTTTATGTAGTCCAGGCCAATAAAAATGTTTCTGGATTTTAACTTGAGTTTTCCTTATTCCCAAATGACCTCCCACTGGTACCTCATGTGCAACTCGCAACACCTCCTTTCTATACCCTACCGGTAATACTACTTGATGAACTTCTGCCCCCTTTTCATCCGCCTGCATATGTAAAGGTCACCATTTTCTCATCAAGACATTACTTTTACGGGAATAACACTCTGGTATACACGCAGATTCCTCTTCCTTGTATGCTTTCTGATACATCCGTTTTATTTCTATATCTTTTTGTTGTAACTCCGCCAATGTTCCTGAACTCAAAATATCCGCCTCATCCTCCACCTGTTCTTGTTCTTTTTCAACTATCTGATCAAAAATCGTTTCTGATAATTGCACTTCAACTTCATCTTCACTCTCTGATTTTTCCTCTTGTCTTAACCTGTGACTTTGCGACCTCGTTACTACACAATCCGGAAAAATCCCAGGATATTCGTCCTTCAACACTCTCAGTTGTCTGATTTTCCACTGGCTTATCAACCACAGTAGGCATCACTCCCATCTGCGATCCAGCTATATCATTCTATTATCAGGGGGATAGATAGTATCTTTTGTGAGCAGGATAAAGAGTCCCGCATGGTATGTTGCCTGCCCGGTGCTAGGGTGGGGGACATCTCTGACCGGCTTGAAAGGATACTGGAGAGGGAGGGGGAGGATCCAGTTGTTGTGGTCCATGTCGGTACCAACAACATAGGCAAGTCCAGGAAAGAGGACCTGTTTAGAGATTATAAAGAGCTAGGATTTAAATTAAAAAACAGGTCCTCAAGGGTCATAATCTCCGGATTACTGCCCGAGCTACGTGCAAATTGGCATAGGGAGGCAAGAATAAGGGAAGTTAACACGTGGCTGAAAGAGTGGTGTGGGAAAGAGGGGTTCCTTTTCATGGGACACTGGCATCAGTTTTGGGACAGGGGGGACCTATACCGTTGGGATGGTCTCCACCTGAACCGAGCTGGGACCAGTGTTCTGGCGAAAAGAGTAAATAGGGTGGTCAATAGGACTTTAAACTAGAGATTGGGGGGAAGGGAAAGTCAGGGAACCAAGAGGTGAAGTAATCAGTGGGAAGCGTAGCTGCTTAGGAATACAAAAAAGCACGAAAAGACAAAACTCAGGAGAGGTTACGATAGTCCCCATCCCACAAAATATGACACAGTGTATGGAAAGACTCAGTAAACCAAGGTCCACCACACTAAGAAAACAAAAAGGGACGGTCAATAGAGAATTAAAGGTGCTATATTTAAATGCGCGCAGTGTACGGAACAAGGTAGATGAGCTTGTGGCCCAGATTGTGACTGGCAGGTATGATGTGGTAGGCATCACAGAGACGTGGTTGCAGGGGGTTCAGGACTGGCATTTAAACATCCAGGGATTCACAACCTATCGAAAAGACAGAGAGGCGGGCAGAGGGGGCGGGGTTGCCTTGTTAATTAGGAATGAAATTAAATCAATAGCACTAAATGACATAGGGTCAGATGATGTGGAGTCTGTGTGGGTAGAGTTGAGGAACCACAAAGGCAAAAAAACCATAATGGGAGTTATGTACAGGCCTCCTAACAGTGGTCAGGACCGGGGGCACAAAATGCACCACGAAATAGAAAGTGCATGTCAGAAAGGCAAGGTCACAGTGATCATGGGGGACTTCAATATGCAGGTGGACTGGGTAAATAATGCTGCCAGTAGACCCAAGGAAAGGGAATTCATTGAATGTTTACAGGAGGGCTTTTTGGAACAGCTTGTGATGGACCCCACGAGGGAACAGGCCATTCTGGACTTAGTGTTATGTAATGAGCCAGACTTGATTAAAGATCTTAAAGTAAGGGAACACTTAGGAGGCAGTGATCATAATATGGTAGAATTCAATCTCCAATTTGAAAGAAAGAAGGTAGAATCAGATGTAAAGGTGTTGCAGTTAAATAAAGGTAACTACAGGGGCATGAGGGAGGAACTGACGAAAATCGACTGGGAGCAGAGCCTAGTGGGAAAAACAGTAGAACAGCAATGGCAGGAGTTTCTGGGAGTAATTGAGGACACAGTACAGAGGTTCATCCCAAAGAAAAGAAAGGCTATCAGAGGGGGGATTAGGCAGCCATGGCTGACAAAGGAAGTTAGGGAATGCATCAAAGCAAAAGAGAAAGCCTATAATGTGGCAAAGAGTAGTGGGAAGTCAGAAGATTGGGAAGGCTACAAAAACAAACAGAGGATAACAAAGAGAGAAATAAGGAAAGAGAGGATCAATTATGAAGGTAGGCTAGCCAGTAACATTAGGAATGATAGTAAAAGTTTCTTTAAATACATTAAAAACAAACGGGAGGCAAAGGTAGACATTGGGCTGCTCCAAAATGACGCTGGTAATTTTGTGATGGGAGACAAGGAAATAGCTGAGGAACTAAATAAGTACTTTGCGTCAGTCTTCACAGTAGAAGACATGAGTAATATCCCAACAATTCAGGAGAGTCAGGGGGCAGAGTTGAATATGGTAGCCATCACAAAGGAGAAAGTGCTAGAGAAACTAAGAGGTCTAAAAATGGATAAATCTCCGGGCCCAGATGGGCTACATCCTAGAGTTCTAAAGGAGATAGCTGAAGAAATAGTGGAGGCGTTAGTTATGAGCTTTCAAAAGTCACTGGAGTCAGGGAAAGACCCAGAGGGTTGGAAAATCGCTGTTGTAACCCCCCTGTTCAAGAAGGGAACAAGGAAAAAGATGGAAAATTATAGGCCAATTAGCCTAACCGCGGTTGTTGGCAAGATTCTCGAATCCATTGTTAAGGATGAGATTTCTAAATTCTTGGAAGTGCAGGGTCGGATTAGGACAAGTCAGCATGGATTTAATAAGGGGAGGTTGTGCCTGACAAACCTGTTAGAGTTCTTTGAAAAGATAACAAATAGGTTAGACCAAGGAGAGCCAATGGATGTTATCTATCTTGACTTCCAAAAGGCCTTTGATAAGGTGCCTCACGGGAGACTGCTGAGTAAAATAAGGGCCCATGGTATTCGAGGTAAGGTACTAACATGGATTGACGATTGGCTGTCAGGCAGAAGGCAGAGAGTTGGGATAAAAGGTTCTTTTTCGGAATGGCAATAGGTGACGAGTGGTGTCCCGCAGGGTTCAGTGTTGGGGCCACAGCTGTTCTCTTTATATGTTAACGATCTAGATGGCGGGACTGGGGGCATTCTGGCTAAATTTGCCGATGATACAAAGATAGGTGGAGGGGCAGGTAGTATGGAGGAGGTGGGGAGGCTGCAGAAAGATTTAGACAGTTTAGGAGAGTGGTCCAAGAAATGGCTGATGAAATTCAATGTGGGCAAGTGCGAGGTCTTGCACTTTGGAAAAAAGAATAGAGGCATGGACTATTTTCTAAACGGTGACAAAATTCATAATGCTGAAGTGCAAAGGGACTTGGGAGTCCTAGTCCAGGATTCTCTAAAGGTAAACTTGCAGGTTGAGTCCGTAATTAAGAAAGCAAATGCAATGTTGTCATTCATCTCAAGAGGCTTGGAATATAAAAACAGGGATGTACTTCTGAAGCTTTATAAAGCATTAGTTAGGCCCCATTTAGATTACTGTGAGCAATTTTGGGCCCCACACCTCAGGAAGGACATACTGGCACTGGAGCGGGTCCAGCGGAGATTCACACGGATGATCCCAGGGATGGTAGGCCTAACATACGATGAACGTCTGAGGATCCTGGGATTATATTCATTGGAGTTTAGGAGGTTGAGGGGAGATCTAATAGAAACTTACAAGATAATGAATGTCTTAGATAGGGTGGACGTAGGGAAGTTGTTTCCATTAGCAGTGGAGACTAGGACCCGGGGGCACAGCCTTAGAATAAAAGGGAGTCACTTTAGAACAGAGATGAGGAGAAATTTCTTCAGCCAGAGAGTGTTGGGTCTGTGGAATTCATTGCCACAGAGGGCGGTGGAGGCCGGGACGTTGAGTGTCTTTAAGACAGAAGTTGATAAATTCTTGATTTCTCGAGGAATTAAGGGCTATGGAGAGAGAGCGGGTAAATGGAGTTGAAATCAGCCATGATTGAATGGTGGAGTGGACTTGATGGGCCGAATGGCCTTACTTCCGCTCCTATGTCTTATGGTCTTATTACCCAAGATAAACTGTATTCCTGGACAAGATAGTTTCTCTATTACTCCTACTGCCTCTTCACCACTCTTCACTGGACTTTCCAACCTTACCTTATATAATGGAACACAACTCCTCTCACCCTGAATTCCACATATTACCACCTTTTCTGGCAACATTCTTCCCAAACTACATAACTCCTCATCTCTTACGATTAAAGATTGACTCGCTCCCGTATCTCTTAAAATTGTGACTTCTTTACCTGCTCCTCCTGATACACATGAGTAAACTTTACCCACACAAGTAAATTCTTTAAAGAGATCTGGCACCTTCTGATCAATCACCTCTTGATCAGGCTGTACCATCTTTTGCACCTCCTTCACTTCACTTGGGCTTTCCTTTCCCACTTTAACAAACCCCACTGTCTTATCCTGTTTTACCACATCAGCCTTCCCAGTGCTTTTCTTCAACCACAAACACTGTGACTTTACATGGCCTACTTTATTACAATGAAAATATTTGACACTTTTCATTTCTTTTCCACCCTCCTGGATTTCTTTTTTAGTCTGAGGTACACTCTCCTTATTATCTCCCATCAGATCACCTTTGCCTTTACCACTTGAGTATTTCTCATGTCCCCAGTTTCTATCACTCACAGGCTGAAACTGATGTCGGAAGCCAAGCTTTGATTTATGAACTAATTCATAATCATCTGCCATTCCTGCTGCTAATCTCGCAATTTTAACCCTCTGTTCTTCCACATGAGTTCTCACTACATCAGGAATTTAATTTGTAAACTCCTCCAAAAGTATAATTTCTCGGAGTGCTTCATAGGTTTGGTCTATTTTCAAAGCCCTTATCCACCTATCAAAATTACTTTGTTTGAGCCTTTCAAACTCCATGTATGTTTGACCAAATTCTTTCTTTAAATTTCTAAACCTTTGTCTGTAGGCTTCAGGCGCCAGTTTATATGCACCTAAGATGGAGTTTTTCCACCTCCTCATACGTCCCAGATACCTCTTCCGGTAGTGATGCAAACACTTCACTAACCTTACCTATCAGCTTTGTTTGAATCAGTAATACCCACATGTCCTGTGGCCATTTCATTTGTTTAGCCACCTTCTCAAATGAAATGAAAAAGGCTTCTACCTCCTTCTCATCAAACCTTGTCAATGCTTGGAAGATTTAAATAGATTCCCACCAAGCCTTCGACTTTGACGCCCTTTCTCACTATCTTCATCACTATCATCAACTGTACGTTTCCCTTTACCTCTACCAATTTTAACTGACTGTCATGTTTCATGGCCATTTTCTGAAGTTCAAACTCTCTCTCTTTATCTTTTTCCCTGATCTGTATCTCCCTTTCTCTTTCTTTTTGTTCTGCTAGGACTATTCTTTCTTTTCTCCTTTCTTCTCTCTCCTTTTCTTTTTCTTCTCTCTCCCTTTCCTTTTCCTCTCTCTCTCTTTCTTTTTCCTCTCTATCTCTTTCTCTCTCTCTTTCTTTATCCTCTTTCTCGTATTCAAGCTGCTTTAATTTTTTCTCATGTTCCATTTGTTTAATTTGTAACTGAATATTTGCCGTTTCCAATGAGTCAAACTGTATCTCAGGCAACTTTAAATGCTTAGCCACCGCCATAATTACCTCATCTTTTTGCATTTTGTCAGGTAATGTTAACTGCAATGTTTTTGCCAAATCTAACAGTCTGCTTTTAGTCTCCGCCCGTAAGGTACTGTGTGTGACCGTCTCCACTCCCAAAACCTTCAGAGCCTCTGAAAGAGCCATTGTCCACAACACACTCTCCACTTAAACTGGAATACCACACCTGAAAAGAACCCACAATATGCTCACCCCCTCACTGTCTTTAAGTTCACTCAGCCAATCCAATAGATAGACTTTTATCCCCCTCAAGCCCCCAATTTGTTATGGGCCAGGGGTTAGAGAACCCCAAAGTGTATCATGGAGTTCACCTGACCCACAACTTTTACTAGATTGTGGTATGGGGAGCACACGGCCCACTCTACAGGTGTGGTACAGCAGAAATGGAAAAGTATTTTTTAAAACAAAACAATGTTTATTCTATGAACTCAAGTTAACCTTTTTAAAACATACAGTGACATCTTAGCAACCATCAATTCAAATACAACCCCCAAAGAATACAACACTAAGTAATCCTGAATAACTTCCCAAACAACATCCAGAAGACAAAAGAAACACCTTTTAACAGAAGCACATTAGGTTTACAGTCACTACTGAGAACATTTATAATTCTGAATTCACCAATTGATTAAGAGACAGTCTTTTCATGGCAGAGAGATCAACAGTACACCTGCTCTGTCTGGCTTCAGCTCCAACACTGAAAACAAAACTGAAACACACCCTGCAGCAAACAGCCTAAAACGGAAGTAAAAAAGCCCAGCTCCACCCACTTTCTGACGTCACTGCAGTAGTAAACACCCATTTCTTAAAGGTATTCTCACATGACAATATATACCTTGGAAAATAGCTGAAAGGCAGGATATGCACATGGTGAGGCATTAGGTGGCCTGCAGCCAGCGCAGAGGCTGAGGGTAGTGCAGGCTCCAGCTTCTCAGAGGGAGAGGTTGCACATAATTGCCACTGCAGCAGGCTCAGATGAGCACTTCGATGAGGCAGCCTATAGAACAAGGTAGATGGGCATGCACGATGAAATGCCTGATGCATTGGTAGATCTGCCAGAAAATCATGTGTACAATTATAAGGAGTGTAGTGGAATCTAGCATTAACTTTGAACAGGGCATTCCACAGGGTTTGGTGCTTATCTTTTCCAATACAGCCACAGTGGCCAGTATGGTCTCAGCTTCTATTGCAGCACAAACAGATGCCACCCAATGTCTGGGTACACTGGAAGCTTAGAGTTTTATAATTTAGGATCAGTTTAGTGACCCACAATTGCTGAATTCCCTCTTGTAAACTCCAACTGCTGCCATTAGAGCTGCTAGTACCAGCATTCAAAGGGGCTTGCTGGGTGTCACAGTGGTCCAGTACTTCAACAGGTTACTAGAATTGGCGAGGCACTGCCCCAAGGAAGTGACAGTGACAAACTTGCTCTCCTATTTCAGGATGACAACATTTGTCCTCCTATCACTGCCACTGCACCAGTGTCCGCTGTTGCCTTTCAGCCAGCTAGCGCAGTGCTGAGGTCGCTATCTTTACCCAGAGCTGCTCGAGATCACCCCAGAAGGAAAAAAAAACAGTAAAACAGTTAAATCAGGATACTTGTCTGAACTGTGCAAAGACACAGTTAACAAGCACGAAGGGAATGCATGGACGTGATTAGTTGACGTTTGTATGGAATGTGGCATGTTTTTGGTTTATAAATCTGCTTTGGAATGTTAACTTTCGATTTGTTTCAAATTTTGCTTCATGGCCAAATGGATTTTGTGCTGGTCAGTTAGAGAGGTATGGAAATGTTGGTGAATGGGGAAATGGGGTTGCTTTTGGCGTATCCCATGTCAGGATTTGGACTCAATACTAACCACCTTGGGTAAAAAAAATCTTGTTGAGGTATAACCAAAGAGGACAATCACTAATATAAAATGCAAACTATCAGGTTTTATTGGACAATAAAGATTGATACTTAACATTTCACTCGTCGTGGTTTTGCATTATACACAAATTCAGTCTGACTTTCCCATGGATCCCACGACTTCTGGATCTTCTCTTCTGGGTCCCTTGAACCTGGTCGTTTGACACATACCGTCCTTCGAGATTTTAGCTGAGCCAACTTAACACTAACAGACATACAAATCCCTTTGTAGCTTTAAGACTTCAACTCAAGAAGATCCTTTTTCAATCCACAACTTTTCAGCCCATCTTAACTGCTCAAGCTTCCAGTCCACCTTAACTGCTGAAACTGCACAGCATTTCACAGCTGCCTTCTGAATGTATCTCTCTCTCTGTTTCTCTCGGTACAAAGGCGATTCATTCTCTCTTAAAGCAATTACTTTATCCTTTATACTGGTTCCAAATACTGATCCCTCAGCTGGATTCTTATGGCAATCCTCAACCTGTGACAGTTACTTCAGTCGCTTCTGGGTTCTTAAGGGAACCCCTCAACCAAAGACAAATACACATCAACTGGCAATGTTGTTGACAGATACGAACTTCCCAGCAAGTGCCAACTTCTAACTCTGTCTCCTGACAAATGCCTCTCAAGCAAGTGCGCTGTGACAAATGCTATCTCTTGGCAACTGCAAAGATCTTAGTGATGCACCCTCATTTTTATATCCTTTTTAACAGGTAGATTTGCAACATTTAACCTAACCTGTGTCAACAGAACAACCTCTCAGCAGACATTTGCAATTCTTGAACAGTAAAAGAGTGCTCCTGGCTGCCCCAAAACAACCTAGCCAATCAGCGTTGCAGCCTTGGCACCTCTCCTAACTACCAAACCATAATTTGTATCTAAACAGGAGACCCTGGAACACCTGGTGCTCAGATCACCTTCCTTGAGCCAATCTTGTAGCGCTGGCATCCCTTCGAACTGCTAATTATAACTTGTATCTTTTGACAGAAAGTTCTGGAACACCTGCTGCTCCTACCATCTTCCTAACCATAACTTCAGTGGTTTTTAGAATCTACATCATGCTATTTGGAATTTAAAATGGTGCCCCGACTTAAGATTTCATAGCAATCTATCCCAAAGATCACAAATTATCCCATAATGCATCCAAATTAAGACTTTTTATCACTAAGGTTATGTGTCATATTATTTGATAACTTGAAGGCTTATTAACTACTGGGTCTAGTAATATGTATCGTTACTAGTTGCTGTTGATACGATGGTCTGATGGTGTGATCCTGAAGAAACCATGAGTCTTCAACTTAAACCAAACTAATTTATTAAAGTAACGATTGATTATATCCGAGTTTGACATTCTACAGAACTATCTCTAGAAATCAAGTAATTAAAACTGATTGAATTAACTGATTCACAACTATAAATACTAACTATACTGAGAGCTATCTAAATACACAACTGCTTACTAATCACTCCTGGGTTGAAAGAGACCAAGATCCTCTGGGAGCTGATACTTATACTGGGATCTAGTGGTGCCCTCTAGTGGTAGTGTTACAGCTCGATGTTATAATTAACCCTTTAGTTATATACACAGTTATATAGACGTCTGAAACGTGCTTCTCCTTCATCTGCGTCACTGCCTTTACACACTGCCTCATGGGGTGTTTTCGCGCCCTTTTCACGGAGAAAATACTCTTGTTACTGATTTTATGATTGTTGATGAACCAAAGACATTTCTATCGCGATTTCTAAAGTCAATTCTCTTTGCCTTAGTAATCTTTCCCTTAAATGATCATCAGTAATGCCAAACACTATTTGGTCACGAATCATTGAATCATGAAGTGCAGAAAAGTTACAGGACTGTGCTAGTAGACTTCCGGTGGCGGCCATGGAGGAGTAGGTCGCACATTTGATAGCTCCCACCTGTGACGGACTTTTGGACCTTTTTCCCCTGTTTTTTCCCGGACTTTATTGGATAAATCGGTGAAGAGTGAGACAGTGAAGAGAAATTCCCCTCCAGTGTATGGAGAATTGGACCAGAAGTGGCTGTACAGAGAGTACATAGAAATACAGTGCAGAAGGAGGCCATTCGGCCCATCGAGTCTGCACTGATCCACTTAAGCCCTCACTTCCACCCTACCCCCGTAACCCAATAACCCCTCCTAACCTTTTTTGGTCACTAAGGGCAATTTTATTATGGCCAATGCACCTAACCTGCACGTCTTTGGTCTGTGGGAGGAAACCGGAGCACCCGGAGGAAACCCACGCAGACACGGGGAGAACGTGCAGACTCCGCACAGACAGTGACTCAGCAGGGAATCAAACCTGGGACCCTGGTGCTGTGAAGCCACAGTGCTAATCACCTGTGCTACTGTGCTGCCCGTGTGAGATGACAAAGTCCTACAAGGAAGACGCGAGCAGAGCTGGCAACGTGGGAAAGCATGGCGGAGAGGCAGGGCCGCGGGGAGACGGCACAGTGGTCGACGGAGCAGCTGGTGAAGTTTTTTGAAGATTGCTTCGCCAAGCTTAAGAAGGACACGCTGGACCCGATCAAGGCTTCAATAAAGAATCAAGAAACCCACGGACGTGCAATCCAGAAGGTGGAGTAAAATGTGTCCGAGCACGATGAATACATAACCGTGCTGGAGATCAAGGTGGAGTTGATGAATAATCGTCAGAAAAGATTGCAGGAGAAGCTGGAGGACATGGAGAACAGGTCCAGGAGGCAGAATCTGAGAATTGTCGGCCTCCCTGAAGGCAGTGAGGGATCAGATGCGAGGGCCTATGTGACGAACATGCTGGAGAAGTTGATGGGGGCTGAGGCATTCCCTCAGCCCCTGGAAGTGGACAGAATGCACAGAGCCCTCGCGAAGAAGCCCTGAGCGAGCAAGCCGCCGAGGGCGATGGTGGTACGTTTACACCAATTCCTGGACAAGGAACATGTTCTGCGATGGGCCAAGAAAGAACGGAGCAGCAAGTGGGAGTATTATGAGCTGCGCATCTATCAAGACCTGGGCGCGGATTTGGCCAAGAGGCGAGCTGGGTTTAATCGGGCAAAAGCAGCCCTCTTTAAGAAGAGAGAGAAGTTTGGGATGTTGTACCCAGCCCGTCTGGGGGTCACACATGAGGAACGGGACTTCTACTTCGAAACGCCAGACGATGTATAGACTTTCATCAAGGATAAAAGACTGGAGGTGAACTAAAAGACACTGAATCCTTGGAGAGTACTGTAGTGGTGATTTGTTGACAATTTAACACAGTCATTTATCCGGAATTGGACCGGTCAAAATCCAGGACAGAGAGGATGCCAGCTGCGGCAAAGGAATTGAAGGGGTTTATGGAACACATGGGGGGAGTAGACCCATGGAGGTTTGCACAGCCAAGGCAGAAGGAGTTTTCTTTTTTCTCCCATGTCCACAAGGTATACTCTCTTAGGTGGTGGATACTGAGTACTCGGCAATCGCAGTGTTGGATCATGCCCCACATTGGGTGGGTTTGGAGAGAGGACAACGCCCACTATGGAGGCTGGATGTGGGGTTGTTAGCGGAGGAAGCGATCTGTGGGCGGGTGAACAAGTCCATCCAGAACTACCTGGAAACAAGTGATACAGGGGAGGTCTCTGCAGCGACGGTCTGGGAAGCTTTGAAGGCAGTGGTCAGAGGGGAATTAATCTCTATATGGGACCCCAGAGAAAAGGCGGAACGGGCTGAGAGGGATAGGTTAGTTGAGGAGATACTCCAGGTGGACAGGAGATACTCGGAGGCCCCAGACGCGGGGCTACTGAGGGAGCAGCGGAGGTTACAGGCTGAGTTTGGGCTGTTGAGTACAGGGAAAGCGGTGGAACAGCTGAGGAAGGCAAGGGTATGGGGAAAAGGCTAGCAGAATGTTAGCGCACCAGCTCAGAAAAAGGGAGGCAGCCAGGGAGATAGGGAGAGTAAAGAGTAGAGATGGGAATACTGTCCTGGACCCAGTGGAGGTGAATGAGGTGTTTAAGGACTTTTACAGCAAATTATATGAGTCGGAACCCCCGACGGGGGTGGAGGGGATGAGGCAGCTTTTGGGTCAGTTGAGATTCCCGAGGGTGGATGAGGATCTGGTGGAAGGGCTGGGAGCCCCAATTGAAATTGAGGAAATAATTGAGGGGCTGGAGAGCATGCAGTCGGGCAAGGCCCCAGGGCCGGACGGCTACCCGGTGGAAATCTACAAGAAGTTTTCAGAGATATTGAGCCCACTGCTGGTGAGGACATTTAATGAAGCAAGAGAGAAGGGAGTCCTCCCCCCCAACAATGTCACAGGCCTCGATTTCATTGATCCTGAAACGGGAGAAGGATCCGGAGCAATGTGGGTCATACAGGCCAATCTCTCTACTGAATGTGGACGCCAAACTGCTGGCGAAGATACTGACAACAAGGATAGAGGACTGTGTCTCGGGGGTGATAGGGGAAGACCAGATGGGATTTGTAAAGGGCAGGCAACTCAAGGCCAATGTTCGAAGGCTTTTAAATGTTATTATGATGCCCTCAGAAGGAGAAGAGATAGAGGTGGTGGCAGCAATGGATGCAGAGAAGGCTTTTGATCGGGTGGAGTGGGATTACCTGTGGGAGGTGCTGGGAAGGTTTGGGTTTGGTGAGGGCTTTATTGACAGGGTGCAGTTGCTCTATCAGGCACCAGTAGCGAGTGTGCGTACGAACCGGCTGAGGTCGGGGTACTTTAAACTACACCGAGGGACGAGGCAAGGGTGCCCCCTCTCCCCGTTACTGTTTGCTCTGGCCATAGAGCCATTGGCCATGGCATTAAGAGCATCTAGGAACTGGAAAGGGCTGGTTCGGGAGGGGGTGGAGCACCGGGTCTCGCTTTACGCAGATGACCTGCTCTTGTATATTTCAGACCCGTTGGAGGGGATGGGGGAAGTTATGCAGATCCTCAGGGAATTTGGTAATTTTCCAGGGTATAAATTGAACATGTGGAAAAGCGAGAGGTTCGCGATCCAGGCAAGAGGGCAGGAAAAGTGACTGGGAGAGCTGCCATTTAGAATGGTAGGAAGGAGCTTTCGATATCTGGGAATCCAGGTTGCCCCGGAATGGAAGGCATTGCACAAGTTAAACCTATCCCGGCTCGTAGAACAAAGGAAAGGGGTCTTTAAGAGATGGGACATGCTCCCGCTATCACTGGCGAGCAGGGTACAGACTGTGAAAATGACGGTCCTCCCCAGATTTCTGTTTGTCTTCCAGTGCCTCCCCATCTTCATCCCAGAGGCCTTTTTCAAGCGGGTGAATAAGACCATAAGACATAGGAGCAGAATTAGGCCACTTGGCCCATCGAGTCTGCTCCACCATTCAACCATGGCTGACATTTTCTCATCCCCATTCTCCTGCCTTCTCCCCATAACCCCTGAAACCTTTATTAATCAAGATTCTATCTATCCCTGTCTTAAAGACACTCAGTGATTTGGCCTCCACAGCCTTCTGCGGCAAAGAGTTCCACAGATTCACCACCCTCTGGCTGAAGAAATTCCTCCTCATCTCTGTTTTAAAGGATCGTCCCTTCAATCTGAGATTGTGTCCTCTGGTTCTAGTTTTTCCTACAAGTGGAAACATCCTCTCCACGTCCACTCTATCCAGGCCTCACAGTATCTTGTACGTTTTAATAAGATCCCCTCTCATCCTTCTAAACTCCAACGAGTACAGACCCAGTCCTCAAACGTTCCTCATACGACAAGCTCTTCATTCCAGGGATCATTCTTGTGAACCTCCTCTGGACCCTTTCCAAGGCCAGCACATCTTTCCTTAGATATGGGGCCCAAAACTGCTCACAATACTCCAAATGGGGTCTGACCAGAGCCTTATACAGCCTAAGAAGTACATCCCTGGTCTTGTATTCTAGCCCTCTTGACATGAATGCTAACATTGCATTTGCCTTCTTAACTGCCGACTGAACCTGCACATTAACCTTAATAGAATTATGAACAAGGACTCCAAGTCCCTTTGTGCTTCTGCTTTCCGAAGCATTTCCCCATTTAGAAAATAGTCTATGCCTAGATTCCTCCTTCCAAAGTGCATAACCTCACACTTTTACACATTGTATTTCATTTGCCACTTCTTTGCCCACTTTCCTTGCTTGTCCAAGTCCTTCTGCAGCCCCCTTGCTTCCTCAATACTACCTGTTCCTCTACAGATCTTTGTATCATCTGCAAACTTAGCAACAGTGTCTTCAGTACCTTCTTCCAGATCATTAATGTATATTGTAAAAAGTTGGGGTCCCAGCACAGACCCCTGAGGCACACCATTAGTCACCGACTGACACCCTGAAAAAGACCCTTTTATCCCCACTCTTTGCCTTCTGCCAGTCAGCCAATCCTCTATCCATTCCAGGATCTTACCCTTAACACCATGGGCACTTAACTTATTTAACAGTCTCCAATGCAGCACCTTTGTCAAGGTCCTTCTGGAAATCTAAATAAATCACGTCCACTGATTCTGTTTTGTCTAACTTGCTTGTTACATCCTCAAAGAAGTTTAACAGATTTGTTAGACACGACCTCCCTTTGACAAAGCCGTGCTGACTCAGTCCTATTTTACCATGCACTTCCAGGTGCTTCGCGATCTCATCTTTAATAACAGACTCAAAAATCTTACCAATGACCGAAGTCAGGCTAACCGGCCTATAATTTCCCGTCTTCTGCCTCCCTCCCTTCTTAAACAGCGGTGTTACATTAGCCACCTTCCAGTCCTCTGGGACCCTTCCTGTCTCCAGTGATTCCTGAAAGATCATCACTAATGCCTCCACAATTTCCTCAGCTATCTCTTTTAGGATCCTGGGGTGTAGTCCATCCGGTCCAGGTGACTTATCCACCTTCAGACCTTTCAGTTTCCCCAGAACCTTCTCCTTAGTAATGGTCACTGCACTCACCTCTGCCCCCTGGTTCTCCTGGAGCTCTGGCATCCCACTGGTGTCTTCCACCGTGGAGACTGATGCAAAGTAACTATTCAGTTTGTCTGCCATTTCTTTGTTTCGTATTATTACTTCTCCAGCCACATTTTCCAGTAGTCCAATGTCTATTTTTGCCTCTCTCTTACCTTTTATATATTGAAAAAATCTCTTCCTATCTTCCTTTATATGACTAGCTAGCTTGCACTCGTACTTCATCTTCTCCCCCCTTATTGCTTTTTTAGTTGTCCTCTGCTCGCTTTTAAAGGCTTCCCAATCCTCTGGTTTCGCACTAATGCTCGCCACTTTGTATGCTTTTTCCTTAGCCTTTATGCTGCCCTTGACATCCCTCGTCAGCCATGGATGCCTTGTCCTCTCTTTAGCAGGTTTCCTCCTCCTTGGGATGAATTTCTGTTGCGCCTCCCCAACAACACCCAAAAACTCCTGCCATTGCTGTTCCACTGTCTTCCCTGCTAGGCTCCTTCTCCAATCAACTCTGGCCAGCTCCGCCCTCATGTCTTTGTAGTTACCCTTATTTAATTGTAACACTGTTACATCTGATTGCAGCTTCTCCCTCTCAAACTGCAGGGTAAATTTTATCATATTGTGGTCACTAATCAAGTCTGCCTCATTACACATCACCAAATCCAGAATTGCCTGGTCCCTGCTAGGCTCTGTCACAAGCTGCTCCAAAAAAAACATCTCTTAGACATTCCACAACTTCCATTTCTTGGGATCCACTACCAACCTGATTTTCCCAGTCCACCTGCATTAGTAAGTTTTAAAGTACTGGTGGACAAGGATAAGAGTGGTCCGAGGATGAATGTGCTAAATTGGGGGAAGGCTAATTATAACAATATTAGGCGGGAACTGAAGAACATAGATTGGGGGCGGATGTTTGAGGGCAAATCAACATCTGACATGTGGGAGGCTTTCAAGTGGCAGTTGAAAGGAATACAGGACCGGCATGTTCCTGTGAGGAAGAAAGATAAATACGGCAATTTTCGGGGACCTTGGATGACGAGAGATATTGTAGGCCTCGTCAAAAAGAAAAAGGAGGCATTTGTCAGGGCTAAAAGGCTGGGAACAGACGAAGCCTGCGTGGAATATAAGGAAAGTAGGAAGGAACTTAAGCAAGGAGTCAGGAGGGCTAGAAGGGGTCACGAAAAGTCATTGGCAAATAGGGTTAAGGAAAATCCCAAGGCTTTTTACACGTACATAAAAAACAAGAGGGTAGCCAGGGAAAGGGTTGGCCCACTGAAGGATAGGCAAGGGAATCTATGTGTGGAGCCAGAGGAAATGGGCGAGGTACTAAATGAATACTTTGCATCAGTATTCACCAAAGAGAAGGAATTGGTAGATGTTGAGTCTGGAGAAGGGGGTGTAGATAGCCTGGGTCACATTGTGATCCAAAAAGACGAGGTGTTGGGTGTCTTAAAAAATATTAAGGTAGATAAGTCCCCAGGGCCTGATGGGATCTACCCCAGAATACTGAAGGAGGCTGGAGAGGAAATTGCTGAGGCCTTGACAGAAATCTTTGGATCCTCGCTGTCTTCAGGGGATGTCCCGGAGGACTGGAGAATAGCCAATGTTGTTCCTCTGTTTAAGAAGGGTAGCAAGGATAATCCCGGGAACTACAGGCCGGTGAGCCTTACTTCAGTGGTAGGGAAATTACTGGAGAGAATTCTTCGAGACAGGATCTACTCCCATTTGGAAGCAAATGGACGTATTAGTGAGAGGCAGCACGGTTTTGTGAAGGGGAGGTCGTGTCTCACTAACTTGATAGAGTTTTTCGAGGAGGTCACTAAGATGATTGATGCAGGTAGGGCAGTAGATGTTGTCTATATGGACTTCAGTAAGGCCTTTGACAAGGTCCCTCATGGTAGACTAGTACAAAAGGTGAAGTCACACGGGATCAGGGGTGAGCTGGCAAGGTGGATACAGAACTGGCTAGGCCATAGAAGGCAGAGAGTAGCAATGGAGGGATGCTTTTCTAATTGGAGGGCTGTGACCAGTGGTGTTCCACAGGGATCAGTGCTGGGACCTTTGCTCTTTGTAGTATATATAAATGATTTGGAGGAAAATGTAACTGGTCTGATTAGTAAGTTTGCAGACGACACAAAGGTTGGTGGAATTGCGGATAGCGATGAGGACTGTCGGAGGATACAGCAGGATTTAGATTGTCTGGAGACTTGGGCGGAGAGATGGCAGATGGAGTTTAATCCGGACAAATGTGAGGTAATGCATTTTGGAAGGTCTAATGCAGGTAGGGAATATACAGTGAATGGTAGAACCCTCAAGAGTATTGAAAGTCAAAGAGATCTAGGAGTACAGGTCCACAGGTCATTGAAAGGGGCAACACAGGTGGAGAAGGTAGTCAAGAAGGCATACGGCATGCTTGCCTTCATTGGCCGGGGCATTGAGTATAAGAATTGGCAAGTCATGTTGCAGCTGTATAGAACCTTAGTTAGGCCACACTTGGAGTATAGTGTTCAATTCTGGCCGCCACACTACCAGAAGGATGTGGAGGCTTTAGAGAGGGTGCAGAAGAGATTTACCAGAATGTTGCCTGGTATGGAGGGCATTAGCTATGAGGAGCGATTGAATAAACTCGGTTTGTTCTCACTGGAACGAAGGAGGTTGAGGGGAGACCTGATAGAGGTATACAAAATTATGAAGGGCATAGACAGAGTGGATAGTCAGAGGCTTTTCCCCAGGGTAGAGGGGTCAATCACTCGGGGGCATAGGTTTAAAGTGAGAGGGGCAAGGTTTAGAGTAGATGTACGAGGCAAGTTTTTTACGCAGAGGGTAGTGGGTGCCTGGAACTCGCTACCGGAGGAGGTAGTGGAAGCAGGGACGATAAGGACATTTAAGGGGCATCTTGACAAATATATGAATAGGATGGGAATAGAAGGATACGGACCCAGGAAGTGTAGAAGATTGTAGTTTAGTCGGGCAGCATGGTCGGCACGGGCTTGGAGGGCCGAAGTGCCTGTTCCTGTGCTGTACATTTCTTTGTTCTTTGTTCTTTGTATATTGAAGTCCCCCATGATTATTGTAATATTGCCTTTTTTACATGCCTTTTCCATCTCCTGATTTATTTTCTGCCCCACATCCTGACTACTGCTAGGGGGCCTGGACATAAGGTTATTTTGGGCTTTGTGTGGGCGGGTAAAACCCCGCGAATGAAGAAAGTGTTGCTGGAGCGCAGTCGGGGGGAGGGTGGGTTGGCGCTGCCGAACGTTTGCAATTACTACTGGGCGGCTAATATAGCCATGATTAGGAAGTGGGTAGTGGGGGAGGGGTTGATGTGGGAGCAGATGGAGGCGGCGTCATGTAAAGGCCCAAGTTTGGGAGCACTGATATCGGCACCTCTTCCATTCTCGCCGGCCCGATATTCCACAAGTCAGGTGGTGATGGTGGTGGCGGCTCAGATATGGGGGCAGTGGAGGAGATATAAGAGAGTGGAGGGAGCATCGGTTTGGACCCTGATTTATAATAATCATCGGTTAGTACCGGGTAGGCTAGATGGTGAGTTCTAGAGATGGCAAAGGGAAGGAATTAGGAGGGTGCGAGATCTATTTATAGAAGGGAGCTTCCCCGGCTTGAAAGCCTTGGAGAATAAATTTGAATTGCCAGCAGGGAACGGGTATAGGTATTTGCAGGTGCGAGACTTCTTGAGAAAGCAGGTTCCGGCCTACCCGTTGCTACCGCCATGGGGGACACAGGACAGAGTAGTCTCCAGTACCTGGGTGGGAGAGGGGAAGGTATCAGATATCTACCAGGAGCTTTTAGATGCGGAGGAAACTCCGGTGGAGGAGCTTAAGGGCAAGTGGGAGGACGAGCTGGGAGGAAAGATAGAGAGGGGTCTGTGGCCGGATGCCCTAAGCAGGGTTAACACATCCTCATCATGTGCCAGGCTTAGCCTGATACAATTCAAAGTAGTCCACTGGGCACACATGACAGTAGCCCGGATGAGCACGTTTTTTGGGGTAGTGGACAGGTGTGCGAGGTGCGCGGGAAGCCCAGCAAATCATGTCCACATGTTTTGGGCATGCCCGAAGCTCAGAGGGTTTTGGCAGGGTTTCACTCAGGCAATGTCCATAGTACTCAAAACCCGGGTGGTGCCGAGTCCGGAAATGGCGATCATTGGAGGGTCAGAAAAGCCGGGAGTGCAGGGGGCGAAAGAGGCTGCGCCTTGGCCTTTGCCTGCCTGGTAACCCGGAGACAGAGTTTATTAATGTGGAGGGATTCGAAGCTCCCGAGTGTAGAGACCTGGGTTAGTGACATGGCTGGGTTTCTCAGTATTGAGAAAATAAAGTTCGCTTTAAGAGGGTCAATGGTAGGGTTCACCCGGAGGTGGCAGCCGTTCGTCGACTTTCTCGGGGAAAATTAAAATGTCAGCAGAAGCAGAATTCCAAGGTGGGGGGTGGGGGGAGGGGGAGAGGGCCGGACTGTTGTTTTATGGTTGGGGTGTGTGAAGATTGTGATGGGGGTGGAAATGTTTATTATACCATGTTTATGTCGCTGTTATTGTTATTATTATAAAAACTTGCAAATACACTAATAAAAAAATATATATATTTTTAAAAAGGACCGTGCTAGTAGCCTGAGATCTGTTACAAAGCCGTTAAAGGATTCATCTTTTCCTCAAAATCTCTTCTTAAATAAGTGGCTGGTTTAGCACAGTGGGCTAAACAGCTGGCTTGTAATGCAGATGGAGGCCAGCAGCGCGGGTTCAATTCCCGTACCGGCCTCCCCGAACAGGCGCCGGAATGTGGCGACTAGGGGCTTTTCACAGTAACTTCATTGAAGCCTACTTGTGATAATAAGCGATTATTATTATTAAACATATAGCGCTCAAACATTTCATTGGTTTGAATCTTACAATGGCTGGCTGTCAAATTGTTCAAGGATTACATCAAAATTTGTTTTGTCTTGACCCGCAGTGTATTGAAAAGAATTGTCGATCTCCATCACATGTGGACCAGCCATAGTTAGTAACAGTGCTATTTTACGAGCATCTGTGGCATTATTTAAGTCAGGAGCCTCTAAGTAAAGCTGAAATTGTTGTTTGAAGAAATGGCAGTTTACATTTAAATTACCAGTGATCCTGAAGTGTCGAGGAGCTTGTGTTCTGTCCATCGAGCTGGGAATCATCACATTTCTTTGGAAGGTGATGCTTCTTTTGCCGAATAGCTGTAAAATTCTTTCCTCTTTTCTAACTTAACTATTCTATTCTAGGTAGTTTACTGTAACCAATCCTGGTACCATGTTATATTACTGGGTCTAGTAATATGTATCGTTGCTAGTTGCTGTTGATGTAGATGGTCTGATGGTGTGATTCTGAAGAAACCACGAGTCTTCAACTTAAACAAACTAATTTATTAAAATAACGATTGCTTATATCGGAGTTCAACACTCTACAGATCCAGCTCTAGAAATCAAGTAATTAAATTTGATTGAATTGACTGATTCACAACTATAAAAACTAACTATACTGGTGGAGGGGGAGGGTTGTGCCTGCATGGCGGTGAGGGGACACTTAAAATAGGAGGGATGTCCCAAAGCTATCGATGAGGAAGGGAGGGTGGGGGTGTTGGGGGTGTGGTGGATTAGGTCACCCTGGTGCTTGCGTGGTGTAGGGGGTGACCCGACCATTGAGTAGTGTGGGGAGAGGTTGGCCCTCTGTGTTGGAGTGTCGGGGGTGTTCCCTTCTCTGGATCGGGGGTACTGCTATCCAGTCCCAGCTTTGCTGGCAAGTTTAGCACCTCCCCCCCCCCCCCAACTCCCAAACTGGCTATATAATCCTTACCAGCACTTTGAAATTGCAGTGTCATTTGATGTGGCTGGAAAAGGCTGCTGTGAAACTAGCGAGTTTTGCACTGCTTTTCTCGCCTGATCCAGCACTTCGCAATTTGGGGACTATTCCACCCACAATCTTTGAACAAAGAACAAAGAACAAAGAAAAGTACAGCACAGGAACAGGCCCTTCGGCCATCCAAGCCCGTGCCGATCATGCTACCCGACTAAACTACAATCTTCTACACTTCCTGGGTCCGTATCCCTCTATTCCCATCCTATTCATGTATTTGTCAAGATGCCCCTTTAATGTCACTATCGTCCCTGCTTCCACCACCTCCTCCGGTAGCGTGTTCCAGGCACCCACTAACCTCTGTGTAAAAAACTTGCCTCGTACATCTACTCTAAACCTTGCCCCTCGCACCTTAAACCTATGCCCCCTAGTAATTGACCCCTCTAACTTGGGGAAAAGCCTCTGACTATCCACTCTGTCTATGCCCCTCATAATTTTGTAGACCTTTATCAGGTCATCCCTCAACCTCCGTCGTTCCAGTGAGAATAAACGAGTTTATTAACCGCCCCTCATAGCTCATGCTCTCCATACCAGGCAACATTCTGGTAAATCTCTTCTGCACCCTCTCTAAAGCCTCCACATCCTTCTGGTAGTGTGGCGACCAGAATTGAACACTGTACTCCAAGTGTGGCCTAACTAAGGTTCTATACAGCTGCAACATGACTTGCCAAATCTTTGATTTGATACAATCCTTCACCTCTTTATTTAACCACAGATGATGCATCATTCTCAAAGATTCATTCTTTCTCTTTGAATGAATCATTGCTAAGTATTCAATATCTCCTAAAACTTTGCCACTGCATCTCTATTTTCCTACCTTTTAACTTGGTTTCCAAATTTACATTAACCTGCTCTGCCTTTGTACATTAGTCCCAATCACACACATTCCCCTTTAAACTGAACATGAAATTCCATCATTATATGACTGCTATTGCGTAAAATAGGTCGAGTGGGTAGCCCACCTTCCTGCCCATCCCAGACACAGTCCTCATAATGCAGGGGGTGGGTAAGGCAACTGCTAGGTTCACCTACCCAGAAGTCTATTGAGGCCCTTAACTCCCCTTAAGTAAGTGGCAATTGGGGGCCTCAACCTGCTTCCACTGCAGTATTACACTGGGCAGTGGAATGCTGGCAAGAGTGGGAAGGCTGGATTTTCACCAAAGTTGGTGAAAGGGTGGGAAAGAAGGGTGATTCCTGTGCCTTATTTGTATTGGGGGCACCCACCCTTTGAGATTACACCCCCAATTTGTGCCTCCATAACTGGCTTCTAAAACTCGTGTCTCCACCCACATCAACTAGTTCCGAGAGTGTCTGATCCCTCTCCACACAAGAGACCACAGACTCAACTTGTCCTGTGTCCCTGGCACCCTTTAGTGGGCCTACATGCAATTCCAGCCATCCCACTACTCTCTTCTGGCCTGCTGGAACTGCCAGAGCTTCCGGCCAAACAGATTAGCCAGCATCTCACGGGGGTGGAACTTTCTTCCACTGGGGGATGGATGTCTGACTCTCGCTTGTTAATAAAAACAAAATACTGTGGATGCTGAAGTTCTGAAATAAAAACAGAGTGCCCCAAAATTCCAGCAGGTCTGGCAGTATTTTCAGACAGTGAAACCTGTTTTGACTTTAATATGACTCTTCTTCGGAACTGAGGAGAGGTAGAAATATGACAGATTTTATGCTGTCGAAAAAGGGGTAAGAGGGGTCAAGTGAAACAAAAGAAAAGGTCACGGATAGATTAGAGAATAAGGGAAAATAAATACCAAAAAATCTCATCTTGAATTAAAGACAAAGGAAGTGATAATGGGAGTAGTAAAGCAACAAAGCACTGGTTCAGAGTTGGTGTTAATAACAGAATAAAGGTCAGCCCTGAAGGCAAAAACATGAAACCAGGATATGATCTGACATTTGGGGAAACAAAAATCAAACTGAAAGGCAGAGTTCAGGTCTGAAGTTATTGAACTCAATGTTGAGTCCAGAAGGTTGTAAAGTGTCTAATTGAAAGATGAGGTGTGATGCACTATCAATTACGACGAGACGAGAGTAGAATGTAATCGAGGCTTTATTACACAGAAATGTGTGGCCTCCGACAGCAGCTTACGAAATGGCTGCTGTTCGGAGAGCACACACATTTATACTCCGCCTCCTGGGCGGAGCCAGCAGGCAGGGATCTACCCCCGTACCTGTAGTACAGGGGCCTTGCCGTAATACCCATATATACACTATAATACAACAGTGGTGACCACCACATTCACCCCCTGTTAAAAATTAGTCCAGCGGGGGGGGTGGAAAATGTAGGAGGGGAAACCGAACAGAGCGAAGATGGTGTTGAGGGCTTTGATGACGGTGGCAGGCGTCATATCGGGGTATGGGACGGCGAAGGGGAATCGGGAATATTCGTCGACCGCATTAAGAAAGTACGTGTTGCGGTCGGTGGAGGGGAGGGGCCCTTTGAAGTCCACGCTGAGGCGTTCAAAGGGGCGGGAGGCCTTCACCAGGCATGCACAGTCTGGCCGGTAGAAGTGCGGTTTACACTCCGTGCAGACCTGGCAGTCTCTGGTGATAGCCCTGGCTTCCTCGATGGAGTAGGGCAGATTGCGGGCCTTAATGAAGTGGTACTCCCGGGTAACAGAGATCGTCGTGCAGGGTCCGGAGTCGGTCCACTTGTGCGCTGGGACATGTACCTCGGGACAGGACATCGGGGGGCTCGTTGAGCTTACCAGGGTGATACAAAATCTCGTAATTGTAGGTGGAGAGCTCGATCCTCCGCCTCAAGATTATATCATTTTTGATCTTACCCCGCTGTGTGTTGTTCAACATGAAGGCAACCGACCGTTGTTCAGTAAGGAGAGTGAATCTCCGGCCGGCCAGGTAATGCCTCCAATGTCGCACAGCTTCAACGATCGCTTGGGACTCCTTTTCGACGGAGGAGTGCCAAATTTCAGAGGCATGGAGGGTGCGGGAAAAGAATGCCACGGGCCTGCCTGCCTGGTTGAGGGTGGTGGCCAGAACGACGTCTGATGCTTCGCTCTCGACTTGGAAGGAGAGCGTCTCGTCGACCGCGTGCATCACGGCCTTGGCGATGTCGGCCTTGATACCGCTGAAGGACTGGTGAGCCTCGGCCGTCAGTGGGAAAGCGGTGGATTGAATGAGTGGGCGGGCCTTGTCCGCATAGTTTGGGACCCACTGGGCGTAATACGAAAAGAACCCCAGGCATCGTTTGAGGGCCTTAGGGCAGTGGGGAGGGGGAGTTCCATGAGGGGGCGCATGCGATCGGGGTCGGGCCCTAGAACTCCGTTCTGAACCACATAGTCGAGGATGGCTAATCGGTTTGTGCTGAACACACACTTCTCCTTGTTGTAAGTTTGGTTGAGGAGTGTGGCGGTGTGGAGAAATTTGGAAAGGTTAGCGTCGTGGTCCTGCTAGTCATGACCGCAGATGGTGACGTTGTCCAGGTGCGGGAAAGTGGCCTCAGCTCGTACCGGTCAACCATTCGGTCCATCTCCCGTTGGAAGACCGAGACCCCGTTGGTGACGCCGAAGGGAACCCTAAGGAAATGGTAAAGGCGGCCGTCTGCTTCATACGCAGTGTTTGGGCGGTCAGCCTTGCGAATGGTGAGCTGATGGTTGGCAGATTTCAGGTCCACTGTCGAGAAGACCCGGAATCTGATTGACCGTATCAGATATGCGTGGGAGGGGGTACGCGTCGAGCTGCGTGTACCGATTGATGGTCTGACTGTAGTCAACGACCATCCTGTTTTTCTCCCCGGTTTTCACCACTACCACTTGGGCTCTCCAGGGGCTGTTGCTGGCCTCGATGATACCTTCCCGCAGCAGCCGCTGGACCTCAGACCTGATGGAGGTCCTGTCCTGGGCGCTGTACCGACTGCTCCTGGTGGCGACGGGTTTGCAATCCGGGGTGAGGTTTGCAAACAGGGAAGGCGGGTCGACCTTAAGGGTCGCGAGGCCGCAAACAGTAAGGGGTGGTAGGGGTCCGCCAAATTTCAGGGTTAAGCTCTGGAGGTTGCACTAGAAATCTTGGTCGCCGCGAGGTCAAGCGTGGCCCCTTCTAAGAGGCGCTGGTGGATGTAGTCAGACCCTATGGCCGTCACAAACACGTCTCTCATTAGCAGGTTCGAATGTTCAGTGGCCGAAATGGCCTGGCAGTCACAGTCTCTCACCAGGAGCAGGGCAGGGCACGCCAGAAATCTTCCACAGATTCACCGGGAAGTTGGTGCCGCGTGGATAGGAGGTGCCTGGCATAGATCTTGTTGGTCTGCTGAGCGTAATTCTCCTTCAGTAGCGCCATGGCCTCTGCGTAGGTAGGCGCGTCCTGGTCGAGGGGAAAAACATTGGAGCTCAGCCGCGTGTACAGAATCTGGAGCTTCTGTGCTTCTGAGATTGGGTCTGGCGCAGACCTGATGTATGCTTCAAAGCAAGCTAGCCAATGTTGGAAGTCCTTTTTGGCATTGTCTGCATGAGGATGCAGCTGCAAGCGATCCGGCTTGATGCGGATATCCATCTCTGAAAAATCTCTGTGTAATAAATTGATGCACTACCAATTACGACGGGAGGAGAGTAGAATGTAATCGAGGCTTTATTACACAGAGATGTGTGGCCTCCTACAGCAGCTTACGAAATGGCTGCTGTTCGGAGAGTACACACATTTATTCTCCGTCTCCTGGGCGGAGCCAGCAGGCAGGGATCTAACCCCGTACCTGTAGTACAGGGGCCTTACCGTCATACCCATATCTACAATATAATACAACAGTGATGACTACCACAAGGTGCTGTTCCTCCAGCTTGCAGTGAGCTTCACTGGAAGCTTACAGCAGGCTGAGGATAGAAGTGAAAGCGTGAGAGCAAGATAGTGAATTGAAATGTCAAGCAACTGGAAGGCCGAGGTCATGCTTGCGGACTGAGCAGAGATGTCATGCAAAGCAGTCAACGCATTGTGAGCAGTGAATACAGTAGATTGAATTGACAGAAGTACAAGTAAATCATTGCTTCAGCTGAAAGGAGTGTCTTGGACAGTGAGGAGGCTGAAGGTAAAGGCGGAGGTGTTGTTCCTCCTCCAATTACATGAGAAAGTTCCTTGGGAAGGAGATGAAGTATTAGGGGTGATAGATGGGAATAGCTAAAGAGATTGCAGAGGCATTGGTGATATTCTTTCAGGACTCATTAGAGGCAGGGAGGGTCCAAGAGAATGCAAAATGGCTAATGTAAAACCCCTGTTTAAGAAGGGAGAGAGGCAGAAGACAGGAAATTATAGGCCGGTTAGCCTGACTTCAGTATTGGTAAGATTCTAGAGTCTATTATTGAAGATTAGATTGCGGAGAACCTGTAAGTGCATGGTAAAATAGGACTGAGTCAGCACAGCTTCGTCAAGGGGAGTTTATGTCTGACAAATCTGTTAAAATTCTTTGAGGAGGTAACAAGGAAGTTAGACAAAGGAGAACCAGTGGGCGTGATCTAGTTAGATCTCCAGAAGACTTTGACAAGGTGCTGTATCGGAGGCTATTAAATAAGATAAGAGCCCATGGTGTTAAGGGTAAGATCCTGGCATGGATAGAGGATTGGCTGACTGGCAAAAGGCAGACGATAGGGAAAAAAGGGTCTTTTTCAGGATGGCAGCCGGTGACTAGTGGCGTGCCTCAGGGGTTGGTGTTGGGACCATAACTTTCTTCTTCAGCAGCACCTTTCACTTTGAACTCACGTTGAAGTCCTGGGTGCCATCTACTGGCAAAAGTTGGTTGGTGCAAATAACAGGTGAAGTCCTGAGACTTCAGCTGCTACCTGCACCAACCAATATCTGCCACCAGAAGGAATCCAGTTAATCTAAATCTTGGTGATTTGAATTACATTTATTTACATTTACTGTATTTTTTAAATATTTTAAATTTTATTTTATTTATGAATATAGGAATTTATGAATGTACATTTCATCTTATATTAACTTCATGTTTTTTTCTGCTGTCAAGGTCTGAAAGCTTCTAACCAAACGGTATTTATGTTATATTTAGTAGTTTATTTTATTTTGCAATTTATTTCAGCGAGGAATGCACAGAACTGCAAACGGCAGTGCAGTATTTCAACCTGTACATTGCTTTTTGGGGGTGAAAAATGTCCAAAGGCACCCAACTTTAGTTTTAACATTGATTCCTATAGGATCCTGTGATTCAGTTAACATTGTTTCACTTAAGGTTGTAATTTTCAGGAATGCAACTGCGACTTTCAGTGAGGACATCCTGTAGTTGACATTAGTTACCTCCAGTTCACAATAGTGGATGGCAAACTGCAAGATGTTGCAAATATCTCCAGCTTCCAACAGAAGTCTGAAGCCCCATGGGCATGATCATCTTCACAGACACTTGCAATGCAGCCCTCGTGCTGGTCCTGATGCTGCATTTCTGGTTGCAGCAGGTGGCAGATTTGGGTGAGGACATTCTCAATGAAGCAAAGCTGTTCTTTACTGAGGTTCAGGTGGCAGAATTCCTCCCTGCACACCCTAGTTAGGTGAACTCTCTGCTCCCCTTCCTCCTTTTCTAGTTTATAGCAGTTTGCCGTGCTCTGAATGTCTTCTACTCATCTTCTTCCAGTCAGGCAGTTTTCTGAGGGTAATGCCTCTTACTGCACCCAGGTCATGGAGCAACTGAAGTCACAACTAAATCCTCCAGCATGTTACTCCCTGTAGAATTGAGCAACTTTAATCAATCCTGGAAAGCAGCAAAGACTTGTGCATTTGGAAGATCAGCCAGCTGAAAGTGGTTGATAATCCCAATAAATAAAACGGGTGGGGATCTTTCCGAATGCTGAATTGGCCTTGCGTAATTAACACATGGCGTCAGATGAAGCTTTGGTTTCACATCAGCATTACATAGAAACATACAAAATAGGAGCAAAAGGAGCCATTCGGCCCTTCAAGTCTGTTCCGTCATTCATTATGATCATGGTTGATCATCCAACTCAGTTACCTGTTCCTCCTTTCCCCCATATCCTTTGATCCCTTGAGCCTCAAGAGTTATATCTAATTCCTTCTTGAAAACATACAGCGCAGGCGTTGGCCAACACCAGAATCGGAAAACACGATTCGGTGGTGAATCGGTTACGACGCCAAAATCGCGGCGGTGCCGATTCCACAGCAAATCGCAATTCTCTGTCGCCTCAACAGCGATGTAAATGCTTTCCAGAACGCACGTACAGTGAACACCGTTTGCGTCTCATTAGCAGGCCCGACCAGGTATTCTCCACCATTCTCCGCCTCCAATGAACCAAATTCCCGACGGCGAGGTTCACTTGTGCTTTTAAGAATCGTGAAACCGACGTCGTGGCTAATGAAGGAGAGAGAGGAGGTAGGACCGGGAGAGGAGCGATTGTGGGCTGCCAGTCCTGACATTGGCCAGGCTGGGGTGGGGCCCTGCCAGGGTTGGGGGGGAAGAGGGGTGGGGGGCGGTGACAGGGGAATGCAAAATGAAAAATGAAATGAAAATCGCTTATTGCCACAAGTAGGCTTCAAATGAAATTACTGTGACAAGCCCCTAGTCACCACATTCAGGCGCCTGTTCGGGGAGGCTGGTACGGGAATTGAACCGTGCTGCTGGCCTGCCTTCAAAGCCAGCGATTTAGCCCTGTGCTAAACCAGCCCTTGTGCCTTGGGACCTGGGAGAATCCCTCCACGGGGCTGGGGCGGTGTCCAGGAATGGACCGCCATTGGCCTGGCCTGCAAGGCAGCCATCTTGCTGCACACCCCATTGACCAACCATATTGACCACTGGTTCTGCAGAGTGGCACCAGCCATATGGTTGCCCCCACCTCCGCACTCCAGCCCACAGCCTCTACCCCACCATCCCCGCACCCCACCCTCCGCCATACCACCCAGCCCCCAGCCACCACGTGCCGAGAGGAACATCACCCAAGGGCAACGCTCACAGTAGCCGCTAGGGGGGAGCCGGGTAGGGGCCGCAGAGATTACCGCTGGCAAGGGCGGTGCCAACCGATGATACCTCTTGCAGCAGTGACGGGCGCCAGGGCTCGAATCCCCATGATGCCGGCCACCAACGGGACTAGGGTAGTGGGGATGGGGGGATGAGGACACGCGGGGGCAGAGCCCATTGTGCCGACCTGGGCCACTGTGTTGGAGTTGGTTGGACACGGGGGTACTCACCATGCTAATATGTCAGCCCTTCACCCCCTGCAGACAATGGATATTGGAATTCAACCATCAATGTGTGGTGATATGCATCACTGTAAATGCACAAGGGGTTAATGTAGATACACTAGAACTAAATAAACACTATAAACACTAGGGGGAGCACCAGAGACATCATGACACACAGACATTCAACCAATAGGTCAGTAAGATAGGACACGACCAATGGGCAGTCAAGACACGCCTAGAGGTGACACTACCACAAGGGGGCTACCCATATAAAAGGACAGGGCACACATGCTCTTTCTCTTTCTGGCGACATCCAGAGAGAGAGGGGCAGATCAGAAGCATCACACCCACCGCATGGATTAGAGCAGACTGGTTAGTTAGATTGAGTTTCTATAGTAACATTAGCAGGAGAGTCGAACTCAAGTAGGAGAATTGTTAACTGTTCAATAAATGTGTTAAACCTATCTCCCAAGTCTGAACCTTCCTTTGTTAGAGTATACATCAAGGAAGCAGCTTATGCTACATGAAGAAGCATAACACAACACAATTCCTCCTAGTTGCTAGCCTTGGGGGACGCCCTGTGGCTGTACGAGCTGGAGCTGCTTGAGGAGGAGAAGCTGTAGCAGCAGGGCCTGGCCCAGAGGAACAGGAGGCAGCTGCTGAGGATGGAGAGCCAGCCACCCAACAGGTTAAGGAAGAGAAGGTACAAAGGAGGCACCGCATGAGGCCTCACGTGTTCTGACAGCGCCTGTCATTCGACGAATTGTCGGACCGGGCATGCCGTCAAAGACTTCGGCTGAGTAGGGAGACAGTATGACATATCTGCCAGATCACGGCGTAGCTGGCACTACTCAAATCGAAAGGGGTTCCACTCAATGAACGTGCAGCTGATACGTGACCATCATCTGTGGACATGTACATCTGCACCCGATCGCCAGGCAGCGTGCACGACACCTTCATCCTGGCACACTCAACGATTCCTGACATGTTCAAGACACTCCCTCCCCCCATGGCTGGGGGGGTGGCTCCTGGGCGACAGGGGTTATCCACTGCGGCCATGGCTGATGATGCCCATCTGGAAGCCACAGACCTGTGCCTGTACCGCTCTGGGTGGGCCCTCCAGTATGACGCTGATAGGGTCGTCCACATCATGGCAGTCTGCTGCGTCCTCCACAACATCGGGCAGCAGAGGGGCGATGTGTTGGAGGAGGAAGGTGACTGCCAGGCCTCGTCCGACGAGGAGGTTTCAGGGCAGGGTGAGGATGGGCAGGACATGGGGCCCAGGCAGGCACGGGAGGCCGCAAACCATGTGCTCCAGGGCCAACGCGCAGAGGACGCTCTCTTCGCCTCCAGGTTCACCAACTGGGCCGGGGGGGGGTGGGGGCGGTGGCTTGCTGGCCAGGGGCATCCCACCCCCACAACACCGCCAACCCCCACATGCCTGTAACCTGTAACCCCCTCCACGACACATATCTGCTGCACTACGGGGTGTGGGCCCTGGGTTGGCACAGCGGGTCTGATTCATGAGATGCAGGATGATGCCAATCACTCTGCGATGGGCTCTGGTGCTCCACATCGTCTGACGCCGTCAGACCCCTGCCAACTGTCCCACTTCCCATCGTCCACCTGGATGATCCCGACATGCGAGCTGGCCAATAGATCTCACAGTCCCATTGGTACCCTGGGGTGGCGGTGGTGGGCACAGACGGGGGTGGGGGGGTGGCGCGGGGAGGGGTTCCTGCCCACCCACAATTTCTGGCCATCCCCCCCACGCCCCCTCTCTGGTCCGCCCAGACCAGCCCACCCCTCATACCCATCAGACCGAGCACCCGAGACGGTTTGCAACAGTGATAACAGGTGTTTAATGTGCACAAATATGTACAGATATGTGCCCTAGCCCCTATAACTAATCTATGCTCTGCGCCCGTGCCAACTTAACTGGTCTAACGTTCTGGCCTTACGGGTCTTAAAGCTACGTCTAGGTGGATCTCCAGATGGTACAGCAGGAGTGGAGGCAGCCTGCTGTGATCCCCCCCCTGTGATATGGGGCCCTGTTGGCAGGCGTCTTCTGGGGTAACCGGTCCTTGATGGACCCGGCTGCTGCTCGGGTGTCCCAGGTGGCGTGGTGGCGCCCTGTTCTTGCCGCTGCCCACCTGATGCACCTGGACAGGAGGCGAGGAGTCCGAGGTGTTGCGGTGTTCCGGCGGGAGTCACCGGCATGGGCCCCATCACCTCCTCCTCCCTGGAGGTGCCCAATGCCCCCTGAGTTACTCCATGGGACGGGAGTGCAAGTGGAGTCATCCCCTGAGGCTCTCTCGTCACCTGGCACTGCCAGTCCTGGAGGCCCGCACTGGTCTCGACCAGGCTCTGTATGCTCGCAGCCTTTGAGCACGGGGAGTGCACCATCGCTGTCTGGGACTGTGCCCCATTACGCAATGACTGTGCACCACCTTTTGGGCCTGTGCCACATCAGCCAGTGATTGCGCCATCTCCCCCTGGGACTGGGCCACCTCCCTCTGTGCCTGCGCCACGTCAGCCAGCTCCTGGATAATGTCGCCGCCATTCCCAGCCATGACCTGCTGTGATTAGGCCACGCTCAGCAGCATCGCTGTAATTTCCAAGTGGCTCTGGCATATGGTTGCCTATGAGATGGCAGCCCTGTCCTGGGCCTCGGCCAGTGCCTGCACAGAATGCCCCACGCCTTGTACATGCTGATCCGTAGCCAAAACCTGCACCCCCAATACCTCCACCGTGGTCGCCGCAGTGCCTGGGTGGCATGCATGGATGTCACCACCTCCCGCTCCTGCATGCGGCTGGGCTCCTCCAACTGCACCTGCAGGGTGCTGGATGCTTGCCGACAACCCCCCCCCCCCCCCCCCACCCCCCGTTCATGTAGTCCCTGGCTCTGCGACATCATCCAAACTACAGATGGGACTGTCCGTTCTAGAAGCCTGAAACCTGACTGGACGGCAGCTATTTCCTGGGATCGGCCTGCCCTCTTACCATCCACTCCCTCAGGAGTTCCTTCCTCCACCTGATGTACTGGAGCAGCTGTGTGGCGTGCACCAGTGGGTGTCCCAGGAGCCTCTTCACTAAAGTTCCCAACTGAGGTGAGTGTCTCAGGGATGGTGGAGGGTGTGTCATGTGAGAGTACCTTTGAAACATGGGTGTGTATATAAATATCTGTAGTGAGAAAACCTTTAGAAATGTGTGTTTATCAGTGATGTCAGAGTGTGGGTGGAGCTGGGCTGTCTGTCAGCTTTTACTTTTGTTTTAGGCTGTTTGCTGCAGGGTGTGTTTTAGTTTCGTTTTCAGAGCTGGATAGCTGCAGTCACAGCCAGGTGTATGAGTCAATCTCTCTGAATCCAAAAACTGTAATCAATCCTTTGGTGATTTAAAACTAATAACTGCTCTCAGCAGTGACTTTAACCTGATGTGCTTCTGTTAAAGGTTTTGTTTTTAAGTCTTATGGATGTTAAAAGGAAAGCTTAAAGGATTACTTAGTTACTTAGTGTAGTCTTTGGAGGTTGTATTTGAATTGATGGTTGCTAAGATGTTCACTGTATGTTTTAAAAAGGTTAACTTGAGTTCATAGACTAAACATTGTTTTGCTTTAAAAAATACTTGTCAATTTCTGCTCTACCACACCTGTAGAGTGGGCCATGTGCACCCCATACCACAATGTATTAAAAGTTGTGGGTCAGGTGAACTCCATGATACATTTGGGCTTCTCTAAACCCTGGCCCATAACAAATTGGGGGCTCGAGGGGGATAAAAGTCTATCTATTGGATTGGCTTAGTGAACTTTAAAGACAGTGAGGGGTGAGCATATTGTGGTTGCTTTTCAGGTGTGGTATTTTAGTTCAATGGGGAGTGTTGTGTGGACAATGGCTCTTTCAGAGGCTCTGAAGTTTTTGGGGGTGGAGACGGTCACACGCAGTATCTTACGGACAGAGACTAAAAGCAGACTGTTAGATTTGGCAAAAGAATTGCAGTTAACATTACCTGACAAAATGTGAAAAGATTAGGTAATTAAGGTGGTGGCTAAGCATTTAAAGTTGCCTGTGATATAGTTTGACACATTGGAAGTGGCAAAAAATTCAGTTACGAATGAAACAAATCGAACATGAGAAAGAATTAAAGCAGCTTGAATACGAAGGAGATAGAGAGGAAAAAGAAAGAGAAAAGAAAGCTATCCTGTATGTTCTATGTTCTCAGCCTTTATCTGTAGGCTTCAGGCACTAGTTCATATGCACCTAAGATGGATTGTTTCATCTCCTCATACGACTCAGATACCTCCTCCGGTAGTGATGCAAACACTTCACTAGCCCCACCTACCAGCTTTGTTTGAATCGGTAATACCCACATGCCTGTGGCCATTTCATTTGTTTAGCTACCTTCTCAAATGAAATGAAAAAGGCTTCCACCTCTATCTCATGAAACTTTGGCAATGCTTGGATATATTTAAATAGATCCCCACCAAGCCTTCGACTATCACGCCCTTTCTCACTATCCTCATCACTTTCCTCCAACTGTACGTTTCCCTTTATGCCTGCCAATTTTAACTGACTGTCCTGTTTCATGGCCATTTTCTGAAGTTCAAACTCTCTCTCTTTATCTTTTTCCCTGATCTGTATCTCCCTTTCTCTTTCTTTTTCCTCTCTATCTCTTTCGTATTCAAGCTGCTTTAATTCTTTCTCATGTTCGATTTGTTTCATTTGTAACTGAATTTTTTGCCACTTCCAATGTGTCAAACTATATCTCCTAATGAGTCAACCAAATTCAGTCCTTTTGAACTAATTTTTGGTCATAAGGTAAGAGGACCACTTAAATTGATTAAGGAAAAATTGGTGAGTGAGAAATCGGAACTTACATTATTGGATTACGTGTCAAATTTTAGGGAACGATTAAATAGAGCAGGTGAATTGGCTAGACATTTCAAAGTTGCACAAAATGTGATGAAAGCGGACAAGTGATCCAAAGTTCGTAGTTTTGCCAGTGGAGATAAAGTTTTAGTACTGTTACCAGTGGTAGGTGAATCTTTAAAAGTAAGGTTATGTGGACTTTATCAAATTGAAAGGAAATTAAGTGAGGTGAATTATGTGTTAAAAACGCCAGACAGAAGGAAAACTCACCGAGTGTGTCATGTGAATATGCTTAAAACGTACTTTGAAAGGGAAGGAGAGAAAAAGGAGGCGGTTTTAATGATTCTAACTCAAAGTGACGAACCAAATCCAGATGACTGTGACTTTGACATACATCAAAATAAATTGGAAAACGAGGATGTTCTTAAAAATTGGGATAAATTGTTGAGTTACCTTCCAGAGGAAAAACGGACTGACCTGAAAGCGTTATTGATATCACGTGGGCAAGTTTGTAGAGATAAATTGGGAAGTACTAAAATGGCAATACATGATGTAGATGTGGGAAACGCTGTTCCAATCAAACAACATCCATATAGACTTAACCCTTTAACATTGGCACAGGTTAACAAAGAGATTGAGAGTATGCTTAAAAATGGCATAATTGAAATGGGTTGCAGCCAATGGAGCTCACCCATAGTGATGGTACCTAACAGTTGTGTGTGGACTATAGAAAGGTTAATGCAGTTACAAGAACGGACTCTTATCCTATCCCATGTTTGGAGGATTGGATTGAGAAAGTGGGATAATCACTTTTATTTCCAAACTGGATTTACTTAAAGGTTACTGGCAGGTACCTTTATCCGAAAGGGCGAAGGAGATTTCAGCTTTTGTGACTCCCGATGGTATATACCAATTCAAAGTTATGCCATTTGCAATGAAAAACGCACCAGCCACATTTCAACGGTTAACTAACAAAGTTGTTTCAGGATTACCCAATTATGCGGTACATCGGCGATCTGGTAATTTTCAGCCAGACATGGACAGAACATTTGAAACATCTGATGGAGTTATTCAATCGACTTCAGGAGGCGGGTTTGGTGGTAAACCTAGCCAACAGTGAATTTGGAAAAGCCCAAGTCACTTTTCTTGAGGAGTTTCCGATACCCTCAAGACAAAGGGAAATAATGCAATTTCTTGGCATGAGTGGATTTGATCGAACATTTATGCAAAGGTTTTGTAGCGTGGTTGCTCCACTGATGGACTTGCTGAAGAAACATCTAAAATTTCAGTGAACAGCGGACTTTCAACAGGTATTTGACTGCCTGAAAGCTGTGATAACCAATGCTACTGTGTTGGAGAATTACAAGGGACTCTGTGATCAGATTGAACTAAAATATCTGACTTTAAAGAGACATGCCGAGGCGTAGAGAAATGGATGGATCCTGCAGAGACCTTCTTGTTCAAAGAGACTGTCAATCGAGAAGGATTTCAGTTGGAGGAAGAAGAATGGGGGAAAAATGGACTATATTATTATACCTGTGTGCCTGCATTGTTTTTTTTGAAACAGAAAAGTATATTTACTGTGTGCATTTCTTTCAGGATAGTGAAAAGGTGAAAAAATCTTGAAGTTGATGGGTTTTTTTTTTCTTGGGGGGAGGTGTCATGTGAGAGTATGTTTGAGAAATGGGTGTTTATCAGTGATGTCAGAGTGTGGGTGGAGCTGGGCTGTCTGTGAGCTTTAACTTTCATTTTAGGCTGTTTGCTGCAGGGTGTGTTTTAGTTTTGTTTTCAGAGCTGGATAGCTGCAGTCACAGCCAGAAGGTATATGAGTCTCTCTCTCTGTAATCTATAAACAGTAAATCAATCCTTTGGTGATTTAAAAGTAATAACTGCTCTCAGTAGTAACTTTTCCCTGATGTACTTCTGTTAAAGGTTTTGTTTTTAACTCTTATGGATGTTAAAAGGAAAGCTTAAAGGATTACTTAGTGTTGTCGTCTTTGAGGATTGTATTTGAATTAATGGTTGCTAAGATGTTCACTGTATGTTTTTAAAAAGGTTAACTTGAGTTCATAGAATAAACATTGTTTTGCTTCAAAAATACTTTTCAATTTCTGCTCTACCACACCTGCAGAGTGGGCCGTGTGCTCCCCATACCACAATCTAGTAAAAGTTGTGGGTCAGGTGAACTCCATGATACACTTTGGGGTTCTCTAAATCCTGGCCCATAACAGGTGTTGGAGACAGATGTGACGGAAAATCTGTGTCATCCCCAGTCTCGAGCTCCGGGGTGACTTGGGTCCCGCCTCGCGTGCTCCCGTCCGTGCTGCTGTTCTCATTGCTGCTTGGCACATGGGGGGTTCTGGCTGGGAGCCTGGGATACCAGATGGACCTGCCCCATCACCAGCAGGTCCTGGAGGACAGAAGACAAGCTGCATGATGGGGGGCAGTTGGGGTGTTGGGGGTGAGGGTGGTGTGGTGGTGAGTGTGGGGGTGAGAGTAGGGGTGTGGATGAGTGTGGTGTGGGGGTGGGGGTGAGGGTAGTGTGGGGGTGAGGGTGGATGTGAGGGCGGTGTGGGGTGATGGTGAGGGTAAAGGTGTGGGTGGTGTGGGGGTGAGGGTGGTGTGGGGGTGAGGGTGAGGGTGGATGTGAGGGTGGTGTGAGGGTGATGGCTGTGTGAGGGTGGTGTGAGGGTGAGGGTGGTGTGAGGGTGGTGTGGGGGTGAGAGTGGTGTGGGGGTGAGGGTGAGGGTGGTGTGTGGGTGAGGGTGGTGTGGGGGTGAGGGTGAGGGTGAGGGTGATTATGGTGTCAGGGTAGTGTTAGAGGGGTGACACATGTGCCATGGGGAACTGCAACTCAGCAGGGTCTCACATCCTCGCCCGCGGCCGACCTCCACCATGCCGACTACATCCACGGCACTCTGCTCAGCCATGGTCAGGGGCCGCAGGTCCACGGTCCCACTCGTTTTCTCCCGCTCTTGGTGGTTATGGCCGGCGTTCTCCAGGGTGGGGGGGCGGAAACAGAAAACTGCAGTTTTAGACAGTCCGAAGCATGCAGCCCAGGGGATGGGTAGCTCGTGGCCTCAGTGGCCATGGCGGCAGGTATGGATGCCGGCATGTGGTGCAGGGTGGGGATTCAGCCACCCTCCGGGTGGGAGGGGGGAGGTCGTGTTATGGGTGTGTGGGACGGGGGTTAGTGCTCGGGGCACAGTACTGCTTACCACCCTGGCCACCCTGAGGAGGTTGTACAGTTTTTCTATGGCACTGCAGGCCGGTCCGGATGGCACTGACCGCCTCTGCCAACTGCACCCAGGCACGGCGAACGGCAGCGGCTGGCAGCCTCCTTCCCGGGCCGGGGAACAGGGTGGCCTGCCTCTCCTCCACCAAGACCAGGAACGCCTCCAGCTCAGCATCTGTGAAGCGTGGTGCTGCTCTCCTCGCTGTCATCTTGTTGGCTGGGATGAAAGCAGACCAAGGCAGGCCAGCAGCATGGTTCAATTCCCGTACCAGCCTCCCCGAACAGGCGCCGGAATGTGGCGACTAGGGGCTTTTCACAGTAACTTCATTGAAACCTACTTGTGACAATAAGCGATTTTCATTTCATTGCATGTGTGAGGAGTGAAATGTGTATATGCGGCTGCAGCTTGTCAGCCTCCTGAGCGTCAATCACGAATCAAGTGAATCCGGCTCCATTTCTCATTGGAATCGATTGTGTTCCATGTGGTGCCGGTGCTAGCCCCTCCACAGTCGCTGAATTGGTCCAGGTGCGGCGCCAGTTTTGCTGTCGTGGAAGTCCATGAATCCTGCCCCAGCGTCAACACTTAGTCTCAGGAATGGAGAATGCCGCTGACAAAGTTTTGGCCTCAACTGCTTTCTGCAGTCAAGAATTCCACAGGCTCACCACTATCGGGCCTATAGGTTTCTGTGAGGTTCCACTCCCATTCTTCCAAATTACAACAAATAAAATTCTAACCAATTCAATCTCTCCTCATACATCAGTCCTGCCATCCCAGGAATAAGTCTGGTTAACCTTTGCTGCACTCCCTCCAGGCAAGAACCTCGTTCCTCATAAAACGAGATCAAAACTGCATACAATATTCCAGGTGTGGTTCACCAAAGCCCCATGTAACTGCAAAAACAAACTCCTGCTCCTGTACTCAAATCCTCTCGCTATGAAGGCCAAAAACCATTTGCTTTCTTCACCACCTGCTGCACCTGCATACTCACTTTCAGCGACTGGTGTACAAGGACACCCAGATCTTGTTGCACATTCCCCTTTCCCAATATATAGCCATTCAGTTAATAATCCATCTTCCTGTTTTTGCTACCAAACTGGATAATCTCACATTTATCCACATTATACTGCATCTGCCATGCATTTTCCAACTCAGTCAATTTGTCCAAATCATACTGAAGGATCTCTGCATCCTCCTCACAGCTCACCCTCCCACCCAGCATTGTGTCATCTGCAAATCTGGAGATATTATATTTAGTTCCCTCATCTAAATCATTAATATACATTGTGTACAGCTGAAGTACCAGCACGGATCCCTGCAATACCCCCGAGCCACTGCCTGCCACTTGGAAAATACCTGTTTATTCCTATTCTTTGATTCCTGTTTGTCAATCAGTTTTCTCTCCATGATAATACATTACCCCCAATCCTATGTGCTTTAATTTTACATACTAATCTCTTATGTGGGACCTTTTTCGAAAGCCTTCTGAAAGTCCAAATAAATCACATCCACTGGCTCCACACTCATCAACTTTACTCATTAATTCCTCAGAAAATTCCAGTTGCATCATGGTCATAGAGTTTTACAGCACGGAATGAAGCCCTTCGGTCCATCATGTTAGCGCCGGCCATCAAGCACCTATCTATTCTAATCCCATTTTCCAGCACTTGGCCCATAGGCTTGTATGCAATGCATTTCAAGTGCTCATCTTTTAAAAGTTGTGAGGGTCCTGCCTCTACCACCCTTTGGGTGAGAAATCTTTCCTCGCATCTCCTCTAAACATTCTGCCCCTTAACTTAAATCTATGCCCCATTGTTGTTGACCCCTCCACCAAGGGGGAAAGTTCCTACCTATCCACCCTATCTATGTCCCTTATACTTTTATATACCTTAATCAGGTCCCCCCTGAGCCTTCTTTGCTCCAGGGAGAACAACCCCAGCCTATCCAGTCTCTCTTGGTAGCTGAAATGATCCAGCCCAGGCAAGATCCTGGTGAATCTCCTCTGCACCCCTCCAGTGCAATCAGTTCCTTCCTATAGTGTGGTGGCCAGAACTGCACACAGTGCTCCAGCTGGGGCCTAACCAGCGTTTTATACACCTCCAACATAACCTTCCTGCACTTCTATTCAGTGCCTTGGTTAACAAAGGTAAGAATTCCATCACCTTCATAACCCCCTTATGCCCTGCTGTCTTCAGAGATCTGTGAACATGCACACCCAGGTCCTTTTGCTCATCTGTACTTCCTAGGGTCCGACTGTTCATTGTATATTGTATATTCCTTTGCCTTGTTAGTCCAAAATGCATTACCTCACACTTTTCATAATTAATTCCATTTGCCACTCTTCTGCCCATTTAACCAGCCCCTCCATATTGTCCTGTAATATAAGGTCTTGCTCCTCACTATTTACCATAGCACCAATTTTGTGTCATCTACAACCTTACTTATCATACCTCCGACATTCACATCCAGATCATTAATGTATACTACAAAGAACAAGGGACCCAGTACCAATCCCTGCAGAACACTACTGAATGAACACAGGCTTCAAGTACAAAAACAACCTTCGACTATCATCCTCTGCCTCCTATCACCTTTTGATCCAGTTTGCCAAATTGTACTGGATCCCATGGACTCTTACCTTCTTCATCAACCTCCCATGTGGGACCTTGTCAAAAGCCTGCTAAAGCCCATGTAGACTACATCAACTACACTACCCTCATCTGCACACCTAGCCACCGCCTCCAGATTTTTCAAGCATGATTTCCCTTTCATATATCCATACTGACTCTGTTTGATCCTGCCATTGTTTTCCAAGTGCTCTGCTATTATATCTTTTATAATGGACTCTAATATTTTCTGATGTCAGGCTAACTGGTCTATAATTCTTTATTTTCCCTCTACCTCTCTTTTTTAAATAGTGGGGTTACATTAGCTATCCTCCAATCCATAGGAACAATTCCAGATCTATAGAATCTTGGATGCTGACCACCAATACATCCACAATTTCTAGGGCCACTTTCTTAAGTACTCTGAGATGTAGATTAATTTCCCCAGCACCATTTCCCTACTAATACTGATTTCCTTCAGTTGCTCCCTCTCACTAAACCCCGTACTCCCCAACAGATGCTCACTGCCTTAGCTAAAATGACATCCAATGCCTCTTGCACCAGAAATGTGCTGTCGATGTGGGCATCATTTTGACTTTCTGTGGCTATTGCTAATGTCAAAAAAGGATGCTATGCATCCAAATTTCATGTCAAAAGACCTTTAAATGTACAGAATTTTGTGTGACACAAGTCAGTGGAGCAGAATTAAGCACAGATTTATACAAAGTAAAAAACAAAAAGAAAATCACAGAGAAGCCAAATTTATGCCAGCAACAAGCTTTAAAATGTTTGTGTTTTGCCACTCACAAATAACTTAACATTGAAGGTCAGCTACTTTAACAACTGGTTGCATAGTTGACAAATATTTAGTTCACCAACACTATTTAAAAGTGGTTGGGATTAAATTATCGGTCAGCAGAGCTCCTGCAGGATATGTGAGCAGCTGTGATAGTAACTGGTTCGTCCTCCCTCAATGTTGGACATATTAAGAGAAGCAGACTACCAGCTGTTTATAACATACTGCTGACTACAATTAAAGTTTCATTATATAATTTTACTGTCATTTTCAAACAGTAGCCCTCCGGGAAATCCAGTAGCTTATATATGAAGATTGCATCCAGCATGCATTTTGCTTATTGGACATCAGAAAGTAAGAGTTTGGGAGAAATGGAGAGTGAAATTAGTCTACGTCAGCAGCACAAAATAGCCTTGTAGTGAACTGACAGCCTGTTACACACTGCGCCAATTTTATTTTCTATTGTCTTGGAAAATATTGCAGAGATTTTTAATTTCAAACAAATAAAAGTAACAATGTGACCAGGAAAAAAGTCTCCAAAAAGGGTTTGGAACGTTGTTTTATGCGATCCAGTGGAAAGAAGATTGGGCATCGTGAAGGTGTATTGCTGATTTGCCAGAAGCCCATTTTGCACGTAAGAGTAGGCTAAGTTCGGCCCCAGTGGCACTGCCTGAAGAAGAAAGATATGCACACATGGAGAGACAATAAACCAGTCAAGTGGATTGGATCAAATCGCTGGCTTTGCAAGCAGACCAAGGCAGGCCAGCAGCACGGTTCAATTCCCGTAACAGCCTCCCCGAACAGGCGCCGGAATGTGGCGACTAGGGGCTTTTCACAGTAACTTCATTGAAGCCTACTTGTGACAATAAGTGATTTTCTCTTCATTTCATTTTCATTTGTTTATTGTCACGTGTACCGAGGTACAGTGAAAAGTATTTTTCTGCGAGCAGCTCAACAGATCATTAAATACATGGGAAGAAAAGGGAATAAAAGAAAATACATAGTCGGGCAACACAACATATACAATGTAACTACATAAGCACTGGCATCGGATGAAGCATACAGGGTGTAGTGTTAATGAGGTCAGTCCATAAGAGGGTCATTTAGGAGTCTGGTGACAGTGGGGAAGAAGCTGTTTTTGAGTCTGTTCGTGCGTGTTCTCAGACTTCAGTATCTCCTGTCCGATGGAAGAAGTTGGAAGAGTGAGTAAGCCGGGTGGGAGGGATCTTTGATTATGCTGCCCGCTTTCCCCAGGCAGCGGGAGGTGTAGATGGAGTCAATGGATGGGAGGTAGGTTTGTGTGATGGACAGGGCGGTGCTCACGACTCTCTGAAGTTTCTTGCGGTCCTGGGCCGAGCAGTTGCCATACCAGGCTGTGATGCAGCCCGATAGGTGCTTTCTGTGGTGCATCTGTAAAAGTTGGTAAGGGTTAATGTGGACATGCCGAATATCCTTAGTTTCCTGAGGAAGTATAGGCGCTGTTGTGCTTTCTTGGTGGTAGCGTCGACGTGGGTGGACCAGGACAGATTTTTGGAGTTGTGCACCCCTAAGAATTTGAAGCTGCTAACCATCTCCACCTCGGCCCCGTTGATGCTGACAGGGGTGTGTACAGTACTTTGCTTTCTGAAGTCAATGACCAGCTCTTTAGTTTTGCTGGCATTGAGGGAGAGATTGTTGTCGCTACACCACTCCACTAGGTTCTTTATCTCCAGCCTGTATTCTGACTCGTTGTTATTCGAGATCCGGCCCACTATGGTCGTATCGTCAGCAAACTTGTAGATGGAGTTGGGACCAAGTTTTGCCACGCAGTCGTGTGTGTACAGGGAGTAGAGTAGGGGGCTAAGTACGCAGCCTTGCGGGGCGCCGGTGTTGAGGACTATTGTGGAGGAGGTGTTGTTGTTCATTCTTACTGATTGTGGTCTGTTGGTCAGAAAATCGAGGATCCAGTTGCAGAGTGGGGCGCCAAGTCCTAGGTTTTGGAGCTTTGATATGAGCTTGGCTGGGATTCCATTGGAATTGGCTTCCTTCCATTTTTGGACACAGGGCTCAGAATTTACAAGATGCCCGCATCTGGTCCCAGGGAGGGAGGTAACATGCAAATTTTATGCTGTCTCCTCACCTGCATGTTTGTCGCATTCAGTCAAACATAAGCTGCACAGCTGGCTGGCTGAACACTCAATCGGAAACCTCACAACATAGGTGGTTGGTAGGTGTCAATTTCAGACAGCCTGCATCTCCTGGAGGGAGCTGCACTCATTGGAAGGAAGGTACAGTTGACTGCCTGTAGTTCAATTGGCTGCAAGCAGAATCTGAACAAATGGAAGACACTGGGTTCACAAATCTAATGGAGGTTGACAGCAGGAGAAAATACATATTTCAGTGGGGGGAGGAGGAGAAAGCGACCCTCTAAAGGGAATGAGAGCAGGTAGCAAAGGCAGTGAACTCTTGAAGTTTGGACCTAAGGACTTGGCTATACTGCCACAAGAAATTACGTGGGTATTAAGGTCAGTGAATAAATCTTCACATCTTCCTACCTATCACACCATGAATCTCTCACTCTGCTCAATGCACCACAACCCCATCACTCAACTAGTGGCAATCCTTAGCAGTCAAAATTCATGCCTAACATTCAGGTGCTCCACCTCACCCTCACATATCTTTCAATGATGCCAATTTCACTTTAATTAATTCATTAATTAAAACACGATGAAAATGGGCGGGCAGGTGATGTGTTGTAGCTGTGGTTTGTGGGATTAGGTGGACCTCTGAGTGATCCACAGCCACCACATCTACAGTAAGTGTCTGCAGCTTGAGGAATTTTGGCTCAGAGTTGATGAGCTGCAGACTGATCTACAGACAATGATGTATTCGGGACCAAGAAAGGTACGGGGACACTTGGTTCCAAACTACCTCCCTAAGGCCTGGGTTTTCTTATTTGGTCTGTGGTCTTGTGGATCAAAATCTTGGAACTCCCTTCCTAACAGCACTATGGGCCTAAATGACACAAACTAAAGAAATTCAGGAAGGCAACTCATCACCATCTTCTTATGGGCAATTAGGGTGGGCAACAAATAATCGATGCAATAAAGATACGCCCACCTAGTTGCAAGCAGCTGCATTACTTCCTGCAAAAATGTGGGACTACATTTATCTCACAATCTTTCCAACTTAACCTCCCATCTCTCACATCGGAATCATTTTGGCCCTTGAGTCGTATTCACCAGAAATCGTATTCCATCCAATGCCCATGGATGTGGTTACCACCGACAAGACACACAATTATGATCCTTCTTTCACTTGAGTCATAACAGTTCTGATGGCACAAAATCCCCAGAGACTCTCTGTAGGAGCATTTTCAGAGACTGAGTATTGGGCTGGCTTTTATGTGGGGGATTTCCCCCACCTTGTCATGATATTCAGATGAACATGACAGCACATACATACACACATAATGATGGACAGATCAACGGACCAATCAACACACTAAACACGACAGCCAATCACGGACAAGAGCATACACAGTACAAAGCAGGGAACACGACACTTCCTGGGCACTCGAGCAGGAGAGAGCTCAGGGCACAGACCTCATTGCCAGCCACTCAGAGGTTCACCATGTGCTGAATACCAGAGTTTAATATGTTAATAGTTCATTGAAATAAAACTGCGTTGTACCATTCGCAACCGTGTTGGTTCGTCTGTATATCAGAGTACCCAACACTTCATGATACCAGGAGTGATTTGACACCTACCCACAAATCTGCCATCCTGCGCCATGGACACCGTCAACACACCGCAGCCACTGCAAGTCGCTGGAAACCTCGGCGTAAATTGGAAGTTGTTCAAACAGCGCTTCCAGCTCTTTCTGGAAGCCAACGAAAGAGAGAGCGCCTCGGACACCAGAAAGATCGCCATCCTCCTCACCACCGCAGGGCAGCACGCCATCCATATCTACAACTCCCTGGTGTTTGCGGAAGGCGAGGACAAATCCAAATACGAGACGGTCCTTCTCAAGCTCGACCAACACTTCAACGTCGAGGTCAACGAAAGTTTCGAGAGATATGTCTTCCAGCAGCACCTGCAAGGTAAGGATGAGCTCTTTCAGTCATTCCTTACCCATCTCCGCATCCTCGCGCAGTCCTGCGGTTACGACACCACCTCAGACTCCATGATTCGGGACCAGATCGTTTTTGAGGTCGCCTCGGGCATCCTACGCCAGCAGCTTTTAAAAATAAATGGCCTCACCTTAGCCTCCGCGATCGAAGCCTGTGTCCTGCACGAAAACGCGACTAGCCGCTATGCACAATTTTAGGCGACCGAATCAGCGCGGCGGGGGTCCTACGCGGCCGGATCGGCGAGACAGGTGCCCCACGAGGCCGAACGGGTCTAGGCGATCGAGTTCCTCCTGGCCCGCGGCTCAGACGACGTCGGCCATTTTGCGCGCTTTTCGGTGCCTCCCGCGCTTGTGCGCGCCAAAACCTACGGCAACACTGAGGGAAGTGATGCGCAGGCGCGCTCGATGCAAGACCGAACTGCGCATGCGCAGTGGCGCAACGAACGTCATGACGTCACGACATGTGGCAACTGTGGAGCTGCACATTTAAAGCGGCAATGTCCCGCAAGAACCCGTCAATGCCTACGCTGTGGCAAGGTGGGCCACTCCACTGCTTACTGTCGAGCAGCTCAACCTGCCAATCTTCCACAACTCCGACAACCTCGCAGGGACGTGTGGACCATTCAGCCTCCCCATTACGAATCTTGCCCAGACGACATCCAGACCGGTGACACAGATGACCGAGACGCCTTCCGTGTTGCGGTCATTCATGGGAACCGAGTTAACACGATAAATCCGGGTGATGAATGGTGTGCCACCCTGACGGTCAACCGATCACCGATAACTTTCCGCCTGGACACTGGCGCCTCCGCCAACCTCATCGCATGGTCAGCCTTCTACGCCATGAAGGTCAGACCACCAATTTGGCCGTCCCGGTGCAGGATGGTCGACTACAATGGGAACGTTATCCCGGCTATGGGATCCTGCCAGCTCCAGGTGACATAACACACACACGGCCACACATTCTCATTTGAGATAGTCGGCTCATCGAAGGACTCCCTGCTAGGCGCACAGGCATGCAAGGCTCTCCACCTCGTGCAACGAGTCCACTCTCTCTCTCCAGTCGGAACGTCTGACTTCCCGGAGTTTAACGTACAGCTCCAATCACTCCTCACCCACAACCAGGAGGCATTCGAGGGCATGGGAACACTGCCCTACACCTATAGAATTTGGCTCAAACCAGACGCCACCCCGGTCATTCACGCACCTCGTAGGGCCCCTGCGCCACTCAAAGACCACCTCAAACAGCAGCTGCAGGATCTCCAGGACCAAGGGGTCCTATCCAGGGTCACGGAGCCCACGCCGTGGGTCAGCTCCATGGTGTGTGTCAAAAAGCCCTCCGGCGAGCTCCGGATCTGTCTTGATCCTAAAGACCTCAATAACAATATTATGAGGGAACATTACCCCATACCCAAACGGCAAGAGATCACGAGTGAAATGGCCCAGACGAAAATATTTACCAAACTGGATGCCTCTAAAGGCTTTTGGCAGATCCAACTGGATCCGCCCAGCTGAAAGCTGTGCACTTTCAACACCCCTTTCGGCAGGTTCTGCTACAACCGAATGCCATTTGGCATCATCTTGGCATCCGAGGTCTTTCATAGGATCATGGAGCAGATGATGGAAGGCATCGAAGGGGTGCGCGTCTACGTGGACGATGTCATCATCTGGTCCACCACACCACAGGAGCACATCTATCGTCTGCAACGCGTCTTTGAACGCATACGTGAAAACGGCCTGCGCCTCAACCGAGCCAAGTGTTCTTTCAGCCAAACTGAGCTGAAGTTCCTGGGGGACCATATTTCCCAGTCAGGGGTCCGTCCGGATGCAGACAAGGTGAGCGCCATCACAGCCATGCCGCAGCCAACAGACAAGAAAGCAGTACTACGCTTCCTAGATACGGTCAACTTCCTGGGAAAGTTCATTCCCAACTTTGCCTCCCACACGACAGTTCTGCGCCACCTTGTCAAAAAGTCCACGGAGTTCCAGTGGCAGCACACACACCAGCAGGAATGGGAGGAGTTCAAACTCAAGCTCACCACTGCACCGGTACTGGCGTTTTTCGACACGTCTCGTGCCACTAAAATCTCGACTGATGCCAGCCAGTCCGGCATTGGGGCAGTGCTCCTGCAGCGGGATGACACTGCGTCATGGACCCCGGTCGCCTATGCCTCGCGGGCCATGACCACCACAGAGCAGCGCTACGTGCAGATCGAAAAGGAGTGCCTGGGCTTGATAACCGGTTTAGACAAGTTCCATGATTATGTGTATGGTGTTCCCCGGTTCACTGTTGAAACTCCGTATATTCGTGTTCAGCTGTCTCCCCTTCACAAACCCAGTTTGGTCCTCGTGGACCACCCCCGGGACACATTCCTCTATTCTCATTGCCATTACCTTGGCCAGGATCTTGGCATCTACATTTAGGAGGGAAATAGGTCTATAGGACCCGCATTGTAGCGGGTCCTTTTCCTTCTTTAAGAGAAGCGATATCGTTGCTTCAGACATAGTCGGGGGCAGTTGTCCCCTTTCCTTTGCCTCATTAAAGGTCCTCGTCAATACCGGGGCGAGCAAGTCCACATATTTTCCATAGAATTCGACTGGGAATCCATCCAGTCCCGGGGCCTTTCCCGCCTGCATGCTCCTAATTCCTTTCACCACTTCTTCTACCTCGATCTGTGCTCCCAGTCCCACCCTTTCCTGCTCTTCCACCTTGGGAAATTCCAGCCGATCCAAGAAGCCCATCATTCTCTCCCTCCCATCCGGGGGTTGAGCTTCATATAATTTTTTATAAAATGTCTTGAACACTCCATTCACTCTCTCCGCTCCCCGCTCCATCTCTCCTTCCTCATCCCTCACTCCCCCTATTTCCCTCGCTGCTCCCCTTTTCCTCAATTGGTGTGCCAGCAACCTGCTCGCCTTCTCCCCATATTCGTACTGTACACCCTGTGCCTTCCTCCATTGTGCCTCTGCAGTGCCCGTAGTCAGCAAGTCAAATTCTACATGTAGCCTTTGCCTTTCCCTGTACTGTCCCTCCTCCGGTGCTTCCGCATATTGTCTGTCCACCCTCAAAAGTTCTTGCAGCAACCGCTCCCGTTCCTTACTCTCCTGCTTCCCTTTATGTGCCCTTATTGATATCAGCTCCCCTCTAACCACCGCCTTCAGCGCCTCCCAGACCACTCCCACCTGGACCTCCCCATTATCATTGAGTTCCAAGTACTTTTCAATGCACCCCCTCACCCTTAGACACACACCCTCATCTGCCATTAGTCCCATGTCCATTCTCCAGGGTGGGCGCCCTCCTGTTTCCTCCCCTATCTCCAAGTCTACCCAGTGTGGAGCGTGATCCGAAATGGCTATAGCTGTATACTCCGTTCCCCTCACCTTCGGGATCAACGCCCTTCCCAGCACAAAAAAGTCTATTCGCGAGTAGACTTTATGGACATAGGAGAAAAACGAGAACTCCTTACTCCTAGGTCTGCTAAATCTCCACGGGTCTACACCTCCCATCTGCTCCATAAAATCTTTAAGTACCTTGGCTGCTGCCGGCCTCCTTCCAGTCCTGGACTTCGACCTATCCAGCCCTGGTTCCAACACCGTATTAAAATCTCCCCCCATTATCAGCTTTCCCATCTCTAGGTCCGGAATGCGTCCTAGCATCCGCCTCATAAAATTGGCATCATCCCAGTTCGGGGCATATACGTTTACCAAAACCACCGTCTCTCCCTGTAGTTTGCCACTCACCATCACGTATCTACCCCCGTTATCCGCCACTATAGTCTTTGCCTCGAACATTACCCGCTTCCCCACTAATATAGCCACCCCCCTGTTTTTCGCATCTAGCCCCGAATGGAACACCTGCCCCACCCATCCTTTGCGTAGCCTAACCTGGTCTATCAGTTTCAGGTGCGTTTCCTGTAACATAACCACATCTGCCTTAAGTTTCTTAAGGTGTGCGAGTACCCGTGCCCTCTTTATCGGCCCGTTCAGCCCTCTCATGTTCCACGTGATCAGCCGGGTTGGGGGGCTTCCTACCCCCCCCCCCCCCCCCCCCTTGTCGATTAGCCATCCCCTTTTTCCAGCTCCTCACCCGGTTCCCACGCAGCTGTATCTCCCCCAGGCGGTGCCCCCCCGCCCATCCCCTCCCATACCAGCTCCCCCCTGTCCCCAGCAGCAGCAACCCAGTAATTCCCCCCTCCCACCCCCCCCCCCCGCTAGATCCCCCGCTAGCGTAATTACTCCCCCCATGTTGCTCCCAGAAGTCAGCAAACTCTGGCCGACCTCGGCTTCCCCCCGTGACCTCGGCTCGCACCGTGCGACGCCCCCTCCTTCCTGCTTCTCTATTCCCGCCATGATTATCATAGCGCGGGAACCAAGCCTGCGCTTCTCCCTTGGCCCCGCCCCCAATGGCCAACGCCCCATCTCCTCCACCTCCCCTCCTCCCCCCATCACCACCTGTGGAAGAGAGAAAAGTTACCACATCGCAGGATTAGTACATAAAACTCCTCTTTCCCCCCTTTTTAACCCTCCTCTTCGCCCCCCACCTTCGTCCCACCACTTTGTTCAAACGTTCTTTTTAATAACCCGCTCATTCCAGTTATTCTTCCACAATAAAAGTCCACGCTTCATCCGCCGTCTCAAAGTAGTGGTGCCTCCCTCGATATGTGACCCACAGTCTTGCCGGTTGCAGCATTCCAAATTTTATCTTCTTTTTATGAAGCACTGCCTTGGCCCGATTAAAGCTCGCCCTCCTTCTCGCCACCTCCGCACTCCAGTCTTGATAAACGCGGATCACCGCGTTCTCCCATTTACTGCTCCGAGTTTTCTTTGCCCATCTAAGGACCATTTCTCTATCCTTAAAACGGAGGAATCTCACCACTATGGCTCTGGGAATTTCTCCTGCTCTCGGTCCTCGCGCCATCACTCGGTATGCTCCCTCCACCTCCAACGGACCCGCCGGGGCCTCCGCTCCCATTAACGAGTGCAGCATCGTGCTCACATAAGCCCCGACGTCCGCTCCCTCTGCACCTTCAGGAAGACCAAGAATCCTCAGGTTGTTCCTCCTTGCGTTGTTCTCCAGTGCCTCCAACCTTTCCACACATCGTTTCTGATGTGCCTCATGCGTCTCCGTCTTCACCACCAGGCCCTGTATGTCGTCCTCATTCTCGGCTGCCTTTGCCTTCACGACCCGAAGCTCCCGCTCCTGGGTCTTTTGTTCCTCCTTTAGCCCTTCGATCGCCTGTAGTATCGGGGCCAACAGCTCTTTCTTCATTTCCTTTTTGAGCTCTTCCACACAGCATTTCAAGAACTCTTGTTGTTCAGGGCCCCATGTTAAATTGCCACCTTCCGACGCCATCTTGGTTTTTGCTTGCCTTCCTTGCCGCTGTTCTAAAGGATCCACTGCAATCCGGCCACTTTCTCCTCCTTTTTTCATCCGTATCCAGGGGGGATTCCCTTCTGGTTTACCGCACAGTGTTTTTAGCCGTCAAAATTGCCGTTGGGGCTCCTATCAAGAGCCCAAAAGTCCGTTTCACCGGGAGCTGCCGAAACGTGCGACTCAGCTGGTCATCGCCGCACCCGGAAGTCTCACTGTTGAAACTGACCACCGCCCCCTGGTCAGCATCATAAACAAGGACCTGAACTGACGAATGTGATATAAAATAGTTACTTTAGAGTTACTAGTTAATGTAATGTAGAAATAAGCCACTTTGATTCTTGCAGTTAGGGACAAAGGAATTTGAGACCGCATGGAAAAAGCAGGAAGAGGTGTGTCTATGAGAGTGATGCTGCATTGATAGGGGCCAGAGAAAGGGATTGGAAGTGAGCCAATCAGAATAGATCGAACAGGTCAGGAGGGACATAGGCTGACCTATGTCCGTCGAGTATGTGAAACTTGATACCATTTGAATTGATTTTGCAGAGATCCCTTTGTCTTTTAGTTCAGTCGTTTTTTGGGATGTAAGAGGCTGGATGTCTCTTACATTTCTGTAAGATGATTCAAGCTTGCAAGCTAAATAAATAACTTCTGTTTACGTGCGAATCCGTCTCAACTTTTATTGAGGCCAGACTGACAGAGAAAGAAATTTGGAGATCTACATTTGGTGCCGAAACCCGGGATTTCTCTGGGCGATCCTGATCCAACTGCGAAATCAGAATTAGACTGATTATGAACAGGAAGATGGGGAACAAAGGGCCCTCAATGTAGAACTGGAAAACGACCGCGCATTGATTGTTCCCCTCTTCTTATCGTCTGATTAGTCTGGTCACTCGCGGTTGGCACAGAAAGACCGCCTCGACGAAATCACAGGTCAATCTGGGGATTAGCACTTTAATTGATGGGATTTCATATTGTTGTTTCGGCTTGGGTTAGGGTTCAGAGGCTGATGGGACTTAATTAATGAAGGTTCAGTCTATTCTCAGGGTTCAGAGGCTGATGGGACTTAATTAATGAAGGTTCAGTCTATTATCAGGGTTCAGAGGCTGATGTGACTTAATTAATGAAGGTTCAGTCTATTATCAGGGTTCAGAGGCTGATGTGACTTCATTAATGAAGGTTCAGTCTATTATAAGGGTTCAGGGGCTGATGGGACTTAATTAATGAAGGTTCAGTCTATTATCAGGGTTCAGAGGCTGATGTGACTTAATTAATGAAGGTTCAGTCTATTATATGGGTTCAGAGGCTGATGTGACTTCATTAATGAAGGTTCAGTCCAGTATAACTGTTTTTAAATCTGAAGATGGTTCAACTCTATGTGTGAGTGTTTTAAATATATAGTTGATTAAGCTAAAATTGTCTCCTTGGACTGTAAAGTTCCGAGGTCTAGTTGAGATTGTGAGGAATGCTGCATATTGGTTGAAGCAGAAGTCTCTCAAAGGGTTAACAGCAGCAGGCGGAGTTGAAAACAGACAGTGCTTCTCACTCAGGCTTTGAGATAACAGCAGCAGCCGTAGTGTAATCGGATACCTTTCCTTTGAGTCAGTGAACACCAGCAAAGTTACGTTTTGAATTAATTAAAGGAAACCAGTGGGTTTCTCCACCTCTTTGATAAAAGTTATTATTTTCGAAAGCAATTGATTGAAATTGCCAGAATCTTAAATTTTACTTACTTGAAATAAGGTTTATCTCATTTTATCTGGAGATTAATAGAAACTTAAAGAAGATCATGGACACCATTTTAAAAAGTGTCAATCTGGAGATGATAGTTGATTTTGCTAATACTTATGATAGTTGATTTTGCTAATACTTATGTGTATGTAACAGAAAAAAACTTGTTAAAAGAAAAATTGTTAAGATAAAGAAATAATTAAGTTGTAAATGTTATACAAGTTTGTGTTAAGCAAATTGTAAATTTAGTTCTGAGTTGAGATCAGAGCTAAGCTTGCAAGTTGCAGTAATTCAATTTGAATTTTCAAACATTTTTAAGTTTAAAAAAAAAAAAGAGAGCAAATAGAGAAAAGAAGGACACAGATCTTGAATGCGTTGAATAGCACATTTCAAAGGCCCATGGATCTTTCTGTTATCTTAGACCTAAAACCTAGGAAGATTGACGAGCCATAGGAATTTCTGGGGCGTTTTAATGAAATCTACCGGGGGCAGTCAGGCGGTTTGCTGTATCAAAATGGTCAGAATTCCCCTCAATACTGTACTATGTTAATGCATTGCCTACCACCTTCTGTGGTTACTGCTGTGAAATGTAATAACATGAATTGGACAGAGAACGACCCTTCCCAGATGGCAAGGGCAGTCAGATTTTACTGGAAGGAGGGTGTAGGCCAAGAAGGAGGCTCAGTTACAAAGGTTAAGACTGAGTATGTAATGAAAAAGGATGATCTGCGATCCCAACAAGCGGCAGAAATGGTAGTTTACCAGCAGGAGCTCCAATATAGTGACTTTGGGTGGGTGGATCAGCGAAGAGGAGGATGAGACAACAGTGCTATATTTCTATCACCCCCCAGTGGTGGACGTTAGACATTGAACAGTCACTGCATCGCGTTGCCCTGGCCTATGACAGAACTGGACGAAACAGGGAGTTGGAGGACAAATACCGGCCATTACTTGAGACCGAATGGCCAGTCAAGGTTACAGCCACGGTCACGGGAAAAGAAGGTACGGCCGATTTTGTTACAGTATCACCACATTTATGGCCACAGTCAGCTTCGGTAAGCCCTCATATTACACGTCAGGTCCATGACCAGTACCATGCCAGGGATATGGGGCGAATGGTCAGCATCTTACCGCAGCTCGTCAGAGAAGGTATGAGATATACTTTTGAACAATCCACGTCTGACATTTAAATACTGTACCACTATCAATCCAGCCTGTTTTCTTAGTGGTCCCCCTGTCCATGAAGACGCACCTGGCCACGACTGTTTAGCCTTGATTCGGGAAACTACCACAATAAGGGGCGATTTGAGTGACATTTCGTCAGAACAACCTGACATGATTATGTGTGGTCAAATATCCCACCGGGGTTTAGTTAATGACCTACTGCAGGCCCTCCTTCTGCCAGCGCAGATTTCCGTTATTAAATGCGCTGCCCACACGAATGGTACAACCCCAGTTGACGTTGGTAATGAACGAGCAGATTGTGCAGCGCGCACAGCCGCACAAATTCAGCAAGTGATGGTGCCTAAAATGTTAAGTCAGACTAAACGATCTACTATGAATGTGTCTGCTTCTGACAAGCCAATGCCAGACGTCATAAGGTTACAGGAGGACGCTCCTGAGAGTGATAAACAAATGTGGAAACGGTTAGGTTGTACATATGATTCTGTTTCCTCTTTATGGACCACGCCTGCACATCAGACTTGTATGTCTGATGTACTGGCTTTATGGGTCATCGAATGTGTACACTTTGCAACTCATTGTGGAGCTCGAGGGACTAGTGATTTGTTGCTGGACACTTGGTGGCACCCTAAAATGCAGGGGTTGGCCCAAAGTATCAGTAATCGGTGTTTGATTTGTCAGCAATATAACACCGGAAAAGGTATCCCTTGTGGGAAGGGGCAAACCCCGTTGCCCAGTGGTCCCTTTGAGACGCTCCAAATGGATTACATTGAGTTGGAAAGGTGTCAATGTTACAAATATGTTTTGGTCATTGTGGATGTGTTCAGCAGATGGGTCGAGGCGTATCCGACTATCTATAGTAAAGCTGCTACTGTGGTTAAAGTCTTGATGAGGGAAATCATTCCCCGGTACGGTATACCAGCTCAGTTAAGTTCTGATAATGGGCCTCATTTTATTGGACAAATTAACAAGGAGTTTTGCTCCCAGTTGGGCATACGCCAGCAGTTACACTGTGCTTACAGACCGCAGGCAGCCGGGGTGGTTGAGAGACACAATCAGACCCTCAAAACTAAATTGGCTAAATTGAGAGCAGACACGGGACTGACATGGCTTAAGTTGCTCCCCGTTGCCCTCTTCCAGCTGCGGGTTACACCTGCGGGACCAGCCCGGCTCTCTCCCGCCGAGATTCTTTATGGCAGGCCTCTTAGAACTCCTTGGAGCCTGCAGGTTCCCAGACGGGTTCAGTTTCATCAGATGACTGAAGAAATGACCACCTATGTTCTAGCCCTTACGCAAGTGCTCAAGGAACTCCATGGCCCAGTCCGTGCGGCTCACCAGCCATTGCCCCAGTACCTAGCTCACTTTCAGTCCAGCCCGGTAGTTATGTCATGGTCAAAAATTGGACTAGGAAGGGGTCGGAGCCGCGATGGGACGGGCCCTTCCAAGTTCTCCTTACCACCCCCACAGCAGTTAAAGTGGAGGGGCGAAGTGCTTGGGTCCACCTACATCACTGTAAATTGAGTCCATCTCCACTACTGTAAAAGGTCGGATACTAACCTGCCTCCCTTCTCCAGTGCTATTTTACAGGTGTGGAGCATGATGGAGTGGCTACGCATCGTCTGTCTGATATTTGGCCTCACTTCGCTTGGCGTGTTATTGGCGATGGACATGGAAAAGGGGAATATTATGTATCTGTGTAGCCCCAACCAATCTACAAGGATACATCACCTATGCAAAGGTGATGTTCTTCACTGCCCCCATATACGAGGACATGGTATCGACTCATGGAAGGTCATCAAAGTTAAGGAGAATGCGGGAGTCATGAAGCAGCTGCACCGGTCCCGGCGATGGGAAGGGAACATTATATGGACATTGCCTTGTTTTTGGAATACATGTAAATTTGATTTTGGATGTGTTAAAAGTGGTACAATAAAGGTAACATCAGGCTGTCAGAAGAGTGTAGGAAGAGGCCATGAGAAAGAGAAAGGGACTAGAGAGAGGACGGGGCGTGTGAGAAGGGAAGTACAGCTAGAACGTAGGTTACCGGGAGATGCACTTAAGTTAATTAAAGGCCAAACTGAGGAAAACCCGGGTAGTATGAATCTCTTCTACCAGATTTACCACCGTCTGTATGGCCAGGGACGGGTTGTCTGCTACCCAAACCCCGCAGCGGTGTCTAGGTTATTTTCTGTTTCACCGCTTTGGGGCACTCCCCAAACGGTGGTTCATTGTCAGCGTTCCGAGCCATTGCCCGAGCACGTCACTCTTCCTTACGATCCGGATTCAGCACCACCGGCTATTTGCCTTCCCCTCCCTCGGGATAATTCCCATTCACAGTACGATAGGCTGCGACGGTGGAGGGCGTACATACCTAGCCACTTCACTCCCAATAGGGATTCCCGGTCGTACGAGAATTGCTTCAGCAGTGAAGGATATGGCTGTTTGCTGGTAGAGGTGGACACAAATATAACATGTCTGTTTCCCACCTGTACGGACAGGAGGTGCCATATCACCCAGGCGTCTGGCCAATGCGTTTGTTATAACACCACTTGCGTTCCATTGAACGCTGGCCTCCAGCTCCTCTGTGGCTGGGCGAATGTCTCTCATATCACTGTTGGGAATAGGGCTTTCTGCATTGCTGGGCGGCCCGAATGGGCATTTCAAAATTGGATAAACTGGGCTACTGGGAGGTCCTTACGCAACCGATATGCTGATTGTGATGCTAGTCTCCACACGGAACAAGGATACTACTTTTTATTTAATGGTACGGCGACCAACGTTTTGTCACCCCATTTCCCCGCCGAATTGCTATAGGGACTCTAGTCCCTACCACAGTCCCCTGCCCTTCGGCGTGGAACCTGCATAATCAGTTAGCACGCCGGGCAGTCTCTGCTGAATTTTGCGAGAACTGGAAAAAACCTCAGGTTCTTGCACCCAACCGGGGCCACTCAGCCGGGTGGGGCATTCTGAGCGTATTGACACTGGGAGGTGTGGGGGGTTCCTTGGCTGTTAGTGATCGGAATTATTTTATTTGCGGCCTTGCCATCTTGGGAAATGAAACCTTGGGAGCCCTCGGGGCAATAACTAAGGAGTTGTCTCAGCTACGGTTGTTTGCAATGCAGAACCGGTATGCTCTTGACTATCTTCTGGCCCGTGAGGGTGGGGTATGCGCCATAGTACAGGGCAAGTGTATCATGGGTGTTCAGGACTTGACCGCTAACATTACTACATTTATGGATCGCATACGGGATCACTTGGACGGGATACAGGATCCTGACTCTTGGGGTAACTGGGGATCTGGAGGATGGAAGGACTGGTTGATAAATATGGCCATGTATCTAGTGGTAGCTATCGGCTGCATCTTTGTGGGCCTGGCCATCCTTAAATGTGTGATGGGTAGAATGCGGGGTGCACTAGATCAGATCACCGCCCCAATCACCGAGAAAAAAATTTTAACTGTTAAAATCCATGAGGGTGAGGCAGATGAAGGGGGGCTAAGACAGGAATTGGAAATGCAGCGACGGATCTTTTTAGATGAGGGACCGTAGCTATAGATTGGATAGTTCGGTTATCATGGAATGATAAAAGGAGGGAATGACGAATGTGATATAAAATAGTTACTTTAGAGTTACTAGTTAATGTAATGTAGAAATAAGCCACTTTGATTCTTGCAGTTAGGGACAAAGGAATTTGAGACCGCATGGAAAAAGCAGGAAGAGGTGTGTCTATGAGAGTGATGCTGCATTGATAGGGGCCAGAGAAAGGGATTGGAAGTGAGCCAATCAGAATAGATCGAACAGGTCAGGAGGGACATAGGCTGACCTATGTCCGTCGAGTATGTGAAACTTGATACCATTTGAATTGATTTTGCAGAGATCCCTTTGTCTTTTAGTTCAGTCGTTTTTTGAGATGTAAGAGGCTGGATGTCTCTTACATTTCTGTAAGATGATTCAAGCTTGCAAGCTAAATAAATAACTTCTGTTTACGTGCGAATCCGTCTCAACTTTTATTGAGGCCAGACTGACAGAGAAAGAAATTTGGAGATCTACAGAACGAGATGACCCCACGCCTCCAGAGCATCCTACTTAAACTCAGAAGGTATGACTTCCAACTGGTCTACACCCCAGGGAAGGACCTTATCATTGCGGATGCCCTATCGAGAGCAGTGAGCACGCCGCCAGATTCGGAAGGGTTCGTATGTCAGGTCGAGGCGCAGGTGGCCTTCACATCGGCAAATCTGCCAGCTGACGACTCCAGTCCGTATTCGCCGAGAGACTGCGGCCGACCCCCTTCTAAAACGTGTGATGTGCCACATGACGGGAGGGTGGCTAAAAGGGCAGTGCCCGCAGTTCTACAATGTCCGAGACGACTTTGCCGTCATTGATGGTGTCCTTCTGAAGCTGGACCGGATTGTGATTCCGCACAGCATGCACAAGCTGGTGCTCGACCAACTACACGAAGGCCACCTGGGGGTCAAGAAGTGCAGAAGGAGGGCCCGAGAGGCGGTATACTGGCCGGGCATCAGTGACGATATTGCCAATATGGTGCTCAACTGCCCAACCTGCCAAAGGTTTCAGCCGGCGCAACCTCCTGAAACGCCTCTGCCCCATGAGCTGGTGACATCCCCATGGGCGAAGGTGGGTGTGGACCTCTTTCACGTGCTTGGCAGGGACTATGTCATCGTCGTTGACTACTTCTCCAACTACCCAGTGGTCATACGCCTGCACGATTTGACGTCGTCCGCTGTCATAAGGGCCTGCAAAGACACCTTCGCTCGCCACGGCATTCCGATGACGGACATGTCGGACAATGGGCCCTGTTTCGCCAGCCAGGAATGGTCATTGTTTGCTGCCTCGTATGGCTTCACACACGTGACGTCTAGCCCTCTGCACTCCCAGTCCAACGGAAAGGCGGAGAAGGGCGTTCACATTGTCAAACGGCTCCTCTGTAAGGCTGCTGCTGCCGGATCGGATTTCTGCCTTGCCCTGCTGGCCTATCGCTCGGCCCCACTAGCCACTGGTCTCTCACCAGCCCAGCTGTTGATGGGTCGTGCCCTCAGGACTACTGTGCCTTCCATTCTGGCGCCCACAATCGACCATGCTCCGGTACTGCACAGGATGCAACTGCAGCGCGGTCGCCAGAAGAGGTCATATGACACACGGGCAACTGATCTCCCCGCCCTGGCCCCTGGAGACGAAGTCCGCATCCACCTACCAGAAGGTGGCTGGTCAGCACCTGCCGAAGTTCTCCGACACGTGGCTCCCTGCTCGTTCCTGGTTCGCATGCCTGATGGATCCGTTTGTAGGCGCAATCGCCGGGCTCTTTGCCTGCTTCCACGCTCGGTACGAGACCTTACACCGACACCGTGCCCTCCTGTTGTTCCTGATTTCGACTTCGTGGAGCTGCCTGCTACCATGCCCCTTCCGTCGTCGCTCGTGGCCAGGCCCGTTCCTCAGCCGATGGTTCCAGACCTACCCTTGAGGCGGTCAATCCGAATTCGTCGCCCACCTACTGGACTGGACTTATGAGACTGTTTATACATTGAACTCATGCAACCACTTTATTAATATGTTTATGTTCTTATCGTTACAGGAATTCATTTTATCGTTCAACATTTCCCCGTTCTTTGTTTATGGTACAACCTCATTGTTATGTCACACCCGACATCACCCCTTGTATATAGTTAAGCCCCATGTACATGCTGTAAGTATTGCACACACACACATTTAGCTACACTCAGTACACATCTCTATTTATAAACACGTAGGCACATAATCCTGTAAAAAATGGGGGATGTCATGATATTCAGATGAACATCACAGCACATATATACACACATAATGATGGACCGATCAACGGACCAATCAACACACAAAACACGACAGCCAATCACGGACAAGAGCATACACAGTACAAAGCAGGGAACACGACACTTCCTGGGCACTCGAGCAGGAGAGAGCTCAGGGCACAGACTTCATTGCCAGCCACTCAGAGGTTCACCATGTGCTGAATACCAGAGTTTAATATGTTAATAGTTCATTGAAATAAAACTGCATTGTACCATTCGCAACCGTGTTTGTTCGTCTGTGTATCAGAGTACCCAACACTTCACACCTAATTGCAGTTCAGCTAACACAAAGACCCGCAGAGATAGCAACTCTGATTAAGATGGCTTTACTTTCCAAGCTCGGTTCAACATACAAAGGGGAGTGATTTGGATAAATGCCCAAACCACTCTGCTTTATATTGCTTCAGGTTCAACAGTTATACAATTTCCAAAAATCAATAGCCCACTCCAGTTGGACTCGATCCAATCCTTGTAGCTGTAGATTTTACCTTGACCAATGAATTTTACTTTCGGCAGCATGGTGACTGCGTGATCAGCTTGTGATTTAGCCTCATCTTGTCCCTTAGCCATCTGTTGTTGTTCAAGATCCTCTCATACGCTGTCTCTTGCTCTCACCTACTCCCATTTCTTTTATCTCAGTGTCGTTCCTGGTCATACCATTGTCTGTCTGAGCGCAGGATGCTGGAGCTGTTGAAAAGCTCCAGAGCTGTTGCCGTTAGTGTTGGGTGGGGTTACTGGGTAATGGCGATAGGGTGGCGGTGTTGACCTTGGGTAGGGTGCTCTTTCCAAGAGCCGGTGCAGACTCGATGGGCTGAATGGCCTCCTTCTGCACTGTAAATTCTATGAAATTCTATGAAAAGAGCTGCTTATTGAGCTGGCTGTATTATTGCTGACCACATTATTTCTGTCTGATTCTGTCAGTCTTAGGAATGTGGTCAAGTTAGCTGGGTTAAATCCCATCATACATTGAGGCCACTACTATTAGCAAGAGTTTAAATGATGTTACTGCTATGTTCTAAGAATACATGTTTAATGGTTAATAATGGTTACTGGATATACTTTCTATGATTAGTTTCAATCCTCAATAAACTAACTTATGTAGAGCTATTGTTATCCTAGCTATCCAGTTTTAAGGGGTCTCATCTCAGGACCCCCTTTCACTCTCATCTCTGACTGCATTACATGGTCTTGTAGGTTCTGGCACCACTTCAAAGGCAGAAATTGTTAACTATCCAATACATATTCTCTCACCCATCCTATTTCAGTGTTCTATCCTTTCTAACAGTAACACAGTTTCTGTTCTATTCTGAATGGCCTGCTTCAGCACCAGGCTCCTGTTCAAAGGCTTCCAAACAGAAAACTGCTGCACTCAGAGAGGGCATTGTTTGTTTTCTCTTTGTATAAATTTTTAGTGTTTTGAACTGCCAAACAGGGGAAAAAATAGATTGAACCAACACCACTGCAATTAGCTTTCTATTTATTCCTTGCTTCTTAGCTGTTCACCCTCAAGGTAACCCCCAGGTCACCTGGGCATTTTTTGGAACCTAATGAAATCATAATCAGGAAACAACTCAACCATTTTTCAAAATACTTTCAGCAACTGGGAAGCCACTGACAGAGTGGTCCAGAGCGATTGGCGGAGGTTGAAGGTTGAAGGTTGACAGGTGGAAAGGTTAAAGAAAATATAAGACAATCTATGGTGATGGGGGCAGTTGAAATGTGGTGAGCCTGTTGAAATGTCACAGGGGAGGATAGAGGATAAATAAAACAAAAAAACAAAGAGACACCACTACAACTCATGCAGACTCACCATGTTGATACTGTGTAAGACCATAAGACAAAGGAGCAGAATTAGGCCACTCAGCCCATCGAGTCTGCTCCGCCATTCAATCATGGCTGATATTTTTCTCACCCCATTCTCCTGCCTTCTCCCCATAACCCCATATCCCCTTATTAATCCCCTTATTAAGTAGTTGAAATGGGGGGCCTCATGCCAGAATCTAAGGGTTCCTGGGTGGCTCACATACCCAAATAGATGCAAAACCAAACAGAAACCTGTAAATTGTAGTGAATCTGTACTCAGTTGCAATGATGCACGTGGACAGCACAAAGACTCTGTTGTTCTTGCTTCACATAACATCAGGATTGAATCCAGGTCGGGCTTTGCATTGAAATCTCCGCTGAAGAGCAACTCACATTCTGCAATGTTGGGGTGGGGGCTGATGGTTGGGGGAGCTGGGGTTTGTAGCAATGCTAAGCTGACAAGGAAAACAAATGCTGAATTATTAAACTTGAAGTAGATAGACACCCTACAGAGTTTAAATTTGATACAGGAGCAGGGGTTTCTACTTTATCAGAGAAAGTCAAATAGCTCTAGTGGATTACATTGCAACCCTCATCTATCAAATTACAGGGTCCTGGTGGGACTACATTGAAAGTCAAAGGACAATTCATGGCAAAGTTGAAGTATAAAGATAGAGAAATCTTCAAACCTCTTTATGTCATTCAAAATAAAGAATGCCCTCTACTAAGCAGAGAGGCATGCTTAAAATTGAGGCAAATCTATGAAGTGAATGAAGTTGCTCATGAGAATTAGAGTAGTAAATTCAGGAATGAATTCATAAGATTATTTACCGACCTAAGGAAAGTAAGGACCTAGTACAATATCACCTATGAGCTGATGCTAAACCAATTTGCCTCTTTACAACAAGGAAAGTCCCTTACCCACTCTTGGACAAAGTGCAAGCAGTTATATCACTGATCACCATGCTAACAAAATGATGTTCAGGAATTCTCACCAAGATACAGAAGTCTGAGAACACGCACTAACAGATTCAAAAACAGCTTCTTCTCCGCTGTTATCTGACTCCTGAATGGCCCTCCTATGGACTGAACTGATCTATCTACGCATCTTCTTACTGTTGTAGCACTACACTCCATATGCTTCACCCAATGTTTATGTCTATGTATTTACATTGTGTATTTACCTATGTTTTCATGTACAGAACGATTTGAACGATTACGGGGATAGGATGGAAATGAGGCCTTAAAGTGGGTCGGTGCAGACACGATGGGCCGAATGGCCTCCTTCTGCACTGCATGTTCTATGTTCTATGTCTGGACTGGTGGACAGATGTTTTTTACTGTACCTCTGTGCACATGACAATAAATCTAAATCATAAAATCATAGAATTTATAGTGCAGAAGGAAGCCATTTGGCCGATCGAGTCTGCACCGGTCCTTGGAAAGAGCACCCTACTTAAGCCCAGGCTTCCACCCTATCCCCGTAACCCAGTACCCGACCAAACCTTTTGGACACTAAGGACAATTTTAGCGTGGTTAATCCACCTAACCTGCACATCTTTGAACTGCAGAAGGAAACCAGAGCACCCGGAGGAAACCCACGCAGACACGGGAAAAAAGTGCAAACACCATAGACTGTCACCCGAGGCCGAATTTGAACCTGGGACCCTGGAGCTGTGAGGCAGCAATGCTAACCACTGTGCCACTGTGCCACCCACATACAAAAATGAACTGAAGCGTCTAACATGGGGCCCAAACCCACGATCCTGGGATTAAGAGTCCCAGACTCTAACAACTGAGCTGGCCAGTCTGCTTTTAATCTTAATCTAAATCTAAATCAAAAACCAAAGCCAATAAAGCCCGTAAAAATATACATAGATTTAACTCAACTAAACAAATCAATGGGACATGATATCCACCTGATGGCCTCAGTGGACGGAAGTCTTGCCAAAGAGACTGCAAGCCACTCATCATACTTTTGATCAAAACCGCGAAAATCATTAAAGGTATTTGTGTGTTTGGTAATTTTGTATAAAATGTTAAAAAATTAATTAAAACTTTTTTTTTAAATCTGCGAAGATCTTGCCCAGAATCCAATGGTTCAGATGAAGCTCAATGAGATGTAACTCCATAACAGTATATTCAAGGGAAGTTTCAAACAACAGCAGACACACTTTCGCAAATACCATCAGAAGGCACCAAGTAAGTGGATTTATACTTCATTGAGGAGGTGGATGCATATGCATCCCTAATTATGCAGCACTTACTAGCTACTGCAAAAGAATTTTAGGAAATAAAGCAAGCACAGCAGCAAGGAGATGAATGTCTCCAGATGAGACAACGTTGTTCTGAAGGATGGCCAGACTATATCCTTGATAATCCAGTACTACGTCAGTACTTTGAACCGCATAAGCACCTCACAGTCTTTGATGATTTTCAATAAGAGTATAGTCTCACCAAGAGCACTTTGGCTTGATATTCGGGAAAGATTTCACCAAGGTCATTTAGGGATATCAAAATGTGGAGCAAGAGCCCAGCAACCAGTCTGGTGGCCAGGTATTACTCATTCTAGAGAATAAATTATTTTTAATTGTCTTACATGTGCAGTAAAGGGCCAAGAACAAAGAACCACTATCATCTTCTATGCTTCCATCAAGGCCATGAGAGCGGCTGGGCATGGACTTATTTGATTTTAATAATAATAATCGCTTATTGTCACAAGTAGGTTTCAGTGAAGTTACTGTGAAAAGCCCCTAGTCGCCACATTCCGGCGCTGTTACATTACAAGCCAACTAATTAGCCTAAACCGGCCCCAAGCTGAAAACATTTCTTATTGTCATTGTCAAGGTGGATTGCAGTAAACAGATAGGAAAGCATCATGGCAGAAAGAATTATTCAATCACCTAAGAGAACTTATGCATTGTGGTGTCAGACAATGGCCTAAAATTTACGAATGAGTTATTCAAAAATTTTGCAAAGGAATGTGGATTCATTCATGTAACCAGTTCACTGCATTATCCTCAAGTAAGTGGAGAAGCTGAGAGAGGGATACAAACCATGACATTTTTGCCGATGAATGGAAATCTTAATCTAGCTCCTTTGAGTTACCAAAACCTACCACTATAAAATAGTTTCTTACCATCAGGGAAGGAGATTGGGAACACAACTTCCATCTCGGACACATAATTTCAAACCCAATATCACTACAAATGACTGAGGATGAAACAGCATGAGGAAGAACAGAGGAACAAACAGACTCATAACTTTAGCCACAGGATGTAGATCACTTACATTCCCAGTGCTGAAGCCCGGGGAGAAGGTATGGGCATGGGACCAACAGAGAGAAGGCAAAATCATTGAAAGAACTCCACAACCAAAATCATACAGGATTGAGATAGATCAGAATACCATAAGTAGAAATAACAGTGCCTTAATATCCTTGGAAAGAAAGCCAAGATAAATTTGGGTTTACTACTGAGACCCTGAAGAGAAAAAAGAAGAAATAAGACAAATTTCCACAACGTCCCAGGAGAAGAACATTCAGACTGACAGACGTGACAGTATGGAATATCCTTGACCTCAAAAGCAAGTCAGAACACAATCAGGACGATTGGTCAAGGCCCTCAGAGACTACCTCTGAAGTCTGAAACTTTGGGGGGAGATTTAGGAGGATGCATATATGGTAGTGATAAAGACTTGGAGGTGGAGATGTAGAGTAAAGGGTTAACTTCAGAAGCACATGGTGTGCATGTAATAATGATGTAACATCACATGGTTAAGTAAGCAACATAGATCTGGAGGAAGGAGAAGGTCCCAGTGGCTGTAAATAAAGAATACTGATTTTAACAAACTGCAATCTTGGCAGCTTATTTTGGAAGAATAGACAAGCCCCAAAGAACTGTGCCTAGATCCCAAATGCACAACAAAACAAAGATCACAGCGGCATGGATCTTCCTTACAACCGCTCCTTTCAAAGCTTAACTCAGTTCTTATGTGGCATCTCCCAGCCAACAACAAATGCACACTGGATACCCTTTTTCAAGGATGCAAATGAGTCTGTACAGTTCACCATTGACCCAAAGAGCCAAACAATCCGACCTGTGGGTATTCTCAGGTCCATGAGGCGGTCAACTCAAGCTTCTTGAGTGCTGTTGGAGCTGCACTCATCCAAGAAAACGGAGAGTATTCCATCACATTCCTGACTTAGAAACATAGAAAATTTACAGCACAGAAGCAGGCCAAGGTTCTTGTCTATGTCAGTCCAAAGTCACCCAGGTGCCCTTTCTAACCCCACCTCCCGCACCCGGTCCATAGTCCTATAGTTTTGAACACTTGAGGTGCAGATCCAGGTACTTTTTAAGGGAGTTTTGGGTCTCTGCCTCCACCACTAACTCGGGCAACAAATTCCAGACACCCACTACTCTCTGCATAAAAAAGTTCTTCCTCATGTTCCCTCTACACCTTCTATCTCTTATCTTGAATCTATGTCCCCTGGTTCTAGAATTCTCCACCAAGGGAAATAATTTGATCCTGTCCACTCTATCATTTCCCCTCATAATTTTGTACACCACAATTAAATCACCCCTCAGCCTTCTTTGTTCCAAAGAAAATAACCCCAACCTATTTAATCTCTCTTAGTAGCTACACCTTTCTAGCCCTGGCAACATTCTTGTAAACTTGCACCTTGCAGATGGTGGACAGGCTTCAGGGAGTCAGGAGATGAGTTACTTGCCTCAGATCTCCCAGCCTCTGAACCGCACTTGTATCCACAGTATTTACTGGCTGGTCCAGTTCAGTTTCTGGTCGATGGTAACCTCCAGGATGTTGACCGTAGGGGATTCAGCGATGGCAATACCATTGAATGTAAAGGAGTGATGGGTTAGATTCTTTATTGTTGGAGATAGGTGGCACAACGGTTAGCACTGCTGTCTCACAGTGCCAGGGACCCAGGACCAATTCCGACCTTGGGTGACTGTCTGTGTGGAGTTTGCGAATTCTCCCCGTGTCTGCATGGATTTCCTCTAGGTGCTCCGGTTTCCTTCCACATTTCAAAGATGAGCAGGATAGATGGATTGGTCATGCAAAATTTCTCCTAAGTTTTCATGGATGTGAGGGTTAAGTGGGCTTATGAGGTTCTAGGGATAAGGCTGGAGCCTGAAGGGGTGCTCTTTCAGAGGGTTGGTGCAGACTCAATTTACTGGATGGCTTCTTCTGCACTGTAGGAATTCTATGATTCTATGCCCATTGCCTAGCATTTGTGTGGACGCCAGGAGGGGCGTTTCCCACTTATCGTGGTGCGCGGCCATGGGCCCAGCCTGTTGGGTCGGGACTGGTTGCGCCATTTGCGGTTGCAATGGCAGCACATCCTCCAAACAGTTTCTGAAGGGTTGACCGAGGTGCTAGGACAATACCCAGATGTATTCCAGCCTGGTTTGGGGAAAATAAAAGGGGCCATAGCCCTTATCCAAGTTGAACCAGGAGCCACGCCGCGCTATTTCCAGGCGCGCCCAGTGCCTTACGCCTTGCTCGAGAAGGTAGAAGGGGAGCTCACTCGTTTGAAGAGTTTGGGTATTATCAGGCCCGTCCGTTTTGCTGACTGGGCAGCACCAATTGTACCTGTAATGAAGCCAGATGCCACAGTTCGCTTGTGTGGCGACAATAAACTTACAGTGAATACGGTTTCCCGACTCGACCGATATCCAATGCCTCGCATAGAGGATCTCTACGCGAAACTTGCAGATGGACTCTCGTTCACAAAATTAGATATGAGTCAAGCCTTCCTGCAGTTGGAGCTGGACCCTGCCTCCCGACCATATGTAACGATTAATACACACCGGGGCCTGTATGAATATACACGGTTGCCCATTGGAGTATCCTCTGCCTGCGCAATTTTTCAACATGTTATGGAGGGCATTTTGAGAGGTTTACCACGTGTGGCTGTCTACCTAGATGACGTTTTGATTACAGGGATGTCGGAGCAGGAACATTTGGAAAATCTGGAGGTTGTCCTTAGACGCCTATCGGAGGCTGGAGTCCGTTTACGTCGCACAAAGTGCGTATTTCAGGCAAAGGAAGTAGTCTACCCAGGTTATCGGGTGGACCGCGAAGGTCTGCACCCCGTCGCAGAGAAGGTGCGTGCAATTCAACATGCCTCCTCCCCGACTGACACTTCGCATCTTCGTTCTTTTCTCGGTCTCGTAAACTATTACAGGAAGTTCCTCCCCAATCTGGCAACTACGCTGGCCCGTTTGCACCTTCTGCTCAAGAAAAATCACACCTGGGTTTGGGGTCAGCCGCAAGAAACCGCTTTCCAGCGGGTAAAGCAACAATTGTCGTCGTCTGGGTTACTAACCCACTATGATCCTGGAAAGCCTTTGCTCGTCACATGTGATGCATCCCCATATGGTATTGGGGCCGTCCTGTCCCACAAGATGGAGAACGGGGCTGAACGACCGATAGCTTTCGCCTCCCGCACATTGACTGCAGCGGAGAAAAAGTACGCGCAGATCGAGAAGGAGGGCCTGCCAATGGTTTTTGCGGTGAAACGATTCCACCAGTACGTGTACGGCCGCCATTTCACTATCGTGACTGATCATAAGCCCCTGCTGGGACTTTTCAGAGAGGATAAGCCAATACCGCCCATTGCTTCTGCACGGATCCAGCGCTGGGCTTTGTTGCTTGCTGCATACGAGTATTCTCTGGAGCACAAACCAGGTACGCAGATAGCAAATGCCAACGCACTGAGCCGATTGCCTTTATCGACCGGCCCCATGTCGACCCCCACGACCGGTGAGGTGGTTGCAACCCTAAATTTTATGGACACCTTGCCTGTCACGGCATCACAGATCCGTGAGTGGACCCAGATGGAGCCAGTCCTGTCAAAGGTTCGGCACATAGTCCTGTATGGTGGGCAGCATAGACAGCTCCCAGGCGAGTTGCGGGCATTTTCCTCCAAGCTGTCAGAATTCAGCGTGGAAGACGGCATCCTCTTGTGGGGGACGCGTGTGATTGTCCCGGAAAAAGGCCAGGAGTTGATACTAAGAGACTTGCACAATGGGCATCCAGGCGTGACCAAAATGAAAATGTTGGCCCGGAGATATGTCTGGCGGCCAGGCCTCGACACCGACATTGAGAAGGTGGCCCAAAACTGCTCCATTTGCCAGGAGCATCAGAAGCTTCCGCCAGCCGTGCCACTACATCACTGGGAATGGCCAGGGTGGCCTTGGGCACGCTTACATGCAGATTTTGCAGGCCCTTTTCAAGGATCCATGTTCCTTCTACTAATTGACGCCCAGTCCAAATGGCTAGAGGTGCATAAGATGCAGGTGACAACGTTCTGCACAACAATTCCAGCATCCCGGATGGTTTGATCTGCAGAAAGTGCACCCAACTAGAGCTCCTCACAGACTGCATGGTTTGGTTGGAGCACCAGTTGGATTCACTTAGGAGCATGCAGGTGGCGGAAAGCGTCATAGATAGCAGTTATATAAATGTGGTCACACCCAAGGTGCAGGCAGATAAATGGGTGACCACCAGGAGGGGCAGGCAGTCAGAGCAGGAATCCCTTGTGGTTGTCCCCCTCTTGAACAGAGAGTACCGTTTGGATACTGTCGGGGGGATAGTCTATCAGGTGAAAACAGCAGCAGCCAGAGCAGTGGCACCATGGCTGGCTCTGATGTTCAGCAGGGAGGGTCAAAGCGCATAAGAGCAATAGTCATTGGGACTCTATAGTCAGGGGCACAGATAGGCACTTCTGTGGACGTGAAAGAGACTCCAGGATGGTATGTCGCCTCCCTGGTGCCAGGGTCCAGGATGTCTCCGAACGGGTAGCGGGCATCCTGAAGGGGGAGGGCAAACAGACAGAGGGCGTTGTACATATTGGACTAACGACATAGGCAGGAAGGGGCATGAGGTCCTGCAGCAGGAGTTCAGGGAGCTAGGCAGAAAGTTAAAAGACAGGACCTCTAGGGTTGTAACCTCGGGATTACTCCCTGTGCCACATGCCAGTGAGGCTAGAAATAGGAAGATAGAGCAGCTAAACACGTGGCTAAACAGCTGGTGTAGGAGGGAGGGTTTCCGTTATCTGGACCACTGGGAGCTCTTCCGGGGCAAGTGCGACCTGTATAAGAAGGACAGGTTGCATCTAAACTACAGAGGCATAAATACTCTGGTCGCGAGGTTTGCTAGTGTCACACGGGAGGGTTTAAACTAGTATGGCAGGGGGGTGGGTACCGGAGCAATAGGTCAGAAGGTGAAAGCATTGAGGGAGAACTAGGGAAAAGGGCCAGTATGGCTCTGAGGCAGAGCAGACAGGGAGATGTTGCTGAAAACAATGGGTCTGGTGGCCTGAAGTGCATATGTTTTAATGCAAGAAGTATAACAGGTAAGACAGATGAACCTAGAGCTTGGATTAGTACTTGGAACTATGATGTTGTTGCCATTACAGAGACCTGGTTAAGGGAAGGACAGGATTGGCAGCTAAATGTTCCAGGATTTAGATGGTTCAGGCGGGATAGAGGGGGATGTAAAAGGGGTGGCGGAGTTGCGCTACTGGTTAGGGAGAATACACAGCTGTACTACGGGAGGACATCTCAGAGGGCAGCGAGTCTATATGGATAGAGATCAGGAATAAGAAGGGTGCAGTCACAATGTTGGGGGTTTACTACAGGCCTCCCAACAGCCAGCAGGAGATAGAGGAGCAGATAGTTGGACAGATTTTGGAAACGAGTAAAAACAACAGGGTTGTGGTGATGGGAGACTTCAACTTCCCCAATATTGACTGGGACTCACTTAGTGCTAGGGGCCTGGACGGGGCAGAGTTTGTAAGGAGCATCCAGGAAAGCTTCTTAAAACAATATGTAGACAGTCCAACTAGGGAAGGGGCTGTACTGGACCTGGTATTGTGGAATGAGCCCGGCCAGGTGGTAGAAGTTTCAGTAGGGGAGCATTTTGGGAACAGTGACCACAATTCAGTAAGTTTTAAAGTGCTGTTGGACAAGGATAAGAGTGGTCCTAGGGTGAATGTGCTAAATTGGGGGAAGGCTAATTATAACAATATTAGGCGGGAACTGAAGAACATAGATTGGGGGCGGATGTTTGAGGGTAAATCAACAGTTGACATGTGGGAGGCTTTCAAGTGTCAGTTTAAAGGAATTCAGGACCGGCATGTTCCTGTGCGGAAGAAGGATAAATACAGCAATTTTCGGGAACCTTGGATAACGAGAGATATTGTAGGCCTTGTCAAAAAGGAGGCATTTGTCAGGGCGAGAAGGCTGGGAGCAGACGTAGTCTGTGTGGAATTTTAGGAAAGTAGGAAGGAACTTCAGCAAGGAGTCAGGAGGGCTAGAAGGGGTCACGAAAAGTCATTGGCAAACAGGGTTAAGGAAAATCCCAAGGCTTTTTACACATACATAAAAAGCAAGAGGGTAGCCAGGGAAAGGGTTGGCCCACTGAAGGATAGGCAAGGAAATCTATATGTGGAGCCAGAGGAAATGGGTGAGGTACTAAATGAATTCTTTGCACCAGTATTCACCAAAGAGAAGGAATTGGTGGATGTTGAGTCTGGAGGCTTTAGACAGGGTGCAGAAGAGATTTACCAGGGTGTTGCCTAGTATGGAGGGCATTAGCTATGAGGAGCGGTTGAATAAACTCGGTTTGTTCTCACTGGAATGACGGAGGTTGAGGGGCGACCTGATAGAGGTCTACAAAATTATGAGGGGCATAGAGGCTTTTCCCCAGGGTAGAGGGGTCAATTACTAGGGTGCATAGGTTTAACGTGCGAGGGGCAAGGTTTAGAGGAGATGTACAAGGCAAGTTTTTTACACAGAGGGTAGTGGGTGCCTGGAACGCGCTTCCGGAGGAGGTGTTGGAAGCAGGGACGATTGTGACATTTAAGGGGCATCTTGACAAATACATGGGGCGTCATTCTCCGACCCCCCGCCGGGTCGGAGAATGGCCGTTGGCCGCCGTGAATCCCGCCCCCGCCCCCGCCGAAGTCTCCGCTCCCGGAGATTGGGCGGGGGCGGGAATCGGGCCGCGCCGGTTGGCGGGACCCCCCGCTGGATTCTCTGGCCCGGATGGGCCGAAGTCCCGCCCAGGAATTGCCTGTCCCGCCGACGTAAATCAAACCTGGTATTTACCGGCGGGACCAGGCGGCATGGGCGGGCTCCGGGGTCCTGGGGGGGGCGCGGGGCGATCTGACCCCGGGGGGTGCCCCCACGGTGGCCTGGCCCGCGATCGGGGCCCACCGATCCGCGGGCGGGCCTGTGCCATGGGGGCACTCTTTCCCTTCCGCCTCCGCTACAGCCTCCACCATGGCGGAGGCGGAAGAGACTCTCCCCACTGCGCATGCGCGGGAAACTGACAGCGGCCGCTGACGCTCCCGCGCATGCGCTGGAAAACTGACAGCGGCCGCTGACGCTCCCGCACATGCGCTGCATTTCCGCGCCAGCTGGCGGGGAAACAAACGCCATTTCCGCCAGCTGGCGGGGCGGAAATCCCTCCGGCGTCGGCCTAGCCCCTCAATGTTGGGGCTAGGCCGCCAAAGATGCGGAGCCTTCCGCACCTTTGGGCCGGCGCGATGCCCGTCTGATTGGCGCCGGCTTTGGCGCCAGTCGGCGGACATCCCGCCGTTGGGGGAGAATTTCGCCCATGAATAGGATGGGAATAGAGGGATACGGACCCAGGAAGTGTAGAAGATTTTAGTTTCGACGGGCAGCATGGTCGGCATGGGCTTGGAGGGCTGAAGGGCCTGATCCTGTGCTGTACTTTTCTTTGTTCTTTGAACCGCTGCAGTCCCTCAGGTGTAGGTACACCCACAGTGCTGTTAGGGAGGGAGTTCCAGGATTTTGATCCAACGACAGTGAAGGAGCTGTCATATATTTCCAAGTCAGGATGGTTGTGACTTGGAAGAGAAGCTGCAGGTGGTGGGGTTCCCAAGTACCTGCTGCTCTTGTCCTTCCAGATGGTAGTGGTCGTGGGTTTGGATGGTGCTGCCTAAGGCACATTGGCGAGTTCCTACAGTGCATCTTGTAGATGTTATGATCTACATTATAGTATGTTATGATCCTGGTCCAGACCCCCAAATGTTTGATACGATCTGGTAAGGGACCATGAACTCTTTGTTTAAAGTAGACAAAGTTTGAGATCTAAGGTCCTTAGTAAGAGAATAAAGCCACAAGATTCCATGCTTTTTCACAACAAAGTTAACAAAGTCGGTGAAATAATACAATTTAGAATAACTATATTTACAATATATATTAGTGAAATAATTTACAATATCAATCTTATACATACATAGATAGGCTTATACATAGAATTTACAGTGCAGAAGGAAGCCATTCGGCCATCGAGACTGCACCGGCTCTTGGAAAGAGCACCCTCCCCAAGGTCAACACCTCTACCTCATTCCCATAACCCAGTAACCCCACCCAACACTAAGGGCAATTTTGCACACTAAGGGCAATTTATCATGGCCAATCCACCTGACCTGCACATCTTAGGACTGTGGGAGGAAACCGGAGCACCCGGAGGAAACCCACGCACACACGGGGAGGATGTGCAGACTCCACACAGACAGTGACCCAAACTGGATTCGAACCTGGGACCCTGGAGCTGTGAAGCAATTGTGCTATCCACAATGCTACCGTGCTGCCCCCTGACATCTTATTCCCTGACATTCAGAATCCACAGGCAATGCATGTGAATTATCTGTTAAGCTATTGTCAAACACACCACACAACATAATAAATGGTAGGTGCGGCAAAGACAGAACCTATGGCTTTCTCAGCAACGCACCCAGATGTCAGTATCCAATGTGAGTTACACAATCTTTTTAAAACTCTATCTCTCATGAGGGATTTCCATTCCTCACCTACAAAGATCAAATTTCTGAATTCCCTCAAAGTCGCTCTGATTCAGATAATGTCAACAGTTGCTCACCTCCCAGGGTTTCAATCTCATCTCCTGAGATGGTGTTCCCCTGGATTCCGGTGTCTGCACTCTAAATACTGACACAATTTCAGCTCTTTAGTAGCCAACTGGCTTCATTGGACTGGCTCTGCCCCAGGATTACACCATTCTCCAATCTTCCCAGTTATGCCAAGCTATAAATAGCTCCCAGAGCATCTTCTGAGCCTAAACCCTTTCCAGTACAGAGCCAGCAACCCGCGAAGCTCTTCTGCACTTCTCTCGGCTCCTACAGCATCACAGAACCAGCAAACAGCCTCTGGGTTTCTTCTGAGCAGTAACTGCATGAAGCTACCAAATGGCCCCCAGGATTTCACTGAGCTCCCAACCCAGTTCCTCAGCTGACAGCAGCACTTCAGCTTCAAGGAGCTTCTTCCCCTGCTCCTGACTCTCTGATTGACTAAAACTGACTGACCCTTGAACTGACTGAGATGACCTATCAAAACACTTCTCGAGCATCCTGCCTTTGTTATTAGGGCAGGATCAAATGTAATAGGTGCTGGGGCATCCTGTGCCCCCAATGCTACAATCTCTCCAGGTGATTTCATGACTGGTATGTTCTGACGATTAATCTTCGATTGGCAGTTCAATGAAATCAGCACGGTAGCATAGTGGTTAGCACAATTGCTTCACAGGTTCGATTCCCGGTTTGGGTCACTGTCTGTGCAAAGTCTGCACGTTCTCCCCGCGTGTGCATGGGTTTCCTCCGGGTGCTCCGGTTTCCTCCCACTGTCCAAAGATGTGCAGGTTAGGTCATGCTAAATTGCCCTTAGTGTCCAAAATTGCCCTTAGTGTTGGGTGGGGTTACTGGGTTACGGGGATAGGGTGGAGGTGTGGGCTTGGGTAGGGCGCACTTTCCAAGAGCCAGTGCAGACGCGATGGGCCAAATGGCCTCCTTCTGCACTGTAAATGCTATGAAAGTGTTTTGCCTTCTGGTGCACATCAGCAGATGTGATATTAGACAGGAGTGGAACTCACTGCACAGGTGTTAATTTCAGTGTACCACTGATTATCCGCATTGATGTGTTCGGACAGTGTCCAAGTATTTTGTGTGTCTGCTCCCTGCTCACAAGGAAACAGCATTCTGCTGACGTATAGGTAAGAGCAAGGTCAGCAGTGTAACAAAATGTGTGCACGAGATCCTCAGCTCCTGCCTACTAGTTTCCAGGTGTTTACTCTGTTCTTGGTGTTTTCTGTGACCTTTTTTAGGTGTTCTCAATATGCAAAACTTCTTCTGGACTGACCTAGTTATTTGAATTTTTAGGTGAAAATAAATGTGATGACTCTGGGCTCTAGGTCCGATCTGCCCAAAAGGGAACACAGTTCCCTAGTGAGTGCGTTTAGCTGCATGTTTCCCGGCATTCGAAGTGCTAAGAAACGTGGCTATTCAACACTACTCGTGTTGAATAAGAGGCCTAAACGGGAAATGCGCAGCCGAGGCCACACATAGCCCCGTTTTTACAACGGGGAGCTCTGCTCACCAGAACTGCCCGTTGTCGCGAGAGATTGAGGCCCACAAATAAAATCCCCGACCTCCCCACAGCAATGTCCCACAAGGTTGCATTGAATCTCGCAAGGTGTTGCGAACTGGGTGGATCCTCCAGGCCTCCAGCTGCGTGTTTCTTGGTGGCATGCCGTTCGCTGGCAGTGGAATTCCATACTTCATTTGTCATAAGGATTTAACATTGAAGGCACTCCTCACCGCCAGGAAACCTGTGGGCAGGGATGCACTGTTTGTGGGAAAAGTGAGTCACAACAGCCGGAGAATTCTGGCCAGCATTTTGTGTATTCTGGTGTTTTGGCTTGAATCCTTGCTGCAGCAAGTAACATGGGTCAGTGGCTGCCTTTCTGTTGAAGTGCAGCATCCTAATAGAGTGCTCCTTTGTCATGTTCAGGTATGACATTCTGTTGCAAACCACCCACATGCCCCTTGCCTCTTTTGACATCTTTGAACCTGGACAGGTCTGTGTTGTGCTTTTTGCTGCTTCCATTGCCACTGCTGTGCTAATCAGTAGTAATCACAGCAGCAGTCCCATTTTTTCCAGTATTCCTCAATTTGGGAATTGACATAGTTGCCAACAATAGCTATTTAATGTGAAAAACACTTTCCAAATTCTACCAAAAAATGTACCCACAAAAAAAACCTATCCACAGACTGATGGCAATGCAATGGAACAATTTTTAATATCGCTGCTTCATCTGCTTTCCATCATGGTCACACCATTCCAGGGACCAATTTTCCAATTTTAACCTGTTAAATCAGGCATGTTTTATTGGGTGAGTTTGAGATTAACACATCAAATGCATCACTTTCCCAAAACAGTCTTAATACAAGATCAGGATATTTATTGAAATATTGTAATGAGTCCAGCATTCATTTCAGCAGCCACCAGGAATGCCTAAGAAACATCTTCACAGCTGTCTTATTTTGAGCAAGCTTTTGGCACAGATGTTCCACCATGAATTTGGCACGAAATTTGGCGAAACAGACCAGAAAAATCTGCCCCATGCATTAAACGGGTCAGAGTGTGATGACATTACCCTCAATTGCTTGTTTGCTCCAGTCAGTCATCGATAGCACATTCATGTTTGCAGCATTCCATTCAAGCTTTCAACACTGAATTAACTATCAGTGACTGAACTAAAGCTGCTGGAGGTGACACCACTCTCGGAAATCTACTGTTTGATAATATCTTCATACAAATAGTTAACATTCTTTGCATTTTCGACAACAACCAAAGTCAATTTTATGAGATGATAGAATCCCTACACTGCAGAAGGAGGCCATTCAGCCCATCAAGTCTGCACCGACCCTTCGAATGAGCACTCTACCCATATCCACTCACCCAAACACCCCACCCTACCTCCGTAACCCCATTACCTAACCTGCACATCCCTGGACACTAAGGGGCAACTTAGTATGACCAATCAACCTAACCCATACGTCTTTCGACTGTGGGAGGAGACCGGAGCACCAGGTGGAAACCCGCGCAGACACGCGGAGAATGTACAAACTCCACACAGACACTATCGCAAGCCAGAATTGAACCCGGGTCCCTGCCACTGGCATCAGTGCTAACCACTGTGCCACTGTTGCTGGTGTAATAGTCATAATATGTTACACAATTGTATGTAAAAATAATTCCCTTGACATGACACTCCATCTGAATCAACACAACAAAATACCTAGTTTTTATATATTTTAGGCAACTACATTGGGTGCTGTTGCTCGTTTTAGCCTTAGTTTAATTGCTCTTGTTCTATCACCTTTGCTCTTGAGTCGCCAGGTATCTTTCTGGTACCGCCACGTGGTTCAAGTCCGAGTAATGATTAATAATCCAACACACCGCTTAGTAAGAGTTAAATCAACGCACATTTATTATATACAGTAATCAATACTTATACATTAATTCTACTTCTAAGCTACTTCCTACAACTAACCGATAAGGCCAATACTTAACTTTGGAAATGGCCCACCAGGTCAGGGAAACGAATGGCCTTTCATATGGGTTCTGCGCCTGCGGGTTTCAAAGCGGGTACAGGTCGATAGTCAGGAGTGCCTATCTCGTAGCGAGCGTTGGAGTAAGACTTACAGTTCTTGCGGCTGTTGTAGAAGGTCAGCAGAAGGGTCTCGAAGGTTGTGGAGAGGAGAGGAGAAAGCTCGATTTGACCTTGGACTCTATTCTTATAGTCCCCAGACGCTTCCCGCCTTTTGGGGCAGACCCTGTACCTGGCTCCAAGTGATTGGACTTCATCCCAATCACTTGGTTCGATATTCTCCAATTCTGGAGCGATTCCTTGATCGATGGGTGGTTTTGGGGTAGTCATTCACCTCTCATTGTGTAGGCTCCTGCTGGCGCCGAAAGGTCTGGGTTGGCTTTGTGTGTCTAATTTGTAGCGTGGTGTTCCCGGGGATTGCTAATTAGTATTCAGATGGCTGGTGTGTTGTTGTGTTGTTGGCTGCAGGTATCGATTCTGTCTGGCCTCCCCAGAGGCGAATACACTGTTTTACCTGCAGCTGTCTGTTTGAGTCCTGTTGGCTGATTTTCCCATCAGCCTCTTCCGTTCACCATTTTAAATCGGGTTTTGGCCATTCTAATCGGGCGTTTAGCCATTTTAACCGGCTACATTCCCTCCTTGTGATCCTAACGCGAAGCGTGAAGGATCACATCATTATTGTTACTTTCCATTCCCTGACCCGGGGGTGACACCTCCTACATAGCCTCTGCACTGACCATAGCTATGCACAAAAATGTTAACTAACAATTCTAAGGGCGCTGTGTCAGACAGGGACATGCATTACAAAACAACAAACTTGGAACCTCTAACTTATCCTTAATATACTACACTACCTTCCTCAATCATACAACAAAATCATAGCATTTCATACAGTCTTTCCTGGCTTGGCAGTCAAGCTCAGGATCATACAATTTTTTGCTCATGAAAACGTTTTTTACATCTCTTTATTTACAACAACAATAAACGCAAGTGAATGCACTTTATTATTTTATAATAGATCGCGGGGGTCGGGGGTCTGGTCGTAACCGAACATAGGGGATCTGGTCCTATATACCGGGGTTCAAGCACGGTAGGCTCTCCTCTATTTTCGTAGACGCATAGTCTGCACTACACAGCAGAGTATCGCCAACGCTAATAGTGTTTCGATCACATAGGACAGGGAGTACCAGGTTATGAACCTGGCACACCAGGAAGATGTAGTGTCGCTGGTGACTGGGCTCTGGGTACTGCGGGGCAGTGAAACATTAATGGCTGGGGGGTTTGAAGTCATGGGGTTCGCGTTCAGGCGCAACCAAAAGTTCATATACAGTATGTTGATCATGATGAAGGAAGTCCTCATGGCTGTTCTCTTTCCTTCTCTTTCTTTATTTTTTCTGGTCCTGGAGTTCTGTAGAAACAAGCATAGTATCTGTAACTATCTTTGTTTAATATCTGGTATGCTAGTTTGTGTCCTTTGGTGCCAATTATTCCCTTTATAATTGGTCACTATGTGTGACTCCCTTATTTATATTTTTCAAAAACCAATTTTAGGACACGGCACACTTCCCAATCATGAACCAGTGCTGATTTACCATCCAAATGTTCCAGGATGTAAATAACAGATGGCCGGCAACCTAAAGGTTACCTAAACAAACAAAACTTTTTGAAATGAAAAATGCCAAATGAGGTGCGTATGGGCCGCAACGGTTAAGAGGTGGATGGACTCCCCGGGTAGGACGGCTACCAATGCCGTATCTCTCCTACCCGAGCGTAGTTGACCAGCGGGGGGGGGGGGGGGGGGGCCTCGTCCTCGTCCTCAGGCAGGGCGGGTCTCAAGCTGTTTCTCCACTACCTGAGCAACCGACAAGAATGGGCAAAAATGTAGTCATCATGGTGGGGCTGCCGTAGTGGTTCTATCCTTCGAACCAGAAGGGCAGTTACGATCGGGCGTCTGATACCCAAACAAGTATCAGCTGAAAAGCTAGTTCCTCTGAACAAGCGTGTGGCAATGGTTCAGTCTCTGAAGGCAAGTCCTCAGAGGTTTCGGCCGAATAGGCGTGTGGCAGTGAGAAAACTATTCTCCTGTCGGACATACAACATTTAACAAATTTACAAACAACTTAAAACATTCTGCAGGTTCCATCAGAATACGGGACATCGTAAATCACATTTGGGCTGGGGTGTAATTCGCATATGGAGGGAGTGCAGCGTGACCAAAGAAGAAAGGAAGGAGGAGTGAAACAAAAATGAAGTGGCCTTGCTGAGGTAACGCTGCCATGAGAAGTGGTGGGTAAGCGCTCACAGTTTGCATGGGGCAGCTGGGACCTTGTAGCTGCTGTGGGTGGTGTTCTCTTTCATATCTGGGGGCTAGTCTAGCTGGTGGGGGTCTCCTGCAATCTCCGGCGAAGTGCCTGGTTGCCTACAGTTGTAACATGACCCCTGAGGCACATAAGGTGGAGCAGGCTCTCTGGTGCATTGTTCCCGGTCGGGACTGTTGGTGTCTTTGCTGGTTTGGGGGGCATTTGTGGGCTGATTCCGTTGCAGTTTCAGGGTGGCTTGATATTCTTGTGTGTAATGTCCTAATTGTCCGCAATTACAACATTCCGGTGGTTTCTGCGGGGGGCTGTTGCTTCCTTCGTTTACCCATGCGGGGTTCTAGTGCGTTTTAACTGGATGCATGTCTGCCTGCTCTTCCTTGGGTTCCCTAACTGCGGGTTTGTCTGCTTCTGCCTGCTGTTCTTCGGGATTTTTAACTGTGGGTTTGCTTTGTACAGACTGCTCCCAGGCGCGGGACAATCTTTATAAAACCCATTTCTCATTGTGGGCTTCCTCTGAGGGGTCATAATTCGTACAGGCTTTTTGTCCTGCCTCTGTGGCATGGGAGATAAGGGTGCGGGTCCATTTGGCCATACCATCTTGGGACAAATGGGCCCGTTCTAAATTACCGAAAACTGCTGTGAAATGAATCCACAGGCGTCCAGCAAACGCTGTGGGGTGTTCAAAATGTTCCTCGTTTTAGCCTTAGTTTAATTGCTCTTGTTCTATCACCTTTGCTCTTGAGTCGCCAGGTATCTTTCTGATACCGCCACGTGGTTCAAGTCCGAGTAATGATCAATAATCAAACACACCGCTTAGTAAGAGTTAAATCAACGCACATTTATTATATACAGTAATCAATACTTATACATTAATTCTACTTCTAAGCTACTTCCTACAACTAACAGGCCAATACTTAACTTTGGAAATGGCCCACCAGGTCAGGGAAACAAATGGCCTTTCGTATGGGTTCTGCGCCTGCGGGATTCAAAGCGGGTACAGGTCGATAGTCAGGTGTGCCTATCTCGTAGCGAGCGTTGGAGTAAGACTTACAGTTCTTGCGGCTGTTGTAGAAGGTCAGCAGAAGGATCTCGACGGGTGCGGAGAGGAGAGAGCTCGATTTGACCGTGGACTCTATTCTTATAGTCCCCAGGGGCTTCCTGCCTTTCGGGGAGGACCCTGTACCTGGTTCCAAGTGATTGGACTTCATCCCAATCACTTGGTTCGATATTCTCCAATGCTGGAGCGATTCCTTGATCGATGGGTGGTTTTGGGGTGGTCATTCACCTCTCATTGTGTAGGCTCCTGCTGGCGCCGAAAAGTCTGGGTTGGCTTTGTGTATCTAATTTGTAGCGTATTGTTCCCGGGAATTGCTAATTAGTATTCAGATGGCTGGTGTGTTGTTGTGTTGATGGCTGCAGGTATCGATTCTGTCTGGCCTCCCCAGAGGCGAATACACTGTTTTACCTGCAGCTGTCTGTTTGTGTCCTGTTGGCTGATTTTCCCATCAGCCTCTTCCGTTCGCCATTTTAAATCGGGGTTTGGCCATTCTAATCGGGACTTTAGCCATTTTAACCGGCTCCAGTGCATTGAAAAAGAAAGTTCAAGATACTTAGGAATCCATTCCTTTATTCACAAGGATAACAAGACTACATTGGGTTAGACTCCCAGGAATAGAAAATCTCACACCAATTTATGTCAGTTAATTTGACTTTCACATCCAAATTACACTCTCTGATTCCTCAAGGTCAATAGAGCAAAGCCAAAAAACATCTTGTACGGTAGCATAGTGGTTAGTACTGTGGCTTCACAGCACCAGGGTCCCAGGTTCAATTCTCTCTTGGGTCACTGTCTGTGCGGAGTCTGCATGTTCTCCCCATGTCTGCGTGGGTTTCCTCCGGGTGCTCAGGTTTCCTCCCACAGTCCAAAGATGTGCAGGTTAGGTGGATTGGCCATGCTAAATTCCTCCTAGGTTTGATGAGGTTGTAGGGTTACGGGGATAAGGTGGAGGTGTGGGCTTAAGTATAGTGCTCTTTCCAAGAGCCAGTGCAGACTTGATGGGCTGAATGGCGTCCTTCTGTACTGTTAGATTCTATCAAATGTTAACCTTGTAATTGAATGTATCCACATAGAACAAATTCAGGAACAGATCAGAAACGAAGTTGAAGAAACTAGAGATTGATCTGTAGAAGACATTTTGCCCCAAATACTTAATGATATATTTTCTATATTAAAAACATTTTAATTCACCAAAACTCCAATCTCAACCTTGTAACCTGTGACTTCAATTTAATAAACATCAGGGAAATACTGCAGTGAAAAATAATTTCTGTTGATATTTATACCACAATGCTTTTTCCTTAACTCACACCTTATACAGAGAGTATTTGTTGAGCTTACACCCTCTGTTCATGTCTCGTCCGGTTGCAGACCCAACAGCTGCCAATAACTTGTAAAGTATGAAGGTCTTGCGTTACTGCCAAAGGATTTTCACAGTTGTTGAATTAGACTTTTTGCACTAATTGCAATATTCCCTACATCTGTTTTAATACTGTAATTAGTTGCGCTGGAACATAAGTCATTTCTATTTTAATGCCATATATCCTTCTATTAGCAAAGCAGACTTGTGGTTGTGGTCCAATCGGGAGTCAAGCTATTTATGCCAGAAAATGAATGCAGAGCTGTACGAATCCCATCAATGGAATAAGAGTTTTTATAATCCACTTAAGTGCCTCCTCTACACATGATTTAGAAGTGGTCTATGATAATTAATACTTAAAACAGCTAGAAGTCTGGTTGTGATCTTTTCATAAATGTTTTTACTTTTTGATGTGATCGCAAAATATCGCCCACGAATCGGTGGGCCCCGATCGCGGGCCAGGCCACCGTGGGGGCACCCCATGGGGCCAGATCGCCCCGCGCACCCCCCAGGACCCCAGAGCCCGTCCGCGCCGCGTGTCCCGCCGTCCCAAAGGTGGTTCGATCACGCCAGCTGGCGTGGGTTGACAGCGGCGGGACTTTGGCCCAGCGCGGACCGGAAAATCGCTGGGGGATTCCCGCCGACTGGCGCGGCGCGATTCCCGCCCCCACCGAATCTCCGGTGGCGGAGAATTCGCGACACGGCGGGGGCGGGATGCACGCCGGCCCCCCGCGATTCTCCGACCCGGTGGGGGGGGGTCGGAGAATCACGCCCCATAGGTCACACATTGAACTCCTCATTTATTTGAGAATTCGACTTTGTGGGAATGCCTAAGAAGAGAAGAAGGTTAAGTGATTATTTATCTCCTTACGATTTGCAGAAGGCAATATACACCGCAGCACGATAAATGACTCCTTTTTGGAGTGATATCATGGTTGTGTTGCAATTCATCGACTGACCACTAGGAGCCTCATTAGTATATAAGTGAATGCTAGAATCAGGTGTCCTCCGACTGACAAGGGAGCTGGGAAAGAGGTTGCGCATGCATGATCATACTATTATTCATCTGTTGCTTGAATATATTTGACCCACAGTTAATTTTTTTGAAATTAATTTAGGCAACCCAATCATTTTCTTTCCAATTAAAGGGCAATTTAGCGTGGCCATTATACCTACCATGCACATCTTTGGGTTGTGGGGATGAAAGCCACGCAGGCACGGGGCGAACGTGCAAACTCCACCTGGGCAGTGACCCAGAGCCGGGATTGAACCCGCGTCCTCAGCCCCGAAGGCAGCAGTGCTAACCACTGCACCACCGTGCTGCCCTCTACCCACAGTTAATGTTAATAAATTGTTTATAGCTTTAGCTACAAGTGTTCTTGTAATATAAATCAGGCCATCCAACAAGAACACTACATGGTACCAGGACTGGATGGTATTAAACACTGAGAAAAAACTATCACATCATCGAGTGAAGCCTGCCACAAGGTCCACAGAGATTTGAAGATTTTGCAGACTGCAAGAATGAACTACATGAAGTCGCTGAAGCCACCAATGAGTCTCAGATTTCATGGTAATGTGGACAGCAACTGGCTTGTGTTTAAGCAACAATTTAATCTGTTTCTCACTGCAGTAAATTTAGGAGATCAATCAGATTCACGTAAGAAAGCGGTGCTCCTAACAGTGGCAGGGCCCGAAGCAATTGCTGTGTTTAATATGTTTAAATTTGCAAACCATGAAGTAAAAATTGTAACAAAGTAATTCGAAGATTTGATGACAAAATTAAAAACCACCCTCTGGGTGAATAAGTTTTTCTCAGATCCCCTCTGAACCTCCTGCCCTTTACCTTAAATCTATATCCCCATGTCATTGATCCCTCGACCAAGGGTAAAAATTTCTTCCTGTCAACTCTAGCTATGCCCCTCATAATTTGATATATCTCAATTATGTCTCCCCTCAGTCTCCTCTGCTCCAAGGAAAGCAATCTCAGTCTATCCAGTCTCTCTTCATAACTAAAACTCTCCAGCCGAGGCAACATCCTGGTAAACCTCCTCTACACCCTTTCCAGTGTTATCATATCCCTCCTATAATGTGGATTCCAGAACTGTACACAATTGAATCTTTGAAAAAAATCCAGCCACCTGGCACAGTCTTTCGATTGATTAGCCACCTGGTTTGAAATAGTTTTTATTCACTTCATTTTCAATATGCCACATTGTTTGAAATTGTAAGGGTGTATTTGACAACTGAGTTCATTATGAATGCTTGGCTGAGGTTCAAAATCTGTTAAACCATTATATCATCACACCGTTTGATTGACAGGTTTAAGAGTTTATTAAAGGATTGCCCATCTTTGATATAGCTACTGAATAGATATTTGTTTGTTTTTAAAACTGAATGATCTTTCAAGTGCATTGTTTTTCAATGGTAATGATGTTTTTCTTTCGTGCAGTATGAATGGTAGTGTGTTTGATTGACAGTTCTATGAAACTGTTAGAGATCTAATTGCATAGAATTTTCATTGCTATTACATGGCTTCCGGGAACTGGACAAAGTAGATACTGGGAGAGTAGCTGTGGCGGATACACAGGGAAGGGGGCGGGGGGAAGGTAAGAGGACATTGGAAATATGAGGGGGCATGGAGGAGGTGTATAGAGGAGATGTGGGGGTGGGGTGAGTGAGTGATAGTTGAGGGTTTGGGGCAAAAGAACAATGTGGAGAGCTGGGCCAATGTTCCAACAAACCAATGCAGGCTATCTAACCATCCCACCTTAGCATTTACACTTTTCTGATGCTACCTCGTGAGTCTGAAAATCCAAATATTTTCTACTCGTGTCTCCAGGAGGCAAAAATGTGGCAAACATGGGCAGAGATGATGGCTCACATTTTAAAAGTTGAGCGATGGTCCAATGCACATTTCTCATGCCCAACGTGAAAATCTAACCAATAGAGTACAAGAGAAAGGATTTATGATGAAGTTTTACAAAAATTAGCCCAACCTCAAATGCTCAAATGGAATATTGAGTCCAATTCTGTGAAACACACTTCAGGAAGGATGTTAATACTCCAGAGAGTCTACAGAATAGATTGACAAAAATGGATCCACGGTTGAAGGATTTCAGTTACATGGTAAATTGGAGATGCTGGGGATGTTCATCAGAGAGAAGAGAAACTTGAAAGGAGATTTCATGAGAAATCTAGAATTGGAAATAGAGAGGACATTGACTGAAAGTGATTAGTAAAGAAACCAAAGGACACGTGATGAAAACTACTTTATGTAGCATATGCTAATGATCGAGGGCTTACTGCCAGAAATGGTGGTGAATCCAGATTCAATCGTAGCTTTCAAAAGGGAATTGACTAAGCAGCAGAAGAGAAAGTAAATACAAGGATAAAGGAAAAGGAGGGAGGAGTGGAACTAGCTAAATTGCTCTTGTAGAGAGTCAGCACAGGCTTGACTGGGTGAATGGTCCACTTATGTTGTATAAACATTCTATGATTCTATATAGAAATCATTCCATTAAATACAAGTGCAGAGGGCACTCTAGAGTACATACCTCCAACATACTATGTTAACTTAAACTTATTACAACTATGCATCACTTCCTTGAGATCTTTTTCCTGTCTGGTTTATGCTCTGTAATTACAACTCTGAAGAAAATATATGCGGTGGGATATTCTGGCCCATCCCACCGGTGGGATATTCTGGTCCTGTCGAAGGCAACCCACCATGTTGGGTTGGTCGACGGTGGGATGGGCAAGTCACTCAAAACACCATAGACATCAGTAGGACCGGAAGATCCCACCAGCAATCAATGGCGAGCCACCTCTGCCACTGGAAAACATGCTGTGGGGAGTGGGGTGTGGGCAGAAAATCCCAGTCATTGTTTGATAAAGAACTTCCATCTCAGGGGGAAGGCTTCAAGCCAATCCACATTCAAAAAACTGCTTTGAAAACTCTGTTCATACGTTGACAGTTGTGACAAATTGCACCACAATAATTGAAACAGTCCACAACGTTCCAGAACAACCAACAAAATTCTCAAATAAACAAACCCACAACATTCTAAAACTGAAGTCAATTCACCCTGCCTCCCATTGCTAATGGAGGCTTTAAAAAAATCCAGGATCCAGATCCAGATCTGCATCTTTGCCAAAAACTAATTCGATCTGCCTTGGGCCATGCTCTAACATGTTTCATTAAAATCTGTCCATTGGTTTTTTGAGATATCTGCCCAGCTTCAGTGCCAGAAGTAAAAATTACATCACAAATTACATCCACCAGGGTAACTTGGCTGCTGACCTCATTGCCCTTTGGTCCAAACAGGGACAAAAGAGCTGAACTCCAGAATGAGAGTGACTGCCATTAACATCAAGACAGCATTTGACTCTATGTGGCAAGGAGCCCTCGCAAAATTTAAGTCAATGGAAATCAGGGGGCAAACTCTCCACTATTTGGAGTCATATCTAACAGAAAGGAATATGGCTAAGGTTGTTGGAGGCCATCACCTCAGTCCAGGACATTTCTGCAGGTATTCCTCAGGGTAGTGTCCTAGGCCCAACCACTTTATCTGCTTCAGCAATGACCTTTTTCCATCATGAAGTTAGAAATAGGGATATTTACTGATGGTCACACAGTATTCAGTAGCATTCACAACTCCTCAAGTAGTGAAGCAGTCCGTGTCCATAATATTCAGGCTTGAAAGATAAAGTCACAAAAGTGTGCAGCAAAGACCATCCCCAACAGAAGAGAATTTAACCTTTAACCCTTGACATTTACTGAATGCTCCACTATCACAATCCTGGGCATTACCTGTTATATTTCTTTGTTGCCGTAACGAGACAGGGTATGAAGGCTCCCACACTCTGGATTTTTAAAAAATCAGGATGAGAGGTTTATTCAGGGTGTTCCTCAATCCAATCAAGGTGGTGATCATCTCTAAAGCCCATGAAAGCACTCTGCTGGAAATATAGAACCAGCAGGAATGTATTCCCAGAAACAAATTAACCTTCCCTCTTTACTTCATTATTTCAACGACAACAATTAACATTTATACAAAAGATATATAAGTTTCTGCATGGACATGGATACCACTATTACACGTGAGAACACCACCCACCAGGTACGCGGTACATACTCGTGCAACTCGGCCAACGTTGTCTACCTCATACGCTGCAGGAAAGGATGTCCCGAAGCGTGGTACATTGGCAAGACCATGCAGACGCTGCGACAACGAATGAACGGACATCGCGCAACAATCACCAGCAGGAATGTTCCCTTCCAGTCGGGGAACACTTCAGCAGTCAAGGGCATTCAGCCTCTGATCGCCGGGTAAGCGTTCTCCAAGGCGGCCTTCAGGACGCGCGACAACGCAGAATCGCCGAGCAGAAACTTATAGCCAAGTTCCGCACACATGAGTGCGGCCTCAACCGGGACCTGGGATTCATGTCGCATTACATTCATCCCCCACCATCTGGCCTGCGAAATCCTACCAACTGTCCTGGCTTGATGCAATTCACACCTCTTTAACCTGGGGTCACCCCATCTCTGGATCTGTAAAGATTTAATCACCTGCTAATGGTCGCATTCCAAGCATTGTTTGGCATCTTTGAATTTGTCTATATATGTGTTTCTGGAACATACCTCTTCATTCACCTGAGGAAGGAGCAGCGCTCCGAAAGCTAGTGACATCGAAACAAACCTGTTGGACTTTAACCTGGTGTTGCAAGACTTCTTACTGTGCTCACCCCAGTCCAACGCCGGCATCTCCACATCATGGCTACCATCGACACCGCAAACTGCCGGCTCAAAGTGGAGAGGATCTCCAGGAAGATCGCGCATATAGACACTGACATTAAGTTTCTACAAAGATGCAAGAAAGCAGACAAGATCCCGAAAGGGCTACAGATCACAAACCCACTCAAGTCGACCTACAACACAGACTACGCTGAGAGACTCTGCCGTCGCACCTCTCTCACACTCCTCAACCACCTCGTCCGCCAGCTCTACAGCAGACGACGCAACCTGGAAACCAAGATAGAGGCCATATTCTCAACTTGCGCTCAGGACGCAGCAGACCAGCTGCGGAACACCGCCAAACAGATGAGACAACAATACTATGCCACCTATATGCACACCAAGAACAGAAAGCTTGAGAAACTTGGCATCACCACCGGCAGCAACCAAGCCACCCCCAGTGCCACGGTAGAAAACAATACAGGGAAATCTATTGTCAACTTGTCAGACTACACCCTTCAACCAGACAAAATCGAAGTCCTCAGCAAAGGGCTCAATTTCTGCACCACCACCAAAATGGACCCTATCAGTCTCGTGGCAGACACGGAGGAATTCATCAGGCGAATGAGGCTCCGGGAATTCTTCCACAGACCCCAAGAGGCCAACAGCGAACCCAAGCAGACTACCAATGAACCGGAACAGCAGACCGAGAGATCTGTGGTGTGGCAACCGAAGAGGAAAGAGTCGAATTGGACCCCTCCGGAAGGCCGCTGCCTTAGACTCGACATGTATGCTCAAGCCGTCAGGAGTCGCGTCAATGCCAGATTCATCAGTCGCATTCACAAGACAGCCCCGAACGTCACCCAAGCACAACGCAATGCCATCCGCGCTCTCAAGACCAACCGCAGCATCGTCATCAAACCAGCAGACAAAGGAGGGGCCACTGTCGTACTGAACAGAACGGACTACTGCAAAGAAGTATACCGACAACTGAACAACCAAGAACACTACAGACAGTTACCCGCAGATCCGACCAAGGAACACATCCGCCAACTTAACAGACTAATCAAGACCTTGGATCCAGATCTTCAGAGCACCCTACGTGCTCTCATCCCACGTACTCCCCGCATTGGAGATCTCTACTGCCTCCCGAAAATACATAAGGCCAACACACCAGGCCGCCCTATCGTTTCAGGCAATGGGACCTTGTGTGAGAACCTTTCTGGCTACATCGAGGGCATCTTGAAACCCATCATACAAGGTACGCCCAGCTTCTGTCGCGACACGACGGACTTCCTACAGAAACTCAGCACCCATGGACCAGTTGAACCAGGAACATTCCTCGTCACAATGGACGTCTCGGCACTCTACACCAGCATCCCCCATGACGACGGCATTGCTGCAACAGCCTCAGTACTCAACACCGACAACTGCCAATCTTCAGACGCAATTCTGCAACTCATCCGCTTCATTCTGGATCACAACGTCTTCACCTTCGACAACAAGTTCTTCATCCAGACGCACGGAACAGCCATGGGGACCAAATTCGCACCCCAATACGCCAACATCTTCATGCACAAGTTTGAACAGGACCTACTCACCGCACAGGACCTTCAAGGTTTCAGGTTTTGCACTGAGTGCTGAATTTGGTGATTTTTGAGTGCGATAGTGAGAGTTTGGTGACCGAGGGAGTATAAGGCTTCATTTTTATCTAAAGTTTAGTCTTTCTTTTATTTAGTTAATTAACTTAAAAGTTGCTGTTTGGTTTAGAAGAAGGTGAATTTTCAATCAGCTTTAAACAGGCTTCTACTTCTAGGCACTTGCAGCTGGAGCTTGTTAATTAGTTAATTGGATTAGGCCAGTTTTTCAGAGGCTAGATTCACAGTATAAAAGTGATCCCCTACAGTGCAGACTTTGTTTGCACTGAGTGCTGAATTTGGTGATTTTTGAGTGCGATAGTGAGAGTTTGGTGACCGAGGGAGTATAAGGCTTCATTTTTATCTAAAGTTTAGTCTTTCTTTTATTTAGTTAATTAACTTAAAAGTTGCTGTTTGGTTTAGAAGAAGGTGAATTTTCAATCAGCTTTAAACAGGCTTCTACTTCTAGGCACTTGCAGCTGGAGCTTGTTAATTAGTTAATTGGATTAGGCCAGTTTTTCAGAGGCTAGATTCACAGTATAAAAGTGATCCCCTACAGTGCAGACTTTGTTTGCACTGAGTGCTGAATTTGGTGATTTTTGAGTGCGATAGTGAGAGTTTGGTGACCGAGGGAGTATAAGGCTTCATTTTTATCTAAAGTTTAGTCTTTCTTTTATTTAGTTAATTAACTTAAAAGTTGCTGTTTGGTTTAGAAGAAGGTGAATTTTCAATCAGCTTTAAACAGGCTTCTACTTCTAGGCACTTGCAGCTGGAGCTTGTTAATTAGTTAATTGGATTAGGCCAGTTTTTCAGAGGCTAGATTCACAGTATAAAAGTGATCCCCTACAGTGCAGACTTTGTTTGCACTGAGTGCTGAATTTGGTGATTTTTGAGTGCGATAGTGAGAGTTTGGTGACCGAGGGAGTTAGGTGAGGAGGGAGTAAGGTGCTCCTTTCATTTTGTTTCCGACATTTCCGCAAAGAGTGCGAAGAGAGCCAGGAGTTTACAGGAAGTGTAGCTGACTGGGAGCAGAGTCGGAGGGCGGAGATCTAGTTAGTCCACACGGCAGCTATATTCTGTAAGGTAAGAGGGGATGGAGGCTAGGCCAGTTACATGCTCCTCCTGTAGGATGTGGGTGGTGAGGGATACCACCGGTGTCCCCGCTGACTATACCTGCGGGAAGTGCACCCAACTTCAGCTCCTCAAAGACCGTGTTAGGGAACTGGAGCTGAAGCTGGATGAACTTCGGATCATCCGGGAGGCAGAGGGGGTGATTGAGAAGAGTTACAGGGAGGTAACCACACCCAAGGTACAGGACAAGAATAGCTGGGTTACAGTCAGGGGGAAAAAAACAAACAGGCAGACAGTGCAGGGATCCCTCGTGGCCGTTCCCCTTCAAAACAAGTATACCGTTTTGGATGCTGTTGGGGGGGATGACCTACCGGGGGAAGGCCCTAGCGGCCAGGTCTCTGGCACTGAGTCTGGCTCTGGGGCTCAGAAGGGAAGGGGGGAGAATAGAAAAGCAATAGTTGTAGGAGATTCAATGGTTAGGGGAATAGATAGGAGATTCTGTGATCGCGAGCGAGACTCCCGGAAGGTATGTTGCCTCCCGGGTGCCAGGGCCAGGGATGTCTCGGATCGTGTCTTCAGGATCCTTAAGGGGGAGGGGGAGCAGCCAGAAGTCGTGGTGCATATTGGTACCAACGACATAGGTAGGAAAAGGGGTGTGGAGGTAATAAACAAGTTTAGGGAGTTAGGCTGGAAGTTGAAAGCCAGGACAGACAGAGTTGTCATCTCTGGTTTGTTGCCGGTGCCACGTGATAGCGAGGCTAGGAATAGAGAGAGAGTGCAGTTGAACACGTGGCTGCAGGAATGGTGTAGGAGGGAGGGCTTCAGGTATTTGGATAATTGGAGCGCATTCTGGGGAAGGTGGGACCTGTACAAGCAGGACGGGTTGCACCTGAACCAGAGGGGCACCAATATCCTGGGAGGGAGGTTTGCTAGTACTCTTCGGGAGGGTTTAAACTAATTTGGCAGGGGAATGGGAACCGGATTTGTAGTCCAGCAACTAAGGTAGCCGATATTCAGGACGCCAAAGCTTGTAATGAGGCAGTGGGGAAGGGAACACTGACAAAGGAGAGTATTTGCAGGCACGGAGATGGGTTGAAGTGTGTATACTTCAACGCAAGAAGCATCAGGAATAAGGTGGGTGAACTTAAGGCATGGATCGGTACTTGGGACTACGATGTGGTGGCCATCACGGAAACTTGGATAGAAGAGGGGCAGAAATGGTTGTTGGAGGTCCCTGGTTATAGATGTTTCAATAAGATTAGGGAGGGTGGTAAAAGAGGTGGGGGGGTGGCATTATTAATTAGAGATAGTATAACAGCTGCAGAAAGGCAGTTTGAGGAGTATCATCCTATTGAGGTAGTATGGGTTGAAGTCAGAAATAGGAAAGGAGCAGTCACCTTGTTAGGAGTCTTCTATAGGCCCCCCAATAGTAGCAGAGATGTGGAGGAACAGATTGGGAAACAGATTTTGGAAAGGTGCAGAAGTCATAGGGTAGTAGTCATGGGCGACTTTAACTTCCCAAATATTGAGTGGAAACTCTTTAGATCAAATAGTTTGGATGGGGTGGTGTTTGTGCAGTGTGTCCAGGAAGCTTTTCTAACACAATATGTAGATTGTCCAACCAGAGGAGGGGCAATATTGGATTTAGTACTGGGTAATGAACCAGGGCAAGTGATAGATTTGTTAGTGGGGGAGCATTTTGGAGATAGTGACCACAATTCTGTGACTTTCACTTTAGTAATGGAGAGGGATAGGTACGTGCAACAGGGCAAGGTTTACAATTGGGGGAAGGGTAAATACGATGTTGTCAGACAAGAATTGAAGTGCATAAGTTGGGAACATAGGCTGGCAGGGAAGGACACAAGTGAAATGTGGAACTTGTTCAAGGAACAGGTGCTACGTGTCCTTGATATGTATGTCCCTGTCAGGCAGGGAAGAGATGGTCGAGTGAGGGAACCATGGTTGACAAGAGAGGTTGAATGTCTTGTTAAGAGGAAAAAGGTGACTTATGTAAGGCTGAGGAAACAAGGTTCAGACAGGGCATTGGAGGGATACAAAATAGCCAGGAGGGAACTGAAGAAAGGGATTAGGAGAGCTAAGAGAGGGCATGAACAATCTTTGGCGGGTAGGATCAAGGAAAACCCCAAGGCCTTTTACACATATGTGAGAAATATGAGAATGACTAGAGCGAGGGTAGGTCCGATCAAGGACGGTAGCGGGAGATTGTGTATTGAGTCTGAAGAGATAGGAGAGGTCTTGAATGAGTACTTTTCTTCTGTATTTCCAAATGAGAGGGGCGATATTGTTGGAGAGGACAGTGCGAAACAGATTGGTAAGCTCGAGGAAATACTTGTTAGGAAGGAAGATGTGTTGGGCATTTTGAAAAACTTGAGGATAGACAAGTCCCCCCGGGCCTGACGGGATATATCCAAGGATTCTATGGGAAGCAAGAGATGAAATTGCAGAGCCGTTGGCAATTATCTTTTCGTCCTCACTGTCAACAGGGGTGGTACCAGGGGATTGGAGAGTGGCGAATGTCGTGCCCCTGTTCAAAAAAGGAACTAGGGATAACCCTGGGAATTACAGGCCAGTTAGTCTTACTTCGGTGGTAGGCAAAGTAATGGAAAGGGTACTGAAGGATAGGATTTCTGAGCATCTGGAAAGACACTGCTTGATTAGGGATAGTCAGCACGGATTTGTGAGGGGTAGGTCTTGCCTTACAAATCTTATTGAATTCTTTGAGGAGGTGACCAAGCATGTGGATGAAGGTAAAGCAGTGGATGTCGTGTACATGGATTTTAGTAAGGCATTTGATAAAGTTCCCCATGGTAGGCTTCTGCACAAAGTAAGGAGGCATGGGATAGTGGGAAATTTGGCCAGTTGGATAACAAACTGGCTAACCGATAGAAGTCAGAGAGTGGTGGTGGATGGCAAATATTCAGCCTGGATCCCAGTTACCAGTGGTGTACCGCAGGGATCAGTTCTGGGTCCTCTGCTGTTTGTGATTTTCATTAATGACTTGGATGAGGGAGTTGAAGGGTGGGTCAGTAAATTTGCAGACGATACGAAGATTGGTGGAGTTGTGGATAGTAAGGAGGGCTGTTGTCGGCTGCAAAGAGACATAGATAGGATGCAGAGCTGGGCTGAGAAGTGGCAGATGGAGTTTAACCCTGAAAAGTGTGAGGTTGTCCATTTTGGAAGGACAAATATGAATGCGGAATACAGGGTTAACGGTAGAGTTCTTGGCATTGTGGAGGAGCAGAGAGACCTTGGGGTCTATGTTCATACATCTTTGAAAGTTGCCACTCAAGTGGATAGAGCTGTGAAGAAGGCCTATGGTGTGCTCGCGTTCATTAACAGAGGGATTGAATTTAAGAGCCATGAGGTAATGATGCAGCTGTACAAAACCTTGGTAAGGCCACATTTGGAGTACTGTGTACAGTTCTGGTCGCCTCATTTTAGGAAGGATGTGGAAGCTCTGGAAAAGGTGCAAAGAAGATTTACCAGGATGTTGCCTGGAATGGAGAGTAGGTCTTACGAGGAAAGGTTGAGGGTGCTAGGCCTTTTCTCATTAGAGCGGAGAAGGATGAGGGGCGACTTGATAGAGGTTTATAAGATGATCAGGGGAATAGATAGAGTAGACAGTCAGAGACTTTTTCCCCAGGTGGAACACACCATTACAAGGGGACATAAATTTAAGGTGAAAGGTGGAAGATATAGGAGGGATATCAGAGGTAGGTTCTTTACCCAGAGAGTAGTGGGGGCATGGAATGCACTGCCTGTGGAAGTAGTTGAGTCGGAAACATTAGGGACCTTCAAGCAGCTGTTGGATAGGTACATGGATTACGGGAAAATGATATAGTGTAGATTTATTTGTTCTTAAGGGCAGGACGGTAGCATTGTGGATAGCACAATTGCTTCACAGATCCATGGTCCCAGGTTCGATTCCAGCTTGGGTCATTGTCTGTGCGGAGTCTGCACGTCCTCCCCGTGTCTGCGTGGGTTTCCTCCGGGTGCTCCGGTTTCCTCCCACAGTCCAAAGATGTGCGGGTTAGGTGAATTGGCCAAAGATAAATTGCCCTTAATGTCCAAATTGCCCTTGGTGTTGGGTGGAGGTGTTGAGTTTGGGTAGGGTGCTCTTTCCAAGAGCTGGTGCAGACTCAAGGGGCCGAATGGCCTCCTTCTGCACTGTAAATTCAATGATAATCTATGATTAATCTAGGACAAAGGTTCGGCACAACATCGTGGGCCGAAGGGCCTGTTCTGTGCTGTATTTTCTATGTTCTATGTATGTTCAACCGACGTTATACACCAGATACATCGATGACATTTTTTTCCTTTGGACCCACGGCGAAGAATCACTGAAACGACTACACGATGACATTAATAAGTTCCATCCAACCATCAGACTCACCATAGACTACTCTCCAAAATCAGTTGCATTCTTGGTCACACTCGTCTCCATCAAGGACGGTCACCTCAGCACTTCGCTTTACCGCAAGCCCACGGATAACCTCACAATGCTCCACTTTTCCAGCTTCCACCCTAAACACATTAAAGAAGCCATCCCCTATGGACAAGCGCTCCGTATACACAGGATCTGCTCAGACGAGGAGGACCGTAACAGCCATCTACAGACGTTGAAAGATGCCCTTGTACGAACGGGATATGGCACTCGACTCATCGATCGACAGTTCCAACGCGCCACAGCGAAAAACCGCACCAACCTCCTCAGAAGACAAACATGGGATACAACCGACAGAATACCCTTCGTCGTCCAGTACTTCCCCGGAGCGGAGAAACTACGTCATCTTCTTCACAGCCTTCAACATGTCATTGATGACGATGAACATCTTGCCAAGGTCATCCCCACACCCCCACTACTTGCCTTCAAACAACCGCGCAACCTCAAACGAACCATTGTTTTCAGAAAACTACCCAGTCTTCAGAACAGTGACCACGACACCACACAACCCTGCCATGGCAATCTCTGCAAGACGTGCCAGATCATCGACATGGATACCACTATTACACGTGAGAACACCACCCACCAGGTACGCGGTACATACTCGTGCGACTCGGCCAACGTTGTCTACCTCATACGCTGCAGGAAAGGATGTCCCGAAGCGTGGTACATTGGCGAGACCATGCAGACGCTGCGACAACGAATGAACGGACATCGCGCAACAATCACCAGCAGGAATGTTCCCTTCCAGTCGGGGAACACTTCAGCAGTCAAGGGCATTCAGCCTCTGATCGCCAGGTAAGCGTTCTCCAAGGCGGCCTTCAGGACGCGCGACAACGCAGAATCGCCAAGCAGAAACTTATAGCCAAGTTCCGCACACATGAGTGCGGCCTCAACCGGGACCTGGGATTCATGTCGCATTACATTCATCCCCCACCATCTGGCCTGCGAAATCCTACCAACTGTCCTGGCTTGATGCAATTCACACCTCTTTAACCTGGGGTCACCCCATCACTGGATCTGTAAAGAATTAATCACCTGCTAATGGTCGCATTCCAAGCATTGTTTGGCATCTTTGAATTTGTCTATATATGTGTTTCTGGAACATACCTCTTCATTCACCTGAGGAAGGAGCAGCGCTCCGAAAGCTAGTGACATCGAAACAAACCTGTTGGACTTTAACCTGGTGTTGTAAGACTTCTTACGATGTTATTTCTATGCATATATACAATTCAATGAGACAGTCTCTGTGGCAGACGTCGATTCCTTTTTGATAGAATTTGGCGTTCTTGAATTCATCAATTTACGACCTCAAAAGTGTCCTCATTCCTTTCTGTAGATGGTACTTCTTGATACATTATTTCAGTATCTGTCACTGTAGGATTTGAAAATTCCTCAGAAACAGAATCTGAACTTGTCACTGTCTCTGGACTCTGTCCCAAAGTATAGCTCTAGATCTTCTAAAGGCAGAACCACTTAAGGAGTTTCTGCAAAACTTACTTTGTGCAGCAAGTAACTGATTAGCATGACATTGCCAAACTCTATCATCCGTCTGCATGTTGTATGATATTGGACCTGACCTGGCTAGGATCATAGCTGGTACCCATTTCTCATTAGTGGTGTAACTCCAAGCTGGAACTCTCTCTCCTTGGTTGGTCTCTCTCATAGCAATTTGTGCTTATTGTTATCATTTTACAATCTCTGAAGTATCATGGAGTTAACAACTCAAACTGTTTTCACAGTTTCCTCTTGAGCAACAGCATTGACGGTGAACTTTGCGTGGTAGCGTGTACAGTGTTCCAATAAGATATGAGAAATTTATTTACTCTTCTTGATAATGTTCCCTGGTCCTTCGATGTTTTGATATAATGCATTAAAGATTGCACAAAACATTCAGTTAATCCATTCATTGCTGGATGATAGGGAGCTGACTTGATATGATGAATGCCGTACCCTTTCAAGCAGTCCTCACACTCCTTGAAAGTAAACTGACTATCACTGACAATTTGTTCCAGTGTTCCGAATCTTGCAAACATGTTGTCTAGTTTCTTAATGGTCTGCTCAATCATTGTTAACTTCATTATTGCGACTTCTAGCCATTTCGAGCGCGTGTCCACAATTACTAATCGATGTGTATTCTCTGCCATGGCTGAGTCGGCCATTCCCACGGATGTAATGGTTGTAATGGTGGAGTGAGTGTTATTTGGTTTTGCACAAGACTGGCATTTCCAAACTCTCTCTTCAATTTCAGCATCTAATACTGGCCACCAAAAATAACTAATTCCTTCATCCCCTCCACACCAGGATTTCCCTCATGCAGGTGTTTAAGGACTCTACTTCTTAAGCACGGAGGAATAATCACACAGATTCCTCATAATAGAACTCCATTCTGTGCTGTCAACTCAAGTCTTCATGTGAAGACTTGAAGTCTCGATTTTTCTTGCGAATGCCTGACAGCGTTCCTTTTTGAACCAAATCCATCGCCTTCCCCATCACTGGATCGGTTCTTGAATATGTTTGAACTTGACATGAAGTCACAGGTACACTATCCACGAGTGAGAAATACAAACTATTGACAAAATGTTCTTTAGGGTCATGCTAGACTTGTAACGGCAATCGTGATAAAGCATCAGGATTTGCATGCTGTTCTGACTGCGATACTGGATATAGTAAGTGTGCGCCAACAATATCAATGACCATCTTGGCAATCTACTAGCTGCCAAAGAATGTATACCTTTATACAGCCCAAAGATTGTAGTCAAGGGTCAACAATCTGTCAAAAAGGTAAAATGATTCCCTTAAAGGTAATGATGGAAACTTCTTACACGAAAATGATGCCCAAAGCTTCTTTTTCTAGCTGAGCGTAATTCATTTCTGCATTAGTAAGAGTGTGTGAATGCTATCGGTCGTTCCTCTCCTGAAGGCATTATGTGTGAAATGACTGCACCGAACCCACAGGGTGAGGCATCGGAAGCTAATTGCAACTTCATTTTTAGATTATAATGAACCAAAAGCTCTGACTTCAACAAAGCTTCTTTCACTTCATTATAGGCATTTTCACATTCTTCTGACCCGTGCCATGCCTGTTTGACACATAGTAACATGTGTAAAGGCTTCAATCGTGTTGCCAATTTCAGCTCGAATTTAACACAATAATTGATCAATCCTAAAAACAACGTTAATTGTGTCACATTTTGAGGATGTGGTGCTTCGAAGATTGCTAACATTTTCTTTGGTTCTTTGTCCAAACCGTCTTTGTTGATGATATGACCGAGGGAATTTATGGATGACTTGAAAAAGTCACACTTTTCCTTTTTAACTCTCAGGTTGTGGCTCTGTAACCGCTTCAGGGTAGCCTCCAGATTCATCAAGTGTTCCTGTTCACAGGAACCAGTGATAAATATGTCATCAAAATAACATTGCCCTCCATTCAATCCGCTTAGAATTTGACCCATGGATCTTTGAAAACGAGCAGGCGCGGATGTTATTCCAAAAGGAAGTCCTCTGTAATGAAACAGATCTTTGTGCTTTATGGTGGTGAGTAGTGGCTGTGATTTGGCAGCCACGTTCATCTGCAGATATGCCTGTGAAAGATCAATTTTACTGAATTTCTGTCCTCCAGAAAGTTCAGAAAACAGGTCTTCAATCAGCAGCAGTGGATAATGATCTATGCACAAAACTGGGTCAATAGTAGCTTTAAAATCTTCATAAATTCTCACTGAGCCATCCAATTTTAAAACAGGAATGATTGGTATCATCCGATCACTCGTAGCAACATGTTCAATGACTCCTGTCCTTACTAATCTGTCTACTTTGTCTTCAACATTAGGCTTGATGGTGTATACGACGGTTCTAGCTTTGAGACATTTGGTGTGCTGTCTGGCTTGATTTTTAGGTGGACTTCAACTCCAGTTATAGAGCCTAGCGAATCTTCAGACAGGGTGTAACAAAGTATATGAATGATATAAATGAAACCGAAACATCCTACATAGTAAATCTCTTGGTATCAGAAAAGGGAGAATTTTGACCTCTGATCTCTGCTCACCCAGAACTAGTGACCTGCAATTTTCCCAAAATTTGACTAAGTATAATTTTCGATGCGAAAACTGGTGCGAATCTCGTGAATCTCTGCAAGTTTTAGGCAATTTCAGCTCGAATTTAACACAATAATTGATCAATCTTAAAAACAACGTTAATTGTGTCACATTTTGAGGATGTGATGCTTCGAAGATTGCTAACATTTTCTTTGGTTCTTTGTGTAAACCGTCTTTGTCGATGATATGACCGAGGGAATTTATGGATGACTTGAAAACTACACTTTTCCTTTTTAACTCTCAGGTTGTGGCACTGTCACCGCTTCAGGGTCGCTTCCAAGTGTGAACTGTCTGATTCACCACCCCAGGGGTCATCTGAGCATTTTAAGCAAGGGAGTGTTGGATTTAAACAGCTCCACAGCACTTGCTCACATACAAGCCAGGAGGATGGCAGCGAGGAAGCCAGATCCACACGTCATGGAGGGTGTCATAATATCTACTCATGTATATAATGAGATGCAGACAGGCAGAAATTGACACACAGGATAACCAATGAACAAACACGACACATAAGGGGTAGCATGGTAGCATTGTGGATAGCACAATTGCTTCACAGCTCCAGGGTCCCAAGTTCGATTGTGGCTTGGGTCACTGTCTGTGCGGAGTCTGCACATCCTCCCCGTGTCTGCGTGGGTTTCGTCCGGGTGCACCGGTTTCCTCCCACAGTCCAAAGATGTGCAGGTTAGGTGGATTGGCCATGATAAATTGCCCTTAGTGTCCAAAATTGCCCTTAGTGTTGGGTGGGGTTACTGGGTTATGGGGATCGGGTGGAGGTGTTGACCTTGGGTGCTCTTTCCAAGAGCCGGTGCAGTCTCGATGGGCTGAATGGCCTCCTTCTGCACTGTAAATTCTATGTTAATAACAACCAATCACCAGACAGGACACCACCACCATAAAGCACACAGGGCATTAAGACTCTCTCTCTCTCTACAGGACACAGCTACTGAGATAGTAAGAGTGCACAAACCAGTGAGCACTGTCACCATGAGGTAGAGAGTTAGTCTGGTCAAGCCAGTAGGAGGTTATCAGTTAGATTGATAGAGTGTCAACTCACAGCAGACTATGTACAGCAATCAGGAAGTTCAATAAAACAGTGTTGGACCATCTCCTGTGTCAGAAGCCTGTTTCTAGTTTCACTGCATCCAGTTGCTGTCAACATTGAACCAACTTACTTAACACATCAGAGGGCATAAAGAATAGGACAGGAGTGGACCACAATATTTTTGTGGAAGCAGATGAGCACCTCTGAAATCTCCCTCAAATAATTTTCTTGAGTGGCCATCAGCAGCACTTTTTTGTGACTGGTTAGGTTATTATAATATCAGGTAAAGATAGGCAGAGCACATACGGCACATACTATGTTGATTTTTATCCATAACTTGTAAACGGAGGCACGATTCAACAAAAAGATTTCTGTGTACGGTTTTGGGTGCGTTTAGCGGGGTGTTTCCCGGCGCCTGTAGCCCTACTGCAGGAAGTCTACTGGCAGATTAGGGCACCATTTTTAAAAGCAGCCTCAATCTTTCGACCACCCTCAGCGACTCCACTGCAGCCTCTGGACCTCCCCAACTTATCTCTCCTGGGGTTCTCGAGCTTCCCCTCACCCCACCTCTTATGGGCAAGGCACCCTGGGGCTCAATCCCTGACATGGGCAAACTGGCACCTTGGCACTGCCAGCCTGATACCCTGGTAGTGCCCCTACCAGCCTGGCAGTGCCACACAGGAACCCTGACAGTGCCAGGGAGGCACTGCCAGGGTGCCTGGGTGGTAGTGTTAAGGTGCCAGGATGGCAGTGCCAAGGTACCTGCAGTGCCAGGGTGCCATCGTGCCCCATGCTTGACCACTCAGAAGTCTCCAATGACCTGTGAGACCCCCAGATTCCGTTAAGACTGGTCCACATTGGTGTACTAAACAGTACTAAACAGCGCCCTGGCAAGGTCTCAGAGGGATAGCCAGTGAATCCAGGGCCCCGGGTGAATCCGCTGAACATATATTTAAATGAGTCATTGGGCTAATTTAAATATGCACATCTGATCTCACCCAGTGAGAGCGTGATCCAGATCGCAACATCTTGAGCGATTCCGTTAAATTTCGCGAGACATTTCGAGCATTGCGAATCTCACGAGAGGCCTCTCGCATAATTCAACTGCCCTGTCCTGACACCAAGGTGGGCGTGATAAGGCCGCTGACTCACACCTAGGCTTTACACTTTTCATATTTAAGTAGCTTTATGTCAGAAATAGTCTGGCACATTACTTTTTCAAAAAATATATATTTTGTTCAGAATTTTGTGGCCAAACATAACAGTACATAGTTTTTCTTTTGAACAACAACAAAGCAATATAAATAACCGTGGCCAATTTTAAGCAAATAAATAATATATAAACAGAAACATAAACAAAACTGAGTGGCAACTGCCTTGTCAAAAATAGTTACTCTTCAAAGATACAATCCAACAATCCAATATACATTACCTATAACAAGTGTCTATACATATACAATGACATCCCTGAGAGTCCGTCCGGTTCCTCCCCCCCCCCCCACCCCCTGGGTTGCTGCTGTTGTCTTCTTCTTTTCCATTCCCTCTATCTTTCTGTGAGGTAGTCGACGAACGGTTGCCACCGCCTGGTGGACCCTTGAGCCAAACCCCTTAATACGAACTTGATCCGTTCTAACTTTATATACCCTGCCATGTTGTTTATCCAGGTCTCCACACCCGGGGGTTTGGCTTCCTTCCACATTAACAATATCCTGCGCTGGGCTACTAGGGACGCAAAGGCCAAAACATCAGCCTCTCTCGCCTCCTGCACTCCCGGCTCTTCTGCAACCCCAAATATAGCCAACCCCCAGCTTGGTTCGACCTGGACCCCCACCACCTTCGAAAGCACCTTTGCCACCCCCACCCAGAACCCCTGTAGTGCCGAGCATGACCAGAACATGTGGGTGTGATTCGCTGGGCTTCTCGAGCACCTCCCACACCTATCCTCTACCCAAAAAAATTTACTGAGCCGTGCTCCAGTCATATGCGCCCTGTGTAGAACCTTGAATTGTATCAGGCTTAGCCTGGCACACGAGGACGATGAGTTTACCCTACGTAGGGCGTCAGCCCACAGCCTCTCCTCAATCTCCTCCCCCAGCTCTTCTTCCCATTTCCCTTTCAGCTCATCTACCATGATCTCCCCCTCGTCCCTCATTTCCCTATATATGTCCGACACCTTACCATCCCCCACCCATGTCTCTGATATCACTCTATCCTGCACCCCCTGCGTCGGGAGCTGCGGAAATTCCCTCACCTGTTGCCTCGCGAAAGCCCTCAGTTGCATATACCGAAATGCATTCCCTTGGGGCAACCCATATTTTTCCGTCAGCGCACCCAGACTCGCAAATGTCCCATCTATGAACAGATCTCTCAATTGTACTACCCCAGTTCTTTGCCATGCTCCAAATCCCCCATCCATTCTCCCTGGAACAAACCTATGGTTATTTCTTATCGGGGACCGCTGCGAGGCTCCCGTCCTTCCCCTATGCCGTCTCCACTGCCCCCAAATCTTCAATGTAACCACCACCACCGGGCTTGTGGTGTATTTCTTCGGTGAGAACGGCAACGGCGCCATCACCATTGCTTGTTCGCTAATCCCCCTGCAGGATGCCTTCTCCAATCTCTTCCACGCCGCACCCTCCCCTTCTCCCATCCACTTACACACCACTGAAACATTGGCGGCCCAGTAATAGTCGTTTAGGCTCGGTAGTGCCAACCCCCCCCTGTCCCTACTACGCTGCAAAAATCCCCTCCTCACTCTCGGGGTCTTCCCGGCCCACACAAAACTCATAATACTCTTCTCGATTCTCTTGAAAAAAGCTTTCGTGACCACCACCGGGAGGCACTGAAACACAAAAAGGAATCTCGGGAGGACCACCATTTTAACCGCCTGCACCCTACCTGCCAGTGACAGGGACACCGTGTCCCATCTCTTAAAGTCCTCCTCCATCTGTTCCACCAACCGTGTTAAATTAAGCCGATGTAATGTACCCCAATTCTTGGCTATCTGGATCCCCAAGTACCGGAAGTCCCTTGTTACCTTCCTCAACGGTAAATCCTCTATTTCCCTGTTCTGCTCCCCTGGATGCACCACAAACAGCTCACTCTTCCCCATGTTCAATTTATACCCTGAGAAATCCCCAAACTCCCCAAGTATCCGTATTATCTCTGGCATCCCCTCCACCGGGTCCGCCACATACAACAACAAATCATCCACATATAAAGATACCCGGTGTTCTTCTCCTCCCCTGAGTACTCCCCTCCACTTCCTGGAACCCCTCAATGCTATGGCCAGGGGCTCAATCGCCAATGCAAACAATACGGGGACAGAGGACATCCCTGCCTCGTCCCTCTATGGAGCCGAAAGTAATCAGACCCCCGTCCATTCGTGACCACACTCGCCATCGGAGCCCTCTACAGCAACTGTACCCATCTGATATACCCATCTCCAAAGCCAAATCTCCTCAGCACCTCCCACAAATAATCCCACTCCACTCTATCAAATGCTTTCTCGGCATCCATCGCCACCACTATCTCCGCTTCCCCCTCTGGTGGGGGCATCATCATTACCCCTAGCAGCCTCCGTATATTTGTGTTCAGCTGTCTCCCCTTCACAAACCCAGTTTGGTCCTCATGAACCACCCCCGGGACACAATCCTCTATCCTCGTTGCCATTACCTTGGCCAGAATCTTAGCATCCACATTCAGGAGGGAAATGGGCCTCTAGGACCCGCATTGCAGCGGTTTTTTTTCCTTCTTTAGGAGGAGCAATATCGTTGCCTCTGACATAGTCGGGGGCAGCTGCCCCCTTTCCCTAGCCTCATTAAAGGTTCTCATCAGTAGCAGGGCCAGCAAGTCCATATATTTCCTATAGAATTCCACTGGGAATCCGTCTGGTCCCGGGGCCTTCCCCGCCTGCATGTTTCCAATCCCTTTTGTCTACTTCCCCCGTCTCAATCTGTGCTCCCAGTCCCACCCTCTCCTGCTCCTCCACCTTAGGAAATTCCAGCTGATCCAGAAAGCACATCATTCTCTCCTTCCCTTCCGGGGGCTGAGCTTCATATAATCTTTCATAAAATGCCTTGAACACTCCATTCACTCTCTCCGCTCTCCGCTCCATCTCTCCCTCCTCATCTCTCACCCCCCCTATCTCCCTCGCTGCTCCCCTTTTCCTCAGTTGGTGGGCCAGCAACCTGCTCACCTTCTCCCCATATTCGTACTGTACACCCTGTGCCTTCCTCCGTTGTGCCTCTGCCTTACCCGTAGTCAACAAGTCAAATTCTACATGTAGCCTTTGCCTTTCCCTGTACAGTCCCTCCTCCGGTGCCTCCGCATATTGTCTGTCCACCCTCAAAAGTTCTCTTTCCCTACCCTCCTGCTTTCCTTTATGTGCCCTGATAGACATCAGCTCCCCTCTAACCACAGCCTTCAACGCCTCCCAGACCACTCCCACCTGAACCTCCCCATTGTCATTGAGTTCCAAGTACCTTTCAATACACTCCCTCACCCTTAAACACACCCCCTCATCTGCCAATAATCCCATGTCCATTCTCCAGGGTGTGTGCTGTTCTTTTTCCTCCCCTATCTCCAGGTCCACCCAATGTGGAGCGTGGTCCGAAATAGCTATAGCCGTATACTCCATCCCCGTCATCTTCGGGATTAGTGCCCTTCCCAAAACAAAAAAGTCTATCCGTGAATAGACTTTGTGGACATAGGAGAAAAACGAAAACTCCTTACTCCTAGGTCTACCAAATCTCCAGGGGTCTACTCCTCCCATCTGCTCCATAAAGTCCTTGAGCACCCTAGCTGCAGGCGGCCTCCTTCCGGTCCTGGACCTCGATCTGTCCAGCCCTGGGTCCAGCACCGTATTAAAATCTCCACCCATTACCAACTTTCCCGCCTCTAGGTCCGGGATGCGTCCCAACATACGCCTCATAAAATTGGCATCATCCCAGTTCGGGGCATATACGTTCACTAAAACCACCGCCTCCCCTTGCAATCTGCCACTCACCATCACGTATCTGCCCCCACTATCCGCCACTATGGTCTTTGCCTCAAACATTACCCGCTTCCCCACTAATATAGCCACCCCCCTGTTTTTTGCGTCTAGCCCCGAATGAAACACCTGCCCCACCCATCCTTTGCGAAGTCTGACCTGGTCTATCAGTTTCAGATGCGTCTCCTGCAGCATAACCACATCTGCCTTAAGTTTTTTAGGTGTGCGAGTACCCGTGCCCTCTTAATCGGCCCGTTCAGCCCTCTCACATTCCACGTGATCAGCCGAGTTGGGGGGCTCTTTACCCCCCCCCCCCCCCCCCCCCCCCCCCCACTGTCGACTAGCCATCTCCTTTTTCAATCCAGCTCCTCACCCGGTTCCCACGTAGCCGTATCTCCCCCCAACAGCGTCCGCCCGCCCCGACCACCCCACCCCATACCAGCTCCCCCTTCTCCCCAGCAGCAGCAACCCAGTTAACCCCCCCCTCTCCCCCCCCCCCGCTAGATCCCTTTCTAGCGTAATTGCACCCCCCATGTTGCTCCCAGAAGTCAGCAAAATCTGGCCGACCTCGGCTTCCCTCGTGACCTCGGCCCCCACTGTGCGAGGCCCCCTCCTTCCTGCTTCCCTGTTCCCGCCATGATTACCATAGCGCTGGAACAAAGCCCGCGCTACCCATTTGGCCCCGCCCCCAATGGCCGGCGCCCCCAGCTCCCCATCCTCCCTCCCCGCCCTCCCCCACGACATGGGGAAGAGAGAAAAGTTACAGGGTCGCAGGATTAACAACTTCGGAAATCATCTCTTCCCCCATTTCCCCCCGCTTCACCCCACGTAATCACCCCACCACTTTGTCCCAAACGTTCTTTTTCTAGCCCGCTTGTTCCAGTTTCTCCTCGACAATAAATGTCCACGCCTCTTCTGCTGTTTCAAAGTAGTGGTGTTCCCCTTGATGTGTGACCCACAGTCTTGCCGGCTGCAGCATTCCAAATTTAACCTTCCTTTTGTGCAGCACCGCCTTGGCCCGATTAAAGCTTGCCCTCCTTCTCGCCGCCTCCGCACTCCAATCTTGATATACGCGGATCACCGCGTTCTCCCACCTACTGCTCCGGGTTTTCTTTGCCCATCTGAGGACCGTCTCTCTGTCCTTATATCGGAGAAATCTCACCACTATGGCTCGAGGAATTTCTCCAGCCCTCGGTCTTCGCGCCATAACTCGATAAGCTCCCTCCACCTCCAACGGGCCCGTTGGGGCCTCCGATCCCATTAACGAGTGAAGCATCGTGCTCACATATGCCCCGACGTCCGCCCCTTCTGCACCTTCGGGAAGACCAAGAATCCTTAAATTCTTCCTCCTCGCATTATTCTCCAGCACCTCCAGCCTTTCCACACACCTTTTGTGTTGTGCCTCGTGCATCTCTGTCTTCACCACCAGGCCCTGTATTTCGTCCTCATTCTCAGCAGCCTTTGCCTTCATGACCCGGAGCTCCTGCTCCTGGGTCTTTTGCTCCTCCTTTAGCCCTTCAATCGCCTGTAATATCGGGGCCAACAGCTCCTTCTTCATCTCCTTTTTAAATTCTTTCACGCAGCGCCGCAGGAACTCTTGTTGGTCAGGGCCCCATATTAAACTACCACCTTCCGACGCCATCTTGCTTTGTGCCTGCCTTCCTGGCCGCTGCTCTAGAGGATCCACCGCAATCTGGCCACTTTTCTCTCCTTTTTCCACCCGTGTCCAGGGGGGATTCCCTTCTGGTTTACCGCACAGTGTTTTTAGTCGTTAAAATTGCCGTTGGGGCTCCTATCAAGAGCCCAAAAGTCCGTTCCACCGGAAGCTGCCGAAACGTGCGACTTAGCTGGTCATCGCCGCACCCGGACGTCGTCTGGCACATTACTCACCAACGTCCCCCTCCCCTCTCTCTCTCTCTCTCTCTCTCCCTGACAACCTATCTGACATTTCCTCATGAGACAATCCACCCATTCCTGGTATTAATTTAATCAACCTTCTCTGAACTGCTTCCAACACAATTACAACTTTCCTTAAATAAGGAGACCAATACTGTTCACAGTATTCCTGATGTGGCTGACAGGTGTCCTGTACAACCTTTCTACTTTTACATTCAATTCCCCTCTCAATAAACAATAACATTCCATTAGCTTTCCAAATTACTTGCTGTGCCTGCATATTAACCTTTTGTGATGTATGCACTAGGATGCCCAGATCCCTCTGAAACACAGAGCTCTGCAATCTCTCACCATTTAAATAATATATAGAAATATAGAAAATAGGAGGAAGGGCATTTGGCCCTTCGAGCCTGCTCCTCCATTCATTGTGATCATGGCTGATCATCCAACTCAATAGTCTGATCCCCATATCCTTTGATCCCCTTTGCCCTAAGAGCTAAAACTAATTGCTTCTTGAAAACATACAATGTTTTGGCCTCAACTACTTTTTGTGGTCACAAATTCCACAGACCAACCACTCTCTGGGTGAAGAAACTTCTCCTCATCTCTGTCCTAAACGGTCTGCCCCGTATCCTCAGGCTGTGACCCCTGGTTCTGGATACCGCCCCCATCGGGAACATCCTTTTTGCATCTACCCTGCGTAGCCCCGTTAGAATTTTAACGGTTTCTATGAGATCCCCCCTTCATTCTTCTGAACTCCAGCGAATACGATCCTAACCGACTCAATCTCTCTTCATAATATGCATTTGATTATTATCTAACCAAAATGGACAATTTCAGGTTTGCCCACATTAAACTCTATTTGCCAGATCTTTACCCACTCATTTAACCCATCTATATATCCTTTTGTAACCTCCATATGTCCTCTTAACAACTGATTTTCCTACCTATCTTTGTGTCATCAGCAAATTTAGCAACCATATCTTCAGTCCCTTCATCCAAGTAATTTCCATAAATTGTAAAAGGTTGAGGCCCAGCACCGATTTTGCTTCATGACGCTCCTGTGAAGTGCTCTGGAATGTTTTATTACGTTAAAAGCATCAAGTAAATAAATTGTTGCTTTGGATTGGATTGGATTGGATTTGTTTATTGTCATGTGTACCGAGGTACAGTGAAAAGTATTTTTCTGCGAGCAGCTCAACAGATCATTAAGTACATGGGAAGAAAAGGGAATAAAAGAAAATACATAATAGGGCACCACAACATATACAATGTAACTACATAAGCACCGGCATCGGATGAAGCATACAGGGTGTAGTGTTCATGAGGTCAGTCCATAAGAGGGTCATTTAGGAGTCTGGTAACAGCGGGGAAGAAGCTGTTTTTGAGTCTGTTCGTGCGTGTTCTCAGACTTCTGTATCTCCTGCCCGATGGAAGAAGTTGGAAAAGTGAGTAAGCCGGGCAGGAGGAGTCTTTGATTATGCTGCCCGCTTTCCCCAGGCAGCGGGAGGTGTAGATGGAGTCAATGGACGGGAGGCAGGTTTGTGTGATGGACTGGGCGGTGTTTACGACTCTCTGAAGTTTCTTGCGGTCCTGGGCCGAGCAGTTGCCATACCAGGCTGTGATGCAGCCCGATAGGATGCTTTCTATGGTGCATCTGTTTTAAGGTGAATGTTGGCACCATCAAAAATAAGTCTAACTCCAGAAATCCTCTGCTAATGTGGTTGAACCGTACTTCCTACTGCCAATTCCACTAGCTAATTATACTGTTGCAAATCATAAATCATCAGAGTACAGTAATGCACATCAACACCTGCTGTGCAGTCAGCAGAAATGTGGTGCGATACTCTGCCTCTCCAAGAGAGGGAGCAAAAGACAAGCCAGACCACAGCGGACAATGGTCTGGAATTCATTGACATCCAATGCCTCGGACAAAGGTGATCAATCTTTTCAGTAAATCACTGGAGAGAGGAATTTCAGATCAACATGTTAAGCACTCATTCACTTGTAGCCTGCAGCATAATTTCAAGGTCTAATTGTTTAACTGTAAAAGAAGGCTTCAGACAGATTAAAGACTTCTGGCATTGCAGCATTAAATTACTTCCTAAGATCTGCCTCAGCATAAAACTGGATAAGCCAGATCATAGTAACCATTTTCTTCAAATTCAAATGATTAGTATTTTTTAAAGTTGACCTTTATGTATATAATTAGTCCTTCCTGTCTAGATTTTCCATGGAACATGCTGTTGAGTTTAGGAGAGAACAAATTACCCATGCTTCTGTTTCACACTTTCCATATGTCCCACATAATGTAATGTCTTTTGCTTCACACCTCCTCACAACAAGGCTAAAATTGGAAAGTTCACCATATGATGGAACCCTGCATCCCACACATCATTGTGGCACAAGGATATCAGGATTTTCTTTGTACTTTTTTAACCCTCCACGACAAATCGCAAAAATAGGAAATATCCCCATCACATTCACAGCAACACAGATTTTGATGCTAAAATCATGGCAATTTTACAAAGAACAAAGAACAAAGAAATGTACAGCACAGGAACAGGCCCTTCCGCCCTCCAAGCCCGTGCCGACCATGCTGCTCGACTAAACTACAATCTTCTACACTTCCTGGGTCTGTATCCCTCTATTCCCATCCTATTCATGTATTTGTCAAGATGCCCCTTAAATGTCACTATCGTCCCTGCTTCCACCACCTCCTCCGGTAGCGAGTTCCAGGCACCCACTACCCTCTGCGTAAAAAAACTTGCCTCGTACATCTACTCTAAACCTTTCCCCTCTCACCTCAAACCTATGCCCCCTAGTAATTGATCCCTCGACCCCGGGGAAAAGCCTCTGACTATCCACTCTGTCTATGCCCCTCATAATTTTGTAGACCTCTATCAGGTCGCCCCTCAACCTCCTTCGTTCCAGTGAGAACAAACCGAGATTATTCAACCGCTCCTCATAGCTAATGCCCTCCATACCAGGCAACATTCTGGTAAATCTCTTCTGCACCCTCTCTAAAGCCTCCACATCCTTCTGGTAGTGACGCAACCAGAATTGAACACTATACTCAATTGAACACTAGAAGTGTGGCCTAACTAAGGTTCTATACAGCTGCAACATGACTTGCCAATTCTTATACTCAATGCCCCGGCCAATGAAGGCAAGCATGCCGTATGCCTTCTTTACTACCTTCTCCACCTGTGTTGCCCCTTTCAGTGACCTGTGGACCTGTACTCGTAGATCTCTTTGACTTTCAATACTCTTGAGGGTTCTACCATTCACTGTATATTCCCTACCTGCATTAGACCTTCCAAAATGCATTACCTCACATTTGTCCAGATTAAACTCCATCTGCCATCTCTCCGCCCAAGTCTCCAAACAATCTAAATCCTGCTGTATCCTCTGACAGTCCTCATCGCTATCCGCAATTCCACCAACCTTTGTGTCGTCTGCAAACTTACTAATCAGACCAGGTACATTTTCCTCCAAATCATTTATATATACTACAAACAGCAAAGGTCCCAGCACTAATCCCTGCGGAACACCACTGGTCACAGCCCTCCAATTAGAAAAGCATCCTTCCATTGCTACTCTCTGCCTTCTATGACCTAGCCAGTTCTGTATCCACCTTGCCAGCTCACCCCTGATCCCGTGTGACTTCACCTTTTGTTCTAGTCTACCATGAGGGACCTTGTCAAAGGCCTTACTGAAGTCCATATAGACAACATCCACTGCCCTACCTGCATCAATCATCTTAGTGACCTCCTTGAAAAACTCTATCAAGTTAGTGAGACACGACCTCCCCTTCACAAAACCATGCTGCCTCTCACTAATACGTCCATTTGCTTCCAAATGGGAGTAGATCCTGTCTCGAAGAATTCTCTCCAGTAATTTCCCTACCACTGAAGTAAGGCTCACCTGCCTGTAGTTCCCTGGATTATCCTTGCTACCCTTCTTAAACAGAGGAACAACATTGGCTATTCTCCAGTCCTCCGGGACATCACCTGAAGACAGTGAGGATCCAAAGATTTCTGTCAAGGCCTCAGCAATTTCCTCTCCAGCCCCCTACAGTATTCTGGGGTAGATCCCATCAGGCCCTGGGGACTTATTTACCTTAATATTTTTTAAGACACCCAACACCTCGTCTTTTTGGATCTCAATGTGACCCAGGCTATCTACACACCCTTCTCCAGACTCAACATCTACCAATTTCTCCTCTTTGGTGAATACTGATGCAAAGTATTCATTTAGTACCTCGCCCATTTCCTCTGGCTCCACACATAGATTCCCTTGCCTATCCTTCAGTGGGCAAAGGCCAAGACATCAGCCTCTTTCGCCTCCTGCACTCCCGGCTCTTCTGCAACCCCAAATATAGCCAACCCCCAGCCTGGCTCGACCCGGACCCCCATCACCTTCGAAAGCACCTTTGCCACCCCCACCCAGAACCCCTGCAGTGCCGGACATGACCAGAACATGTGGGTGTGGTTTGCTGGGCTTCTCGCGCATCTCGCACACCTATCCTCTCCCCCGAAAAATTTACTGAGCCTTGCTCCGGTCATATGCGCCCTGTGTAAAACCTTGAATTGTATCAGGCTTAGCCTGGCGCACGAGGACGACGAGTTTACCCTATGTAGGGCATCAGCCCACAGCCCCTCCTCAATCTCTTCCCCCAGCTCTTCTTCCCATTTCCCCTTCAGCTCATCCACCATGATCTCCCCCTCGTCCCTCATTTCCCTGTATATATCCGACACCCTACCATCCCCCACCCATGTCTCTGAGATCACTCTATCCTGAACCTCCTGCGTCGGGAGCTGCGGGAATTCCCTCACCTGCTGCCTCGCAAAAGCCCTCAGTTGCATGTATCGAAATGCATTCCCTTGGGGCAACCCATATTTTTCCGTCAGCGCTCCCAGATTCGCAAACGTCCCGTCTACGAACAGACTCAGTTGCACAACCCCAGCTCTCTGCCAAGCTCCAAATCCCCCATCCATTCTCCCCGGGACAAACCTATGGTTATTTCTTATCGGGGACCGCACCGAGGCTCCCGTCCTTCCCCTATGTCGTCTCCACTGCCCCCAAATTTTTAGTGTTGCCACCACCACTGGACTTGTGGTGTATTTCTTCGGGGAGAACGGCAACGGTGCCATCCCCATTGCTTGTAGGCTGGTTCCCTTGCAGGACGCCATCTCCAATCTCTTCCACGCCGCTCCCTCCCATTCTCCCATCCACTTACACACCATTGAGATATTGGCAGCCCAGTAGTATTCACTTAGGCTCGGTAGTGCCAGCCCCCCCCCTATCCCTGCTACGCTGCAAGAACCCCCTCCTCACTCTCGGGGTCTTCCCGGCCCACACAAAACTCATGACACTTTTCTCAATTCTCTTGTAAAAAGCCTTCGTGACCATCACCGGAAGGCACTGAAACACAAAGAGGAATCTCGGGAGGACTACCATTTTGACCGCCTGCACCCTACCCACCAGTGACAGGGTCACTGTCCCATCTCTTAAAATCCTCCTCCATCTGTTCCACCAATCTTGTTAAATTAAGCCTATGTAAGGGTTCCCCAACTCCTGGCTATCTGGATCCCCAAGTACCGGAAATCTCTTGTTACCTTCCTCAGCGGTAAGTCATCTATTCCCCTGCTCTGTTCCCCCGGATGCACCACAAACAACTCACTCTTACCCATATTCAATTTGTACCCCGAAAATTCTCCAAACTCCCTGAGTGTCTGCATTATCTCAGGCATCCCCTCCACTGGGTCCGCAACATACAGCAATAAATCATCTGCATACAAAGATACCCGGTGTTCTTCTCCTCCCCTGAGTACTCCCCTCCACTTCCTGGAGCCCCTCAGTGCTATGGCCAGGGGCTCAATCGCTAATGCAAACAGTAACGGAGACAGGGGACACCCCTGCCTCGTCCCTCTATGAAGGCGGAAGTAATCAGACCTCTGTCTGTTCGTGACCACGCTCGCCACCGGGGCCCTATACAGCAGCTGTACCCATCCGATATACCCTTCTCCAAAACCAAATCTCCTCAGCACCTCCCACAGATAATCCCACTCCACTCTGTCAAATGCTTTCTCGGCGTCCATCGCCACCACTATCTCCGCCTCCCCCTCTGGTGGGGGCATCATCATTACCCCTAGCAACCTCCGTATGTTCGTGTTCAGCTGTCTCCCCTTAACGAACCCAGTTTGATCCTCGTGGACCACCCCCCGGGACACAGTCCTCTATCCTCATCGCCATCACCTTGGCCAGGAGCTTAGCATCTACATTTAAAAGGGAAATGGGCCTGCAGGACCCACACTGCTGCGGGTCTTTTTCCTTCTTCAAAAGGAGCGATATCGTTGCCTCCGACATAGTCGGGGGCAGCTGCCCCCTTTCCCTGGCCTCATTAAAGGTTCTCGTCAAAAGCGGGGCCAGTAAGTCCATATACATCCGATAAAATTCCACCGGGAATCCGTCCGGTCCCGGGGCCTTCCCCGCCTGCATGCTCCCAATTCCTTCTACCACCTCCTCCATCTCAATCTGTGCTCCCAGTCCCACCCTCTCCTGCTCCTCCACCTTAGGGAATTCCAGCTGATCCAAGAAACACATCATTCCCTCCTTCCCTTCCGGGGGCTGAGCCTTATATAACCTCTCATAAAATGCCTTGAACTCTCTCCGCTCCCCGTTCCATCTCTCCCTCCTCATCTCTCACAACACCTATCTCCCTCGCTGCTCCCCTCTTCCTCAATTGGTGGGCCAGTAGCCGACTCGCCTTCTCTCCATACTCATACTGCACACCCTGTGCCCTCCTCCACTGTGCCTCTGCCTTACCCGTGGTCAGCAGGTCAAATTCCACATGTAGCCTTTGTCTTTCCCTGTACAGTCCCTCCTCCGGTGCCTCCGCATATTGCCTGTCCACCCTCAAAAGTTCTTTCAGCAATCGCTCCCTTTTTTTACCCTCTTGCTTCCCATTATGTGCCCTTATGGATATCAGTTCCCCTCTAACTACCGCCTTCAACACCTCCCAGACCACTCCCACCTGAACCTCTCCATTGTCATTAAGCTCCAAGTACCTTTTGATGCACCCCCTCACCCTTAAACATACCCCCTCATCCGCCAATAAGCCCATATCCATTCTCCAGAGTGGGTGCTGTTCTTTTTCCTCTCCTACCTCCAGGTCTACCCAATATGGAGCATGGTCCGAAATGGCTATAGCCGTATATTCCATCCCCGTCACCTTCGGAATCAGTGCCCTTCCCAAGACAAAAAAATCTATCCGTGAGTATACTTTGTGAACATGGGAGAAAAATGAGAACTCCTTACTCCTAGGCCTACTAAATCTCCAGGGGTCTACCCCTCCCATCTGCTCCATGAAGTCCTTGAGCACCGTGGCCACTGCCGGCCTCCTCCCGGTCCTGGACCTCGACCGGTCCAGCCCTGGATCAAGCACCGTATTGAAGTCTCCCCCATTACCAACTTTCCCACCTCCAGGTCCGGGATACGTCCCAACATATGCCTCATAAAATTTGCATCATTCCAGTTCGGGGCGTATACGTTCACCAGAACCACCGCCTCCCCTTGCAATCTGCCACTCACCATCACATATCTACCCCCACTATCCGCCACTATGGTCTTTGCCTCAAACAGTACCCGTTTCCCCACTAAGATAGCCACCCCCCTGTTCTTTGCATCTAAACCCGAATGAAACACCTGCCCCACCCATCCTTTACATAGTCTGACCTGGTCTATCAGTTTCAGATGCGTCTCCTGCAACATAACCACATCTGCCTTTAATTTCTTTAGGTGTGCGAGTACCCGTGCCCTTTTAATCGGCCCGTTCAGCCCTCTCACATTCCACGTGATCAGCCGGGTTGGGGGGCTCTTTACCCCCCCCCCCCTGTCGACTAGCCATCCCCTTTTTTAACCCAGCTCCTCACCCGGTTCCCACGTACCCGTGTATCCCCCCGACGGCGCCCTCCCGCCTCGACCACCCCATCCCATAACAGCTCCCCCTTCTCCTTAGCAGCAGCAACCCAGTTAACCCCCCCTCCCCCCCCCCCACCTCCGCTAGATCCCCCTCTAGCGTAGTTGCACCCCCCATGTTGCTCCCAGAAGTCAGCGAACTCTGGCTGACCTCGGCTTCCCCCCTTATCCTTGGCCCCCACTGTGCGAGGCCCCCTCCTTCCTGCGTCCCTGTTCACTCGCGCTGTTTCAGTGTGGATTTCAATTTAATGTTATTTTTTGCTGTGAATGGTTGAAGCACCACAAATCGCTGGATCATTTGCACTGCCCCACAATTAGCCTTGAGAAAGTGACCGCTTGGCCTCAACCTCCCCCATGAGTTTTCCATTGCTACATTAATTGCCAATTAGCATTGCCACAGAAAGTTAAGGCTGCAACAATCACAAAGCTATTTATGATTCCTTGATGCCACTCAACCTCTCCAGCCCCGAGGAGGATAATTTGTTTAGTTTCATTCCTACAGGTAATACATTATTGGTCCCACTCACTTAGAAATCACCTTGCTCCTTCTCTATCTCTCATAACCAGCAAACTACCTAGAATAGCTCCTCTCCCTGCTCCTGCACCCTTACCTCTGCAGTCTCCCAAGGATCTAACCTTGGTACACACCTATTTCCTATCCCCTCAAGATATCATTTGAAAACACAACATCAGATTCCACATGTACGGTGAAGGCACTCACTCCATCTCACCACCCCTGTCTTGACGACTCTACTACTTCCGATTTGTCACATTGCTTGTCTGATATTCAGTATTGGGGAGAGTTGAAGTCCAATTAAATATTGGGCAGGCTGAAGCAGAGAAACATAGAAACTTGGAGCAGGAGTAGACCATTTGGCCCTTCGAGCCTGCTCCTCCATTCAATATGATCATGGCTGATGCTGTATCTCAAAGCCAGATTCCTGCTTTTTCCTCATATCCCTTGATGCCATTAAAATGTAAAAAATTATGGCCGCGATCTAACCAAATTGGAACAGAGTCCCGTGACGAGCGCATTTAGCCGAGTGTTTCCTGGTGCTCGCAATACTGAGAAACACCACGCTATCTTTTGGAGCTCTGTTTCAATTCGGGGCCTCAGCAGGGAAACGCCCTGCCAAAGTCACACTTAGTCCCGTTTCCTGCACTGAGGAGCTCCGCTTACTGGAACCCCTCAGGTGCAGGAAGAGATCGGGATGCCATTTTTAAAAGTTGTCCCAATCTCCCAACCCCTGGACATGACCCCTGAACCCCTCAAAGCCCCAACTCACATAAGAGGGGTCTTTGCCCCCCCCCCCCCCTCCCCTCCGCCTCTCACAAACAGGGCACCCCTGGGCTTGATTCCTGCTACAAGAGAAATGCCAGCCTGGCACTGCTAGCCTGACACCCTGGCAGTGCCCTTTTAAGCTGGAAGTACCACCTGGGCACCTTAGCAGTGCCAAGCTGGCACTCAGATGGCACTGCCAGGATGGTGCATCAGCAGTGCCACCCTGCCCAGGGGCAAGCACCTGGTGGCCTCCCATCCACTGGGAGACCCTTAAAAGTGCCACTCCATCTGATCCCCATTTGTGGGGACAAGCTTTGAACAGCGCCCGCCCAAGGTCTCTGAGGCAAAGGGGCTAGATCCCAGGGCTTCGGTAGAACCGGCAGGCTGCATATTAGAGTGAGACCAGCTGTCTCGCTCTAATATGCAGATTTACCAGATAGTGACCCTGCTCACAATGGGAGGGATTCAGATTACAACGGCTCAAGAGATCGCATTAGATGTCACAAGGCGTGGCGAGCCAAGCAGATCTCGGAAGAGGGATCGTCCGGCGTCTGCCAGCCATGCCGCGCCACCTTTCGGGCGCAACACGGCTGGTAAATCGTGCCCTATATTTCATATCCTGAGACTGTGTCCCCTGCTTCCAGATTCCCCAACCCGGGAAAACATCCTCCCTGCAACTAGCCTGTCCAGACCTGTTAGTATTTTATACGGTTCAATCAGATCTCCTTTTATTTTTCTAAACTCTACTGTATACAGGCCCAATGGAACCAAGCTCTCCTCACAGGACAGTCCCGACAACCCCGTATCAGTCTCGTGAACCTCCACTGCACTCCCTCTATGGCAAGTGTATCCTTTCTTAGTTAGAGGGACTAAAACTGCATGCAATAAGGTGCTGTCTTACCAAGACCCTATATAGCTGCAGTAAGATATCCTCACATTCTTCCTGCAATGAAGGCCAATATACCATTTTCCTTCCTAATTGTTTGCTGCACCTGCCTCTCCACTTTCACTGGTTGGTGTGCTTGGATACCCTTCGTACATTCACTCTTCCCAATATATCACAATTTAAATAATACAATTTGTTTCTGTTCTTCACATCAAAATATATAACTTAACATTCAGCCATGTTTTATTGTATCTGCCATGTGTTTGCCCATTCACTCAATTTATCTAAATCACCTTGAAGCCATCTTAAGTCAGTGTCTTTGCCTGTTTTTAAAAGTCCTTCCAAAGCAGCTCAATATATGTTTGATCAGCTAATGAGATTAAAGATTAATATCACACATGCATGTGGCACCTCATCATGGCTTCACCCCTTTCTAACTCTGTAACCTCCTCCACCTGTACAACCCCCTCAGATATCTATGCTTCTTCAATTCTGGCATCATACACATCTTCAATCTTTATCAATCTGCCATTGCCTTCAATTATTTCGGTCCTAAGTCTGGAATTCCCTTCCCAAACCTTTCTGCCTCTACCTCTCTTTCCTCTGTTAAGATGTTCCTGAAAAATACCACTTTGGCCAAATCTTTCTTCCTTAATATCGCCTTGTGTAATTCAGCTCAAATTTTGTTTGATAATGAGTCTGTGAAGTGATTTGGGCCATTCCACTATGTTAAAGATGCTGCATAAGTGCAAGATACTGTAGTTCGTGATTTTAGAAATTTAAGATCTAATGGGCGCGATTTACCGGCCTCGTCATGCCTGACTTGGCGCCCGACTTGGCACCCGATATGGGAAGTGTCAGGACAGTGCCAGGGGCGGGGGTGGGGGGGTTCCACGGCAGGGGCTTGTTGCTTGGGTTGGTGTTCTGCCAGGTGAGGGGGGGGAGGCGTTTGTGTCTGTTCAGAGGGCTCCGTGGCGGCGATGGGAGCAGAGGAGTTCCGTTGGGGAAGTGCCGAGGAGAGTTCTGTGTTGGGGGCAGGGGGAGGGGCGATCTCTATGGTGGGGGAGATTACGTGGGTGGGGGGTCTATTTTTATTTTTGTAAATCAGGGTATTGATTGAGTATGCCCCAGCAGCATGATGCCATAGGACCTGACCCTTAACTTCTGATTGCCTCAGTGGCTAAGAATACGGCAGAGGAAGCCATCCTTGGGGCTGTCAGCTTTCACCCCATTTTACCCACCCACTGCGTCACTCTGCAAAAAAATGAGAAAATTCCTCCCTACATCTGAGTTTTTAAAAGTGAAAACTGTAAAACTGTGCACAATAGACACCAGATGGAGTAAGAGTTCTAACTTCTTAGCGCTTTAGTCTGAAAATTGTAGCTTAAAAAGGATGGCAGTTATTAGATGCAAAGACAAAGTAATAATTTCATGTTGAGGAATGAGATATGTAAGAGATATCTTTGTCAGGTCTTTGAAACAAATTATTGCATGGAACCATGCAAAAATTACAATAGAAAATAGGTTGATCAACCAAACCAGTCTGTATTAATATTTATCATTGACTGACATTGGTGAAAGAAATTCTCCTACTTTCTATCTGAAAATAAGTCCTTCTTTTACCCACATCACCTTGTCTTAAACCTTTCAACCTCTTTCTATCTATTCTGTCCTGTTCCATCATAATTTTAAACGCTTCTATCAAATTACATCTTATTGTGCAATTTTTTTTGAATGAAAACAGTCCTGAATTTTCAGGTGTTTCTTTGCTTTAGTATGCCCCCGAGCACCTTGGTAAATCTACACCACACCCTTCCTCCTGCATCAACATTTTTCCTATAGTGTGTAGCCAAAAACTGCAGTTATTCAGAGATTTTTTTTATCAAGGTTTTTATAGAATTATCAGTATATCTTGACTTTTATCTGTATATGTACACTTACTGCAAAAATAGCCGGTGTAATCAGGGAGGCTCTGTAGTCGAGGGATGTAGTTGGGGGGGTGCAATCGAGGGGTGTGGTTGGGGGGTTGTAGGCGGGTGGTGAGTTGAGGAGGGTGTGTACTCAGGAGATATGTAGTTTGGGGTGTGGGGTGGGGGTAGTGTGGTCAGGGGCTTTGTAGTCTGTGGGATGTACTCCTGCGGTGGGGGAGGCGGGGGCTGCAGTCAGTGGGTGTAGTCAGGTGTTCTTTATCTTGTGTGGGTCAATGGGGGAGATCTGCGTGTCCCATGGGGCGTAAGGGGGGATAATCTGGGGGTGGGAAAGTATTGAGGAGATCGGGTGTAGGCTGGAATTGTGTGTGGGGGGTTCCATTGGGGGTCCATGGGGCTGTAGTGGGGGCGGTGAAGGGTGGTCCAGGGTCCTTTGGGCGGCTGGTGTAGGACAGTACAAAAGTTATCCAGAAGCGGCTTTAATTCTTCTAACTTTTTCTGGGTAGCTATTGTTGTAAGATAGAACAATCAGAGGTTTGTGATTTAAATCATGTTTTTGGATGGTTCCTGACGCAGGGCAATTGCCCATCAGAAGTTTGAACTTCATGGGAAATTGCAGTGTGACCCTTTCCTTGGAAGGTCCATGGGGGAGGGATTTCCAAGGGCATCTTTAGGGTAGCCCGCCAGAGACGCTAACCTAGAGGTCAGATGTTACGAGCTCAAAATTTATTATCTCATACTTCCTAATGATATACTTTAAAGAACCGGACAAGTACCGTGCATTATGTAAGTGGTTGAAGATTGCATGGCACAAATGATGTTGTCAACCTGTTCCACATTGAGTGCCAAAGCCTTCTTAACCTGTAAATTGTTCCATTGCATCTCTTGCAAAAATATCATTCAGCAGGGCTTATATTCAAGTTGCAAATGATAGAAAAGATTCACATACCAAACCACTGCAACTCAAGTATGAGGTTTTCTGACACTCAGAATGCTTTACAACCTGGGTAAGCAGTCCACCTCCAACAATGACTTCTCTTCCTAGCTGCATGCCATCATATCCAGGAACTACTCAGGATCAGGGTAATTTGCAGGAGTAAGTCAAAACTCCTGGGCCACAATTTTACAACCCCCAGGTGGGTTTTGAGGTGGGTGGAAGGAGGGCCGGCATAAATTGCACAGATGGGATTCCCTCTAGGATTCCATCCACCCGGCCTGGTAGAGATTTTATGTTGGGTAACAGGGTCTCGGATGGGAAGCTTGCCATTGCCTCAAATAAGGCCCTTACGTGAAACTTGCTTATGGCCACTTAAGGGCCGTTTCCTGCCCAGCCCCAATTTTTAGGCTGGTGGGTGGATGACAGTTTGGGGAGGAAAAAGTGTAAATAAAGATAGTTGGATCTCGTGTATGAGAAGACATATCAGAAGACTTCACCGTGGAAGTACTCACCTGCGGCCCAGTGACCTCCAGATCTCCCTCCCTCAATGGCCAGACCACTGAGATCCCGACCACAGCCGCCCCCCCCCCCCCCACTTCCAACCTAATCGCTTTCTATCATTTTCTGCATCTGCATCTTAACTTTCTGTGAATCATGTACCAAGATACCTAGATCCCTCTGTACCACAAAGTTCTGCAATTTCTTTCCATTTAAGAATATACTGCTTTTCCATTCTTCCTGGTAAAGTGAGCAAGTTCACATTTTGCCACATTATACTCGAGCTGCCAATATTTTGCCCATTCACTGAACCTATCGATATCCCTTTGCAGACTTCACTTATGTGGTCTTTGCAACTTACTTTTCTATTTATCTTTACTTCATCAGCAATTTTAGCAGCTATACATTTGGTCCGTTCACTGAAGTCATTGATGTAGATTGTAATAGCTAAGGGCTCAGCACTAAGCCCTATGGCACTCCACTAGTTACAGCTTGGTAACCTGAAAGTAACCCATTTATCCCTACTCTCTGCTCCCTGTTAGCTAACCAATCCTCTATCCATGCTAATATGTTATCCTCCTCACCATGAGCTCTTATTTTGTGCAATAACCTTTAATTGGAGCCTTATCAAATGCCTTTTGGATATCCAAGCAAACCATATCAACAGGTTCTCTTTTGTCCAGATTGCTTGTTACTTTCTCAAAGAACTCTAAAAAATTAGGTAAACACAGTTTCTCGAAAGAAGAGTCATATGGACTGGGAATGTTAACTCTGGGCGGGATTCTCTGACCCTGGGCCGGGTCGGAGAATCGCCGGGGGGGTGCACGACTGGCACCGGCGTGGTCGGCGTGCCACCGGTCGGGGGCTGCTCTACGCGGCCCCTCGGCGATTCTCCGCGAGGGATGGGCTGAGTGGCCGCCAAGATCGGCTGAGTCCCGCCGGCACCGTTCACATGTGGTCCTACCCGGCAGGACCTCAGCGTCCATCCTGGTGGGGGGAAGGGGGGTCTGACCCCGGGGGGGGTCCGACACCGGGGGGATCTCCACCAAGGCCTGGCCCGCGATCGGGGCCGACCGATCAGCGGGCGGGCTTCTCCTGGCAGGGGCCTCTTTTACTCCGCGCCGGGCCACTGTATCTCTATGCCATGTTGCGTCAGAGCCGGAGTGGAGAGGGCAACTAGTGCGCATGCGCGAGTTCGCGCCGGTTGCAGCGCGCATGCGCAGACCCGCGGCGCCCATTTGACGCTGGTATCGGCAGCTGGAGCTATGTGAGTCACTCCAGTGCCGTGCTGGCCCCCCGTAGGGTGCAGGATCGCTGCTCCTGGGGGCCTGTTGACGCCATCGTAAAACGCAACGCCATTTATGACGGCGTCAACACTTAGCCTTAGGGTCAGAGAAACCCGCCCTCTATTTTCATTCTCCACCAATGCTGCCAGACTGAGTTTGTCCAGCAGTTTCTGTTTTGTTCCCTTTCACAAAACCATTTTGACTCTGCCTGATTGCATTGTGAATTTCTAAGTGTCCTGCCATAACCTCCTTAATAATAAATTACAGCATTTTCCCTGTGACAGTTGTTAGGCTAACTGGCCTGTAATTTCCTGTTTTCTGCCTCCTACCTTCCTTGAATAGAAGACTTACATTTGCTCATTTTCAATCCTATGAGACCATTCCAGAATCTAGGAAAATTTGGAAGATTATAACCAATTCATCTACCATCTCAGCAGCCAATTGTTTAAGACCCAGGATGCAGACTATCAGATCCTAGTGACTTGTCAGCCTTTAGTTCTAATAGTTTTCTCAGTCCCCTTTCTTTGGTGATTGTAAGTGTTTTAATTCCCTCGCTCTCTTTCACTCTTGATTCACAACTATTTCTGGGATGTAATTTCTGTCTTCTACATTGAAGATAGGCTCAAAATATTTGTACAATGCTTCCCTTGTATCCCATTATACTTCCCAGGTTCACTCTCTGGAACACACATGCTCACTTGTATTTGTTTTTTTACATTTCTAGCTGTATTTCTCTGATACCAAGATTAATACCTCATTTTTTAAGTCATCCTTTGTTGGTTTCTAAAATCTGTCCAATCTACCAATGAACTTTGCAGATTTTCTTTTTCAATTTGACACCATTCTTAACTTCCCAGCCAAGGATGATATATGTCCTTCTCTTAAAGTTATTTTATTGGAATATCTTTGCCGAGAGGTATGAAATGTTCTTTGGCCCTTGCCATGAACTCTCCTTCCTCACCACAAACAATATTCTTTTCTCCATTTACTTAGTCAGGTTTAACTAGACTATGTGGAGGCCAACAATCCTGGTGCACCCAGAGCTGAACTTCATCGCGTATACCTTGTTAATCTCTCCAATACCGACCTTGCTGGTCTCCTATACTCTGGCATGGATCAATTCCAATATATTCACTTTAATGACACACCATTTCTATATTTTGAAAAACTGCCTTAGAGATAAAAATCAAGGTATAGCCTTTAAACGTCTATAGTAAACACTTTGGTTGGTTTTAAAATTAGGAATGAAGAATAAATTGTTGTGTTCCTCGATCACAGACCAGGATCCAAACCCTGTATATATTTTAAAAGGTAATCCTTAATACTATTTCTTACTTTTAAAATGTATTTTTCAGGTGAACAAGAACAATTTGGATGGTTTGAAATTATCCCCAAAAGTCTCCAGAACAAAATAGTTTCCTTCTCAGTTTCAGGAATGTCACATCTCATTATGCCCAAGGAGTTTCTAACAGACCACCTGGGACTGTGCCAACCAATTTTAAAAGGAATGCTATTTGCATTTGATAAGCCAACCTTACTAGCAGAATCCATGGGTATGTTGAGATAATGGATTCCCAAACACCAGATCCTCAACACGAATGGCACGAATTTGCAACCTATAATGGCTGAGACATTGTCAGTCCTACAAACAAATCCAAATTCCAGACACTAGATTTTGTGAGGGCCACGAAGAATCCAGCACGAGTTTCAAGGATACAAAGAAATAACATTTATTTACAATAACATATATATATATATATACACAACAGCAACCTCGCTTGCTGCTTACTCCTTCCTGCTGGTTCCAAACTGGCCAGCTTTATTTATACAGGGAGTCTGCTAATGATTTCTCTGCCCCCCTCATTGGGGACGCTCATACTCCCACAGGATTGTGGGATTGTCATTAGTCCCCAGCCAATGGTAAGCAGGCAGGTTATAACACTAGATAAACATTATTTGTTGAAATCATGTGGAGAAGGAAGGTCACATGACCCAAGACTCTGGTCTTTTGAGCAGTTTAATATTACCTTTCTGAGCTGTGCAGTTAGTCTGCAGTTTAATATCCAACTAGCAGGCCACACAGAAGCAAGCTCTGACCAGATTGGACCACCTGCCCACCTAACTTGACTCTACTGGAAGATGTTGTATCCTTGCCTACAAAACTGATGCCACCTCTGCATGCCTACTTCAACTTGTAGTATCAACGTCTCCTGAAAAAGCAACTCTTACAACTCCAGTCTCTAGCCAGATGACCATCGAATGCCCCACTGGACTTTGAAGTCTGGAATCACTTGAACCAACATAAATTGTACTTTAAAACCTCCTTTTCTCTATCCCACACTTTACTGTGTGCATACACGCTTTTGCCAACACTCCCTTTCGTGGGTTTTCAATGTATACAATAAACTAACCTGCTGAGGTAATCCCAACTCGAGGTGTTGTGGGATTATTAGTAAAACTGGGACACACAAAAAATTGAGGGTTGGAAAACTGCTTCTGCTTATTGTTAAAAAAAAACACCAATCCAAAACACTTTCTGCCTGTGGACAGATAGTAAAAGGAAAACAATGCTGTTGAAACCGATCTCTTTCCTGTCTGTAACAAAACGTACAGAAACATTGAATGATACAGCATAGATATTGGTGCTTATCCTTCACTGGAGCCTGCTCTCATTGTTATGTTTTGTGCTCCCTGAAAGGAAAATGGAATCAGCATCAGCAGCTGTCCCTTGATTCGAAGATGATGTTTCCTCAGGTTTGCAAATTCCTGATTGAACAGGCCGATTCTTGACCCTCAGGTCTTTGTGGATATGGGACACGATGTCCCATCAGATCATGGGATCCAGAGTACAGGATTTGCTTCCTTTTCTTTCATTCTCTGTCACCGCCCTACCTCAGCATTAAAACTTTGTGACTCATAGTGTGGTGCAGCTTGATGAACAAGTTGTCTCCATTCCGAACAGTTGGCAGCAAGCTCCCCCCAGCAATTAATGTCAGTCCTGCCACAATTCTTTATGTCTTTGAAGCATTTTCTTTGTCCCCCCTGGAAAGTTGGCCATTGGCGAGTTGAGAAAATTGGAACTGATGGCAGATAGTTTTCGACTACCAGAACAATGTCTAATCCATCAAAGTTAATTTTGCAGGAGTTTTGCCTGAAAGCTTTTGGAGATGACTTCATGAAGGACACAGCCTTTGTTTGACAGTCCTCTGGTTCAATTTGGAGGATGCGCCGGAGGTATTGCTGATGGAATTTATCTAATGCTCTTATGTGTCGTTGATACACAGTCCAGGTCTTACTACAGTGCAGAAGAGTGATGATGATATCAGCTCTGTACTGGAGGACCTTTGTGACCTGAGGCTGAGCTGGCACAACTAATCTGGTATTGGCTTTCCTCATCAATGGTGTCCGTTTGAGAGAAATGACTGACAAGATATGGAAGTGCGCAAATATTCCAGTATCTCTCCTTTAACATCTATTGGATGGGGAATATTTGGCTGTGTCTTGACAATAATCAATTACAGGCTGGGGTTCTTGTTTGCAGAAATGAAGAGGTTGAGATTGGCTTGCAAATCTGCATCAGAGTGGACAACATTGCATTCATCCACACACTGGAAAATTATTGAACCTCTGATGCTAAAATTAAACCGACTACCATAGATCATGGATATCTACGGTAGTCGGTTTAATTTTGGCATTCAGAGGTTCAATAATTTTCCAGGTGCACAGCCACTGTCAGGTATTTGCAAGTAGTATGGGGGCTATCAGGCGGCCTGGCTTGACAGAAGTCTGGATTTTGAAGATATCTGTTTCAGATCTCCCACTCAAGGCAGTTGCAGTCAAGGCAGCATGGTGGCGCAGTGGTAGCATTGCAGTCTCACGGCGCCGAGGTCCCAGGTTCAATCCCGGCTCTGGGTCACGATCCGTGTGGAGTTTCCACATTCTCCCCGTTGTTGCTAACTTTTGGTTGGCTCTTAATTTGGCTCTGTTTAATCACGTTTGCTCAAGAGTCGCCAGGTATCTTTCGACACCGCCACAAGGTTCAGAACTGAAAACTGATCAATGACTCGATACACCAGTTAGTAAGTTGAAAAGCAATGCTCATTTATTTTCACACAGTCAAATCTACTCATGTACTCTACAAACTAAACTACCACTATTACTAAAGCCTATACTTAGCTTCGGGTGCCCACTCAGTCAGAGGAACAATGGCCGTTGCTCGGTTCTGAGGCTGCTGGGTTGAGCTGTTTACAGGGTAGTAGCTAGGAGCGTCTATCTCGTAGCGTGCGTTGACTTGGGACTTACTTGGTCTGGTGCAGCAGCTAGGCAGGTCTCTCTCTTCGGTGAGAGCCAAAGCCAAAGGAGGAGGATTCTCCCTTGGGGGATACCTTTTACACTGAAAAGGGCTTCACTCGCTTTTGGGCGGGCCTTGAACTTGGTCTCAACTAATTGGGTCTTTCCCAATCATCTGTATCGATCTTCCTCCAATAGAGGGGTGGTTCCCTGATCGCTGGGCGTGTCCTGGTAACTGTTAATCTGCTTTGTTTTAGCTTCTTCTGGCGCCGGGGAGTCTACCTTAACATTGTGTATCTAAATGTTTCCCTTTTGTCCCCGGAGATGGCTCATTAGTATGTAGATTGTTTGGTAGTTTCTGTCCTGTCTGAAAGTTTAAGGTTCTAATCAACAGATAGAGCTTGCACCTGCTTGTTTCTTAGCATTGTCCAATTTTCCCTGCATTCTTTGCATGTGTCCATTTTGTAATAGGGACGTGGCCATCCCAGATGGCTACATGCCCTCCTTGTGATCCTCAACGCGAGGCGTGAAGGATCACATTACTATGTCGTCTTCATCCTCTGACCACCGGGGCACCCATACTTAGGCTCGACACTGTCCTATCCTATGCAATACAATTTTACCTAAACCATTTTAAATACATTCATTATCATAAAACTCTACGGGGCGCTATGACATTAATACACGCATTACAGAAAAATAAAAAACTGGAACCTCTAACTATTCTCAATAAGCTATCCTCATACAAACAATCCCAAAATAATATTTACATCTTCAACTGTACAAAATAGCAGCACACAAATTTCTCTGGCCTGGCAGTCAGACACAGAGATTTACATCTCTTTATTCCATAGAATACATAAAGAAAATGGATGCTCTTTAATCCGTCCCAATCGGTTCGGGGGTCTGGTGAAATCCGAAAATGGGGGACCTAAACCTGTATACCGGGGTGCGAGAGCGATATGCTCTCTTTCGCCATTTCCTAACTCTAAACGTTTGCACGACACTGCAAAGTATCGCCAGCACTAAGAGTGCTTCGACTACATATGAGAGTGAGTACCAGGTGATAAACTTATCACACCAGTTCGGGGTATTGCTAGCTGTCGCTGGGCTAGTTATCTCGGGGTTCCGTGTATTGCAGAGGTGGGAATCATTTACGGTTTGTATGGTAGGGGTCAGGGGGATAGCGTCCGCGCGCAACTGAAGGGATCCCGCTAAGATCCATGTGAACACGAAGGCTGTCTTCATCTTTGTCGGACTTCTTCTTTGTCTTCCTCTGGGGTTCCTGGGTTTCTGAGTTCTGTGAACACAAGCATAATTTCTGTTATTATCTTGCTTAAGATCTCGTATGTCTGTCAGTCTGTCCTTTATTGCCAATTTCCCTTAATAATTGGTCACCATTTGTGACTCCCTCATTTTTTTAAAAACCGAATATTCGTACTAGACATCTAAGAAAAATACTGCCATACTGCGAGCCATCTGGCAGCCTGTGTGATTTACCATCTCAGTGTTTGAGGATGTAAATAGCAGAGGGAAGCAACCTAAGGGTTGCCAAAACCAAACAAAAGAATTTCGAACGTAACGAGCCAAAATGGTGTGCGTATGGGCCGCGGCGGGTAAGAAATGGGTGGAATCCCCGGGTAGGACGGTGATCAATGCCGTATGTGCTCTACCCGAGCGTAGCTGACCAGAGGGGGCGGGGTCCTCAGGCAGGGCGGGGACCAATGCCGTTTCTCCACTGCCTGAGCAACCGGCAAGAACGGGTAAGAATGTGGTCGTCGTAGAGGGCTGCCTCTCGAATTAGGAGAGCAACTATGAGTCGTGTTCTGTCGACAAACTAGTTCCTCTGAACTACTGTCTGGGGACAAACTTGTTCCATTAACAGCCGGGGGGCGTTAAAGGAGTGGTGACGTGGGGCCGAGAAAACTTTCGAGTTTACGAACAACACTTAACGATAACACTAACGAACAAACATTCAACAAACATGGTGCAGGTTCCATCAGAAAGGACACCGTATCTCTCCATCGGTTCCTTTTTTCTCCATCATCTGGACACCTCACTGCTCAATAGCGAACAGTGTCGCAAAGGGATTCGTTTGGTGGGAGTCAGACTCTAAGTCATCATCTTCTCCCGGCTGCCAAACTCTTGTCTGTAGTAACCGTGCTAAAGCTGCTTGGGGCGAATTGGGATCCATCACATCATTCCGGATGAGCCTGAATGAATTGTCTCGGTGCCAGAATCATGTGTCGAGGTTGGAGCTGCTATGCTTCAATCCGTAATCATGGGGTGGTGGGTCTGGGTAAGGGGCTTTGATATAAGTGATCTTGAATGGGTCAGCAGAATCATGCTCAGATTCACTGGGAGCGGGGCCTGGTGCAGGGGTATAGTCGTAACGTGGTGTGCTGTGACTGTCATCATTGTGATCGCTGTCGCTGTCGCTGCTGGTTGAGGGAAGGGAGAGGCGGAGTCGTGCCTCTGGGGGCGGAGTTGAAGTCGTGTCTGAGGACGGGCTGGAGTGGTTGGGGGAGGGTAGGAATACGTCATCTGTGGGTGGGGCGTGATCGTCTGCTGCTGCGAGCAGGATGTGGTGTGTGTGGTTATTCTGTGAGCCATAAGCCTTGAGCTGGTTTATATGAAACCACGCTGACTTAACATTTGGATAGGTTATTTTGTATACTGAGGGGCTGACTTTGTCCGAAATGGAGTACGCCCGGAAAATTTTGGGGAAAGGAATGAACTGGGGTTGCAAAGGGAAAGCATGACTTGTTGCCCTACTGTAAACTCAGTGGCGTGTACTGTTTTGTCGAAACAAGCCTTGCTCTGTTTCTTCCTGGTTCCAAGTCTCACTGCTGCTGCGAGTTGGGCTGCCTTTATGTTCTGTATCAGTTGTTTAACCGCATTTTCATGCGTGAGGGCAGTAACTGCGGGGCTGGCCAAATCCAGTCCTAATAAATACTCAGTGCCTTTCATGGGGCGTCTGGTCATGAGGGTGTGGGGGGTGTATCCTGTGGATGGAGATACCGTGTTTCTTAAAAACGTCAAAGCAAATGGGAGTACTGAATCCCAGGTGCTGTTATTCTACTGTACCATTTTCCTGAGGGTGGCTTTCAATGTCCTATTCATTCGTTCTACAATACCAATTGACTGGGGGTGGTATGCGATATGGAACTTTTGTCTAATGCCGAAAATCGTGAGGACGTTTTTCATTACACGTCCGGTGAAATGGGAGCCTTGCTCGGACTATATACTGCGTGGGAGGCCCCACCTTGTAAAGATGTGGTGTGTTAATATTTTAGCCGTTGTCTTGGCCGTATTAGTTCGTGATGGAAATGCTTCCACCCATTTTGTGAAGGTGTCTATGACCACCAACACATACTTGTAACCATTTCTGCACGGGGGTAGGGGTCCTATATAATCTATCTGGAGATTTGTCCAGGGTCCATTAACGGGACGGGTATGACTAAGTTGAGCCTTTTTCGCATATCTGTCCGGATTGTTCTGGGCACAGATTAAGCAATTCTCAATGTAGTGTGTTACATCGGTTCTTAAATAAGGCCACCAGCAAAGTGGTCTGAGATGGGCTAGGGTGGGTTCAATTCCTTGGTGTCCATGATTGTCACGGAACTGACAAATGATCTGGTTCCTGTCCATGCTGGGAACTATATAAATGCCATCCTTTAAAATCTCACCGTCGTGTGTGGTGATTGCGTTTCTAAACTTGTCGTACGGGGCTAGGAAGGTTCCCTTTAAAACTTCCCTGAGTTTCTCGTCCTCTTTCTGGGCCTTCGCTAAATCCTGAATGTTGGTCTGTGAGACCTGAACTGGGGTGCTTTCGGGGGGGGGGGGGGGGTTCCAAAAATAACCATGCCTGGAGCTTGCCTTCGCTAGGGCGTCTGCTTTAGCGTTACCAGGGGGGGAAGAACGGTGATGACTGCGAACCTTAATTATTCCGTATTTCCTATCCTTCGCTGTCTCTAGGATATGGCGGAATAATGGGGCTGAGGGTAGGGGTTTACTGTCCGCGGAAACAAATCCTCTTGTTTCCCAGAGTGGTACGAATTCTGTCAAACTATTACAGAGATACAAGCTGTCTGAGTAGATGTCTGCTGGGGTCAGGAACGAGTCTGGGTGGTCTACAATATATGCAATCGCTGCCAACTCTGCTGCCTGCGAGCCTAAGTGTCCTGGCAACTTCAAGGAAATTTCATCTAGGGCGCGTCCCTGCGCGTCCTCTACGCATATACCGCAACCGGTAATTCTCTCTCCATTTAACACTGTGGAGGAGCCATCCACATAAATCTTCAGGGGTGCGCACATGTCTGTGGGCTGGGGTCTCTGGGGTGCACTATCTGTTTTCCTGGGAGGCGTTTTGGGAATAAATGTGTTCTGTTTCATAGTGATGATCTCACATTCATGAGGGGTGCCTGCATACCGCAAATTATCGGCAAGGAATGTGTGGGTTTTGGTTCTCTTTACCGTGATGTCCCATCCCTGTAAAAGAAGGGTCCAACGGGCTGCGTAGATTTGGCTGACTGTGCCATCCTTAAGTCGGCCATCTAACAATAGCTGTGTTGGGGTGTGTTCTGTGAGGATGGTGATGGGGTTGAGTCCTGTAATGTAGGCGAAGTATTGTATTGCCCAAAAAACTGCGAGCAGGTGCCTTTCACAGGCAGAAAATCCTTGCTCTACGGGGTCTAACATGCGTGAGGCGTATGCTACGGGGCGTAACTGGTTGTGGCGTTCCTGCGACGGTCGAAAGGGTTCAGTCGGTGTTTGCTACTTCGATAGCGTACGGGGAATGTGGATCTGGGACCTGTAGAGCGGGGGCTGTGCTGAGTGCTCTTTTTAAAGCATCCACGGCATCTGTATGCTGTGGAAGCCATTCCCAAGGTGCCTGCTTCTTGAGAAGTTCGGAAAGGGGCGCTGCTTTAGTGGCGAAACCGTCAATTTGGTTTCGGCAGTAACCAACCAGTCCTAAAAATGACCGGAGGGCTGAGACATTGTGGGGAAGGGGCAATTTGATGATCGAGTCAATTCTCTTGTGCTCCATCTTGCGTTTACCATGAGTGATCACTGTTCCCAAGTAAATCACTTTTTCTTTCAGAATCTGGGCCTTCTTGGGGTTGACTTTACAACCAATTTCTTTTAAGAGTGCTAGGAGTTCGGCGAGAAGCAAAATGTGCTCTCCCTTTGTGTCTGTCTGTAGTAACAATTCGTCTACATACTGGACCAGACAATCGGGGCGGGAAAATGTTGCTAAACCATTTGCCAGCTGTCGGTGGAAAATGGAGGGGGAGTTGTGGAAGCCTTGTGGAAGGCACGTCCATGTGTATTGTTGCCCTTGGAATGTAAAGGCGAATTTGTACTGGCACGCTTTAGCCAATGGAATGGACCAAAAGCCATTACTAATGTCCAAAACCGTAAAATATTTTGACTGGAGTCCCTGTTTGAGCATGGTCTCTGGACTCGTGGCTACGGTGGGGGCTGCTGCTGGGGTTACTTTGTTCAATTCCCGGTAATCAATGGTCAGTCGCCATGATCCATCCGGTTTCCTGACGGGCCAAATCGGTGCGTTGTTTATGGAGGCTACTGATCTGAGTACGTCTTGATCCAACAAGCTCTCTATTACTTTGGAGATTTCTCCCTCTGCTTCCTGGGGAAATCCGTACTGCTTCTGGGGTTTAGGGTCGGGACCTATAATGTTCACAAAGCCAGCCAGACTGCCACAGTTGTGCTTGTGCTGTGCAAATGCTGCTTTATGTTCCTGCAGGACTGCCCTAACCTGTTTGTCTGCACTAATGGCTCGAGGGTCGAACCAGAAATCTCCTACTGAGCTAATCCTATTTACGTATTCTCCTACTGTGTGCGTGGCGGGGGCTCGTGCTGCCTTTGCCACTTTCCATATCTATTTGTTCACTGGGTCGAAAGAAAGGTTATGGGAGCTCATGAAATCGATCCCAAGGATATGTTCTGCCGTCTGGGGCAGATCAACTAAAACTACGGGGTGCTTAGTCGTGATGTTACCTATCTGTATTGCTACAGGGGCTGTGATGTGTCCCTGTTGTAAATAGCCTGTAAAACCGCTGAGTGTGATGGTGTCTGTTGTGGGCCACGTGTCTTGCTGAAACATCGTGGAGGAATTGAGTGTGGTGCGGGACCCTCCTGTGTCCCAAAGAAATTCTACGGGTTGTCCCCGGACTTTGCCTGCTACTACCGGTCTACCGGACTTGTCCCAACGGGTGTCGCAGACCCAAGTTGGGGAGCCCGAACACTGTCAGTCGGTGCCGTTCATGTCTGCATTCTCTGAACGGGCGCTAACGCTATGGATCAGTTTTGCCCTATTCTTGTTTAGCGTGCCTGTTTGTTGGTTTCTCTGCTGCTTCTGGGGCGCGTTGCACTCTCGTGCAAAGTGTCCTAGCTGTCCACAATTATAACATTCTTGTGGTTTTGGCTGGGGTTGGCTGTTCCTGTCCTCATTTACCCATGCGGGGTTCTGGTGTCCTTTAACTGGGTTCATTTCTACCTGCCCTTCATTGGGTGTTATAAATGCGGTTTTGCCTGCAATTGATTGCTCCCAAGCGCGGGACAATCTCTTCAAAACCCATTTTTCATTGTGGGCCTCATCTGACGGGGTCATAATTTGTGCAAGCTTTTTGTCCTGCTTCTGTGGCGTGGGAGACTAGAATCCGGGTCCATTTGGCCATATTATCTGGAGACAAATGGGCACGGGCTAACTCTCCGAAAACTGCGGTGAAGTGTATCCAAAAGAGTCCAGCAAACGCTGTGGGGTGCTCTGTCTTCTTTTGCCTACACTTATTTAGGCCTTCTACGGGGTCTCCTCTGTTAAAGCCGATCGCATCAAGGATCGCTGTGTGCATCTCTTGGAGTGTGCCTCCTCCTACATTCTGTGGGTCGGGAAGGGCTGCTGTGACTGAAGGGTCGAGGCTTAAAACTGTGAGCTTCACTTGCTCCTTTTCGTCCAGGCCGTACATGGTAGCCTGTTGTTTGGCTTTCGCGAAAAATTGGTAGGGGTCTGAAGTGGGGAGGAACGGTGTAATTTTTCCGCACGCGTCCCGGTTAACGGGGTTGTATAAAGGAAGTCTGCTTCTACTTCTCCTGCGGCCCTGCGGTGTGTGGTTACAGGATTCATGGGGGTGTGTTCTGCCTGTTCGGTTGGGGGTTGGGGCGCTTTCCTTTTCTGGGGTTTTTCCTGCGTACATGTCCCATGTACATATCTATGGGCAGTCTCGCTCAATTCCTGCCAGTCGGGGCCGTTTTCTTGATCTAATTGGGGTCCGAATGTACTCTGAAATCCATTTTGAATGGACAGCAGAGATTGCAATTCTGCAATTTGCTTCCGGCACTTTGCGTGGTCTACGGAGGTCTGCCTTTGGTCCGTCGTGGAAGTATGGAGTGCTCGTAGGGCTGCTTTTAAATCATTGCACTGTTTCTGCAATTTCTCAACTTGCTGTTCTGTTTCTTGCCTTACCAAGACCGCACGTTGCGTGTCCTGGTAGGCCTTATCATATTGCGTCTGAAAACTGTTCAAAGGCGCGAGACAAGACTGATGTGCCCACTTGGCATCATCCACCTGTCTGTCCCTTGCTGCTAACTGCTTTTTAAAATCACGATTCTCCTTCTGTACCTCACTCACGTCTACCTCACTGGTTCTGTCTCTCTCCTCTATCTCTCTATGGAGCGTCCTAACGACCTCCTCTGTGCCTCGCAATTGTGCCAAACAGGACACGATTGCCATCGGCTTGCGAGCTTTCCCTAAGCTCTTCTTGTGGATCTCTGACAGGTTCTCCCACCAAGTATGTCCTATACTCCCGGGTCCTGTTTCCTCATTATCACAGAATTCACTCCAAAGGGGCCATCCTTTCCCTTTGAGATATTTCCTGATCTCATCCTCCCAAACGGGACACTGTCCTACTATGCTGGTCGCTGCGACCTCAAATTCCTGGGGGTTCATAAGGTGTTCCATTGCCTTCATTGCCATTTTCTCTATCTAGGATCTCTACTGAATTTGGAACAGGGGGTGATAAAGTGGTGATGTAAACACGGGTACGGCTTACGCTAATCTCCGGCCTACAAAACTCAGTTTTACGCAACAAAATCTCTCAGGTTTACCTTATATCCCTGTTGCTACGCATGCATTAACACACTTCCGAATCTCAGAGGCTTGATCAGTATTCTTCTTACGCTTGTGGTTTTTCTGTTCCCAATTGTATTCTCAATTCAAATTTTGGGTTCCCACGGAGTGGTTAGGCCGCTTCAAAGTCGAGTCCCGTCAGATGTCGGCAGTAAATGTTGCTAACTTTTGGTTGGCTCTTAATTTGGCTCTGTTTAATCACGTTTGCTCAAGAGTCGCCAGGTATCTTTCGACACTGCCACAAGGTTCAGAACCGAATACTGATCAATGACTCGATACACCAGTTAGTAAGTTGAAAAGCAATGCTCATTTATTTACACACAGTCAAATCTACTCATGCATAAACTCTACAAACTAAACTACCACTATTGCTAAAGCCTATACTTAGCTTCGGGTGCCCACTCAGTCAGAAGAACAATGGCCGTTGCTCGGTTCTGAGGCTGCTGGGTTGAGCTGTTTACAGGGTAGCAACTAGGAGCGTCTATCACGTAGCGTGCGTTGACTTGGGACTTACTTGGTCTGGTGCAGCTGCTAGGCAGGTCTCTCTCTTCGGTGAGAGTCAAAGCCAAAGGAGGAGGATTCTCCTTTGGGGGATACCTTTTATACTGAAAAGGGCTTCGCGCGCTTTTGGGCGGGCCTTGAACTTGATCTCAACTAATTGGGTCTTTCCCAATCATCTGTATCGATCTTCCTCCAATAGAGGGGTGGTTCCCTGATCACTGGGCGTGTCCTGGTGACTGTCAGTCTGCTTTGTCTTAGCTTCTTCTGGCGCCGGGGAGTCTGCCTTAACATTGTGTATCTAAATGTTTCCCTTTTGCCCCCGGAGATGGCTCATTAGTATGTAGATTGTTTGGTAGTTTCTGTCCTGTCTGAGAGTTTAAAGTTCTAATCAACAGACAGAGCTTTCACCGGCTTGTTTCTTAGCATTGTCCAATTTTCCCTGCAGTCTTTGCAAGTGTCCATTTTGTAATCGGGACGTGGCCATCCCAGATGGCTACACCGTATTTGTATAGGTTTCGCCCCCACAACCCAAAGATGTGCAAGGTAGGTGGGTTGAACACGCTAAATTGCCCCTTAATTGGAAAAAACGAATTGGGTACTTTAAATTTTTAAAAAAGACAGTTGTAGTCATTTCCGCATGAAGCAATTGCGGGATTGTGATAGTTTGTTCTGCATCCAAATCTTTGGAGCACAATCCGACTGTGTATCAAGATTATTTGCTGCTATGAGCAAAATAAAAATACGTTGATAGCTCACAAAGTATGACTCCATCACCCTTCATAAAGCTAGTTATTATTGCTTCATTCCTGAAGTCAAGGTTGGGGGTGGGCGGGTGTGGGGGGCAGTTTTTGACCTCCCAAACGAGTGTGTGGAATCTTAATGTGAGCAAAGATTCACCAACTTTGAAGAGCTGAGCTGGAAAACCATTGAGGCCACAGAGTGTGTTGCTTTAATCAATTTCATTGTTAGTTGCAGTTCTCCCATCAATTGTAGTTCACCCAAGGATTCTATCACAGGTTACTGGGAGATAGTCTGCAGAGTATCAGCTGCCACTGTCAATTCATGTTGCAGAGTTTTTCAAATGCTCTTTCCAGCATTAATGGGTGGCATTGTTATATTTTTTCACCTAATTTTTCCCAATGATTCTGCTTCCCCAGAACGATGATCTTTTTTCCTTTTGGGATCCCAGTGAGGACTTCAGCAAGGTTAGAATAGAACTCTTCCTTAATATCTTCATCAGAACAAGGGTAAGGCATAAAAACTGAAGATGGTGGCACATTAGTTGCGACTGAGTGTAGGTGAAGTGTCACACGTGTTTCATTTATATGTAAGGGCCCTTCCTATTGATTCCCTTATCTTCTATTTCTTTTATTTTGCTGTTATCATTTTTGATCCATGGATGTTTAATGGACATATACGTTTAAGTCGAGCAGAGGAAGTGAGGAGCTCAGAGGTTACAAAATAGTACACTGTGCTAGCTTTCAAACAGCAGACTGAAAGCAGAAATCCGAAACTGAAAGCCAAGACTGAAGGAAGGAGTGCTAGTAGACAACCATTTGAAACAAAGACTCTTATCCTTTACTTTAATCATTATGATTACATCCCTTTTTTTGTTTTTGTTTATCTGTCTTGTTTATGTGTGAAGAGGGTGGGGTGAGTTAAAGGTGGGGGATTAGATAATAGTATTTGTTGTATTTAATGATAGTTATTGCTATTAATAAAATTAATTGTGTTTAAATTTACAAACCCGGTGACTGTAGATATTGGGCAACCTAGGGCCAAAGACTTTGGGTATTTTTCTGAGAATGATTTGTTAATTTCAATTGTGTTGCGACTCTGGATAACGTGGGGCTGGAATGGACCGTGCACTAGCCCATGGGGTTATATACAATTGGAGAGTTCTGACCATGTATCCAAGGTCCTATTCTGGATGGTAAAACCTACTCTGTGGAAGGTGTATCCCCTGCTAGTTCTGTCACTCTTGCCCAGGAAGGCGGGTCTGACTGAGGGCGGCTACATCAATTTGGAGTCTTGATAACTCATTTGATAAAATTGCAGCTCTTCTTTCTGGATGCTCATTCTTTAATTTTCCATGAATGTTCTAACATTTGAAGTTGCAAAGTTTAAAGTTTTCCCTTTTGAACACAAAGATCCAGCAGGGTGTGGCCAGGAGAAAGTGTGACTGCCTATTTTTTGGATATCTTTTCTAGCCCCATCCACATTTGGGGTAAGCAGAGTATCTTGATGAAGACTGCTTAGTCATAGATGCGGTTGTCTAAAGACACCTCTGTTCCAAGAAAAATGTCCAATGATCATTATGCATCTGCCACCTGTGTGCAAATTCTTGACAAGAGGATCCCAGGTTCACAGCCCTGTCCACGTCGCCAATCTCCATTAATATAGGGCTTGGCAAACGGACGCTGGCTGAAGCCTGCAGGTGACTTTGTTTAACATGAGAACCTTGAGAAACCAGCATGGCCAGAATTTTAAAATCGGTTTTAGACTGGGGTGCAAACACAAAATTGAAGGGATTGGATTCCTTCCAGGTTCCTGCCCGCCATGACAATCCAGTGTTTTTTTGCTGGGGCAAGCAAGACCTTGGACAGGAAGCTCATCCTTGTCCCAATTGAGGCTCTTACGTGGCCAATCTTAAGGCAGTGTTTTTCAAACATTTTTCCCATGACCCACTTTGGCCAACCAGCCGATCTTCGGAACCCATGCCGGCTGACCTTCGTGACCCACGCTGGCCGGCTTTCATGGCACACACCATGTTCATTTACCTTTAATATGAAAGGGGAGCTTGCTTGGTCCTCACAATCTGACTTGAATCAGGTTCAACTGATGAGTCATAGAGAGCATCCTATCCGGCTGCATCACACCTTGGTATGTAACTGCTCGGCCCAAGATCGCAAGAAACTGCAGAGTGTGGTGAACTCAGCCCAATGCATCACACAAGCTCGCCACCCTCCCATTGATTCTGTCTACACCTCCCGCTGCCTCAGGAAGGCAGATAGCATTGTCAGAGACCCCTGCCAGCCAGGCTTTGCCTCTTCCAGACCCTTCCTCAGTCAGAAGATACAGAAGTCTGAATCCCGCATATCCAGACATAGGAACAGCTTCTTCCCTACAGCTACTAGATTCCTCAATGACTCGCTCTCGGACTGATCTGTTCCCTATAAGAACACTATTCATGGCGCCCTATGCTGATCCTTCTCATGTATTTTGTTTGACCCTTGTTCTGCACTGTAACCAATCACTATTTGTCGATGTACTCTGTCGATTATTCTTTTTGTCGACTGTGTACGTTCCTTTGGCTGCAGAAAAATACTTTTCACTGTACTTCGGGACATGTGACAATCAATCAATTAATCATAGGTGGCGACGGTAATGTGCATATCAGGTGCAGACATCAGCCCGTTCCTTTGTGTCATCTTCATCTTTATGAAAACGGAAAATCCACCCTCACACATGTAGGTCACCATGAAGGGCAATAGCAACAAAATGCTTGTTTTACTCAGCATTGGATACTCCTGGGAGAAGCTACTCCAGAATGATGACAGCCTCATGGGCTTTTGGAGTGTTTTTAATGTGGCATCACAGGTCAGGAACAGCAGGGTAGTCTTTTAATTTGGAGTCAGCTGTAAGTTAATAACTGACTCTAGGGTCTCAACCTCAAAAGGAATTTTTCACCCACCACTTTTCTTTCAAAATCTGAGACTTCTCCTTTCAATTACCAGTACTTCCCTGCATATCAGGCACATGGGCTTTGTGTCGTTATTTGTAGTGACACATTTGACAAAACCATATCTCAAGAAGTCATCTTTATACTGCTTTGTTCCCGAGTTAAGTTTCTTCTTTGTAGGCCGTTAACCAAAGGCCCTGGAACTCTACAGAACTAACACTAGCATTGCTCTGCCCTGCCCTGTACTCTCCTGAGCAGCTTTCTCCCGCAGATTCGGTTGTGAAATCCTGTCCAGTAGGTACACTGTTTATTTGAGACTCTGACCATCTCTTACATTTAAGAAAATGATCCATCTGGCCAGCAACTAGAAAATGGAAGAAGTTCTCCTCTGTGATTTTGCAGTAAAAGTACATACATGGAGGGTGCTTGATGTCAAGTGTACATGCAGGGTGCGTAACCTGCTCACTGCTGCCACTTCTGGCCGGAAGACTACACACAGCCTCATTTATTTTCATTTAAAGGCAAAAGTGGACACCATTCTCTTTTTTTTATAAATATTTTATTGAAATTTTTTTTGTCAACCAACACAGTACATTGTGCATCCTTTACACAATATTATAACAACACAAATAACAATGACCTATTTTATAAACAAAAAATGAATAAATAAAAAATAACAAAAATGAAAACTAACCCTAATTGGCAACTGCATTATCACAAGTAACACTCTCCAAAAATATAATTTAACAGTCCAATATATAATTATCTGTCGCAACAACCTAAACATATTATACAGTATATATTAACAACCCTGAGAGTCCTTCTGGTTCCTCCTCCCCACCCCCCCCCCCCCTCCGCCCCCCCCCCCCCCCCACCCCCGATCCTGGGCTGCTGCTGCTGCCTTCTTTTTTCCATTCCATCTATCTTTCTGCGAGGTATTCGACGAACGGTTGCCACCGCCTGGTGAACCCTTGAGCCGACCCCCTTAGAACGAACTTATTCCGCTCTAGCTTTATAAACCCTGCCATGTCATTTATCCAGGTCTCCACCCCCGGGGGCTTGGCTTCTTTCCACATTAACAATATCCTGCGCCGGGCTACTAGGGACGCAAAGGCCAAAACATCGGCCTCTCTCGGCTCCTGCACTCCCGGCTCTTCTGCAACCCCAAATATAGCCAACCCCCAGCTTGGTTCGACCCGGACCCCCACTACTTTTGAAAGCACCTTTGTCACCCCCATCCAAAACCCCTGTAGTGCCGGGCATGACCAAAACATATGGGTATGATTCGCTGGGCTTCTCGAGCACCTCGCACACCTATCCTCCACCCCAAAAAATTTACTGAGCCGTGCTCCAGTCATATGCGCCCTGTGTAATACCTTAAACTGAATCAGGCTTAGCCTGGCACACGAGGACGACGAGTTTACCCTGCTTAGGGCATCTGCCCACAGCCCCTCCTCGATCTCCTCCCCCAACTCTTCTTCCCATTTCCCTTTTAGTTCATCTACCATAGTCTCCCCTTCGTCCCTCATTTCCCTATATATATCTGACACCTTACCATCCCCCACCCATGTCTTTGAGATCACTCTGTCCTGCACCTCTTGTGTCGGGAGCTGCGGGAATTCCCTCACCTGTTGCCTCGCAAAAGCCCTCAGTTGCATATACCTGAATGCATTCCCTTGGGGCAACCCATATTTCTCGGTCAGCGCTCCCAGACTCGCGAACTTCCCATCCACAAACAGATCTTTCAGTTGCGTTATTCCTGCTCTTTGCCACATTCCATATCCCCATCCATTCCCCCCGGGGCAAACCTATGGTTGTTTCTTATCGGGGACCCCCCCAAGGCTCCAGTCTTTCCCCTATGCCGTCTCCACTGTCCCCAAATCTTCAGTGTAGCCACCACCACTGGGCTTGTGGTGTAGTTCCTCAGTGAGAACGGCAATGGGGCTGTCACCATAGCCTGTAGGCTAGTCCCCCTACAGGACGCCCTCTCTAATCTCTTCCACACCGCTCCCTCCTCCTCTCCCATCCACTTACTCACCATTGAAATATTAGCGGCCCAATAATACTCACTTAGGCTCGGTAGTGCCAGCCCCCCCCTATCCCTGCTACGCTGTAAGAATCCCTTCCTCACTCTCGGAGTCTTCCCGGCCCACACAAAACCCATGATGCTCTTTTCAATCCTTTTAAAAAAAGCCTTCGTGATCACCGCCGGGAGGCACTGAAACACAAAGAGGAATCTCGGGAGGACCACCATCTTAACCGCCTGCACCCTCCCTGCCAGTGACAGGGATACCATATCCCATCTCTTAAAATCCTCCTCCATTTGTTCCACCAACCGCGTTAAATTTAACCTATGCAATGTGCCCCAATTCTTGGCTATCTGGATCCCCAGGTAACGAAAGTCCCCTGTTACCTTCCTCAACGGTAGGTCCTCTATTTCTCTACTCTGCTCCCCTGGATGCACCACAAACAGCTCACTCTTCCCCATGTTCAATTTATACCCTGAAAAATCCCCAAACTCCCCAAGTATCCGCATTATTTCTGGCACCCCTCCGCCGGGTCTGCCACGTATAGTAGCAAATCGTCCGCATACAAAGATACCCGGTGTTCTTCTCCTCCTCTAAGTACTCCCCTCCACTTCTTGGAACCCCTCAACGCTATCGCCAGGGGCTCAATCGCCAGTGCAAACAATAATGGGGACAGAGGGCATCCCTGCCTTGTCCCTCTATGGAGCCGAAAATATGCAGATCCCCGTCCATTCGTGACCACGCTCGCCATCGGGGCCCTATACAACAGCTGCACCCATCTAACATACCCCTCTCCAAAACCAAATCTCCTCAACACCTCCCACAAATAATCCCACTCCACTCGATCAAATGCTTTCTCGGCATCCATCGCCACTACTATCTCCGTTTCCCCCTCTGGTGGGGCCATCATCATTACCCCTAACAGCCTCCGTATATTCGTGTTCAGCTGTCTCCCCTTCACAAACCCAGTTTGGTCCTCGTGGACCACCCCCGGGACACATTCCTCTATTCTCATTGCCATTACCTTGGCCAGGATCTTGGCATCTACATTTAGGAGGGAAATAGGTCTATAGGACCCGCATTGTAGCGGGTCCTTTTCCTTCTTTAAGAGAAGCGATATCGTTGCTTCAGACATAGTCGGGGGCAGTTGTCCCCTTTCCTTTGCCTCATTAAAGGTCCTCGTCAATACCGGGGCGAGCAAGTCCACATATTTTCTATAGAATTCGACTGGGAATCCAGCCAGTCCCAGGGCCTTTCCCGCCTGCATGCTCCTAATTCCTTTCACCACTTCTTCTACCTCGATCTGTGCTCCCAGTCCCACCCTTTCCTGCTCTTCCACCTTGGGAAATTCCAGCCGATCCAAGAAGCCCATCATTCTCTCCCTCCCATCCGGGGGTTGAGCTTCAAATAATTTTTTATAAAATGTCTTGAACACTCCATTCACTCTCTCCGCTCCCCGCTCCATCTCTCCTTCCTCATCCCTCACTCCCCCTATTTCCCTCGCTGCTCCCCTTTTCCTCAATTGGTGTGCCAGCAACCTGCTCGCCTTCTCCCCATATTCGTACTGTACACCCTGTGCCTTCCTCCATTGTGCCTCTGCAGTGCCCGTAGTCAGCAAGTCAAATTCTACATGTAGCCTTTGCCTTTCCCTGTACAGTCCCTCCTCCGGTGCTTCCGCATATTGTCTGTCCACCCTCAAAAGTTCTTGCAGCAACCGCTCCCGTTCCTTACTCTCCTGCTTCCCTTTATGTGCCCTTATTGATATCAGCTCCCCTCTAACCACCGCCTTCAACGCCTCCCAGACCACTCCCACCTGAACCTCCCCATTATCATTGAGTTCCAAGTACTTTTCAATGCACCCCCTCACCCTTAGACACACGCCCTCATCTGCCATTAGTCCCATGTCCATTCTCCAGGGTGGGCGCCCTCCTGTTTCCTCCCCTATCTCCAAGTCTACCCAGTGTGATCCGAAATGGCTATAGCCGTATACTCCGTTCCCCTCACCTTCGGGATCAACGCCCTTCCCAGCACAAAAAAGTCTATTCGCGAGTAGACTTTATGGACATAGGAGAAAAACGAGAACTCCTTACTCCTAGGTCTGCTAAATCTCCACGGGTCTACACCTCCCATCTGCTCCATAAAATCTTTAAGTACCTTGGCTGCTGCCGGCCTCCTTCCAGTCCTGGACTTCGACCTATCCAGCCCTGGTTCCAACACCGTATTAAAATCTCCCCCCATTATCAGCTTTCCCATCTCTAGGTCCGGAATGCGTCCTAGCATCCGCCTCATAAAATTGGCATCATCCCAGTTCGGGGCATATACGTTTACCAAAACCACCGTCTCCCCCTGTAGTTTGCCACTCACCATCACGTATCTGCCCCCGTTATCCGCCACTATAGTCTTTGCCTCGATCATTACCCGCTTCCCCACTAATATAGCCACCCCCCTGTTTTTCGCATCTAGCCCCGAATGGAACACCTGCCCCACCCATCCTTTGCGTAGCCTAACCTGGTCTATCAGTTTCAGGTGCGTTTCCTGTAACATAACCACATCTGCCTTAAGTTTCTTAAGGTGTGCGAGTACCCGTGCCCTCTTTATCGGCCCGTTCAGCTCTCTCACGTTCCACGTGATCAGCCGGGTTGGGGGGCTTCCTACCGCCCCCCCCCCTTGTCGATTATCATCACCTTTTTCCAGCTCCTCACCCGGTTCCCACGCAGCTGTATCTCCCCCAGGCGGTGCCCTCCCGTCCATCCCCTCCCATACCAGCTCCCCCCTCTCCCCAGCAGCAGCAACCGAGTAATTCCCCCCTCCCACCCCCCCCCGCTAGATCTCCCGCTAGCGTAATTACTCCCCCCATGTTGCTCCCAGAAGTCAGCAAACTCTGGCCGACCTCGGCTTCCCCCCGTGACCTCGGCTCGCACCGTGCGACGCCCCCTCCTTCCTGCTTCTCTATTCCCGCCATGATTATCATAGTGCGGGAACCAAGCCCGCGCTTCTCCCTTGGCCCCGCCCCCAATGGCCAACGCCCCATCTCCTCCACCTCCCCGCCTCCCCCCAACACCACCTGTGGAAGAGAGAAAAGTTACCACATCGCAGGATTAGTACATAAAACTCCTCTTTCCCCCCTTTTTAACCCCCCTCTTTGCCCCCCACATTCGCCCCACCACTTTGTTCAAACGTTCTTTTTAATAACCCGCTCATTCCAGTTTTTCTTCCACAATAAAAGTCCACGCTTCATCCGCCGTCTCAAAGTAGTGGTGCCTCCCTCGATATGTGACCCACAGTCTTGCCGGTTGCAGCATTCCAAATTTTATCTTCTTTTTATGAAGCAGCGCCTTGGCCCGATTAAAGCTCGCCCTCCTTCTCGCCACCTCCGCACTCCAGTCTTGATAATGCGGATCACCGCGTTCTCCCATTTACTGCTCCGAGTTTTCTTTGCCCATCTAAGGACTATTTCTCTATCCTTAAAACGGAGGAATCTCACCACTATGGCTCTGGGAATTTCTCCTGCTCTCGGCCCTCGCACCATCACTCGGTATGCTCCCTCCACCTCCAACG